>NW_023458556.1:102448484-102462977 GCF_013731165.1 Rhagoletis pomonella | reverse complement strand
CAAGTAGTACTTATATGGTGTGACGTGGAAACGCCGCCAAGGAAATACGTTATATTGGTGTGACGTGCAAACGCTGCCAACTAAATAGCGAAATAAAGAAGCGTCACTATAAGAATCATTGGCGTATTTATTTTAACGTTTGGATAAGGGAACCCAACATCCGACTGAGCCACAGCCCAGCTATAGACCGGATAAACCGGGTTCGTTACACCTTTGATTTGACGTTCCTGTTTTTAAGATTGTTAAATTGGTTCGTAAGATATACGTGATTAAGTGGAACCACTTTTTGTTTTAAGCTGAGTAACGGTAAATTACAATTATCTCGAAAACGTATCCATTAAAAAAAAAAAAATTAACTCGATTTTCGGAATCACCGAGCAATTCTACGTAGAAATTGGATAGTGGCATCCATCGAACATTTTTGCTGTAAATCAGTGTAATTTATGCAACCTCACATGCGCGGTTTTTGCATTTTGTTGAGACGCGGTTTTGTACTTTAAACGACGATATTTGCAGAAAATTTCAACTTTTTTTTTTAAATAAAATAATAAGAAATTAAAATCCCCAATATCTATTTCACAATAGTGGAAATATTAGGTGTCTGCTGTCAAACACAGTTTCTGTCAAAAAAAATTTAAGTGAAACTACCTTTAAAATATTATGATAAAAACAGTAAGGTAGACCGTTCTCTCAATTCGTCGGCCGTGACTTTTTTTTAATTTTGACTGCATTTAAAAATCGTATAAAATTGAAAATTAAAAAAATTAAACTTGTTTTTGTTATTTTATGGCCTTATAACTTAAGGACGAGCACACCTAAAAGTTAAAACATGCTAAAAATAGAATTATTAACAAAAACCAACAAAACCAACAACCACATGATCAAGTGTGAATTACAGCGGAATACCTGCGCTTGACTGTGTTGGCCTAACAAATGAAAAAGTGGGAAAAAAGCAACATTAATTCACAAGGCGAACTTAGCACAGTGCGTAGGCAACTGGCTGAGTCAGTGGGATCGTCGGTTCGAATCCTACTGAAAAAAGTCTGATGAGGAAATATGGTGATTTCCGAAAGAGCTATCACTTCTACCATTTTTCAAATTGTTGTTGCTTTTCGACAATAAGTTTTTCATTAAAAACGGCCTCAAGCTCAATAAAAATGTTTGAAAAAAATTAAATTGTTAAAATTTTTTGTTGTTTGAGATTGAAATGGGTATATGGGTGGTGTCAGTTTGTGATTAAATTTTAAAGTGCTAGGTTTGATTCCGTATTTCTCGGAGTAAATCTAGTAAAACTAAAAAAATTAAAAATCGTTCAGAGCGAGAGAGTAACACTCAAATTACCGGGACCAGTTTCTAGTAAAAAATGGTAACTTCTGACAACTTCAACATAACCTCCAAATTTCGCTTGCAAAATTTTGCTTATTTCTTAAATAAACACACTCAGCTCACACATGTAAGTAACCAAAAATAATTAAATATTTTATAACATGCATTAGCAACGTGCACTTTTCTTTTCAAACACACTGCTGCTAATCGTCTGACCCATTTACCAGCAAAAAATCTTCATACTAAAACTGGTAACTTCTGACAAAGACCTGACCATATTTACTCCCTTATTTGTCCAATCAGTTGCCAGAGAACCGAGCACGGGATCGACTTCCAGTAAAATCTGGTAAATTCCGGTAAAAAATGGTATGTTCGGACTCATATGGGATCACAACATATATTGTTTGCAAACGTCAGAAATGATAAAAGTGTCTCTCAGCCTTTCTATATTTCCCTATTTTGATCATGGTTTAAATGTTAAAAATATATCGTCATTTTTTTTGAAGTTCTAAGAGCATTTTCCAAAAGTGTTTGCTTAAAAATTTCATATTGGTCATATATGCATTGTAAAGTGTCAGACAAAACATATTGCGCTTTTTTTCCTTTTATATTTACTAGTAAGGAAGTTTGTAAATTCTTTACATGTTTTTGCAGCCAAAAAGACAGTATTTATTGGTATAAGGCGTGCCTTAGTTTTGCCTTTTAGAAGATAGAATTACATACATATACACGTGTAAACAAATAGCCGTTTCCCATAACTTTCGTAGTCGAAAAATATTTAATATAATTCGCTAAAATTTGTAATATCAAATCTGTGTTTTCTGCTGCGCTGATTATTTCTTTAGTATCTTAAAAGCTTTTTTTACTAAAGAGCGTGTCAGACGTGGCAATATTTCCAACTTTTCTCCGCAATTCGCTGTCAAATTGTGAAAGAAATTTTATTTCGATGTGTGAACAGCCAGAAACACCTTTCTGTCACATTTCGGAAATCAATTTCAGAAATAAAAGCTGCAAGGTGTGACTGCAATTGATTGATTTCGATTTCGAAAACATATTTCAAATTGCTCGTACTGCTCTAGCAATTTTTGTTTTTGATGCAAGTGATGTCAAACTAATCGAGTGTTGCCGTGTGACACTGATCGCGAGTTTGTGAGAAATATAACGCATAATTTTGAATGAACTAATAGAAGTGATTTTAACTAATTATTTTTCCGAATTTAATTGTTAGTTACGAATAATAAATTAAGCTTCAAACTGAAAATTGTGTTTTTATAACGAATGGAAATATCGAACAACCGCCAAAGCAGCTCACGTCTGTATTTTAGTATCGAGAAAGATTGCCAGAAATTCATCTGTGTGAACAGCCAAAAAAAGAAAATTTTCCCTGCAATCCGCCGTTCAGAAATAAAAAATCTCTTTCGAAGGACACTTTGCATACAAAGTGTGACCGCTCATGCAACTGCTTTCTGAAATTTCTCAATTTGACAGCCTTTTCGAAACATATGCCATTGCCACGTCTGACACACTCTTTAGATAAAGCGTACTTATTTATCGGCCGGATATGTTTTGTTGGACACTGTTATTCGCTAACCTTTCCGGATTTTTGTACATATTGATTGTTTCATAGATAAATTTAACAAAATTTCATATATTCGTAGGTCAGGTAAACAAAGCCAACGTCGTAAAAAAAGATCCAACGGATGGAGTCACTATAAAAGTGAAGTAGGGATAGCAGATAAAGTTGTTTGTAAGGCCCGGTATCAACAAAGCCCTGTGGAAGTATATGCCCGATTTTTAGCTATTGATCAAGTGAGTTTTGTGAAAAGCGGTTACTTACGGTTTTTAAGGTAATTATTTTGATCTTGTAGAACTCTGGACGCATAAGTTATTTTATCTCACGCCGCACTGGTCTGCGTGTTACGGATTTGGTTCAACCGCTCCTACGTGTATCCGATCCGAAAATTGCTACATTGAAAGGAAGAATTCTGCAAGGAAAATCAATGGGACGAACCGATATACAGGTATAACACCTCATCGCTATTGTCATTCGTTATTTAAAAACTAATCCACACTTCCCTTATAGGTTCTATCCCCTATAACAGGACGCGTGATAGGGACAAAGGAAATTCGCGTTGGTAGTGACAAAGTCAGCTTAAAAAAGTTAATTGTGCGTGTGATCTCAGGACTACAATTAACTATTTCCCCAGACAGTGGTATTGACAACGGTTATACAGCAGAAACTTCGGTCACAAATAAATTAACTGCGCAATATCAGGAAGGATTGCTAGATATTGATCTACAATTTTCAGATGGATCAAAAACGCCTTTAAGGTTAGAAAATCTTTTATTTAGTTATGCATTCTAATTACATATTAGCATGGAGGCGTGCGCTAAATTGTAAATCACGTTTTGAATTGTAAATTGTGGTCCATTATTTACTTTAATGTATTTACTACGGGATTGCCCCAACGCTGAAAGTTTTTGAATACATTTTTAACCAATCTCTACTTAAGTGTTCCTTGTAGCTTTTTGAAGAAGAGATGCTATTTTTATTTAATCTGCAAATTGGATGCGCACCACAGCCAATGGGCCCGGGGTAAAACTATGATTCCTTTGAATTATACGGCATGTTGTTGTTGTAGCGGCAACTAAGCCCAACTCGTGTCGGCTTGTCCTTCAACGTTGTTGTTGTTGTTGTTGTTGTTGTTGTAGCGGCTAAAACAACCCCGCCCATATCGGTTAATGTCTCAGTCGTTGTCGTCAAGCTCCACTAACGGAAGCCCTAAGAAGCGTGTAGTCTCAATAGGGTCGGTCCACAAGAACAAAGGCGTTAGGGTTGTCGGGTTTTCCGGGCATACGAAGAGATGTTTCGAGTCATGGGGTGTCTCTCCGCATGCCGGACACTCATTTGGCACATCTGCGTCTAATCTGCTCTGGTATGAGGTTAACCTGCTGCAGTAGCCAGAGCGAAGTTGGGCTATTGTGGCTCTAGTCTCCTGAGGCCCATGAAGCTTCGTCTCGTCAATGTCCGGTGGTTGTGCGCCTAGAACGGCATTCATAGGTCTGGAGTCTACACAGCTCGAGACTGACTCCCTGTGAATGCCGGTCGGGGCCTGTCGATAAGCTGACGGGTCCAGAGGTTGTTTAATGAACCTCTGGACTTCGTCCGCCAGTTCGTAGAGATGCCTATTGACGTGCCTGGGCGAGGGCTCTTCTGCAAACAGTAGTATATTTGGGTGACCACGTGTATGGCTCCCAACGACAAACTGCTTGCAGAGCATTTTCGCCTCGTCGTGCAGGTGGTGTTCTGGTGACATCAGAAGGCATCCAGTCGCTGTCCGTAGTGTGGTGTTTTGTGTAGTCTGCAGCTTCATCCACTGCGTCCTACTAGTCCCCGGCGACCACACTGGTGCTACGTAAGTTAAAACCGGGCTGCCTATTGCATTGTATGTTGCCAGCAACGTTTCTTTGTCTTTGCCCCAAGTACTGCCGGCTAGCGTCTTGAGGACCTTGGTGCGGCTCTGTAATTTGTTGACAATAGCGGTTGCGTGCGCAGAAAAAGAGAGAAGACTGCCGAAGGTGACTCCGAGTATTTTGGAGTTATTCACCGTCGGAATTGGTGTATCATCAACGTGAGTTTCCAGCGGTAGCCTGACCTCCTTCGTCAGGTGGTGAACACGGTCGCAGAGAATTTTGTAGGGGAGAGGGTTAGGCTCCTTGCAGTGAAGAAGCGAGAAAACTCGGAGAGATACCCGGCTACCTTCGAACACAGGTCATCAATTCCATTCCCAGACGCCATGATCGAGCAATCTTTGGCGTCAGAGACAATCGAGACTCCCTCTGGGGGTTGAGGGAGCTTTGGAATGTAAAAATTAAACAGTAGCGGGGAAAGGATACCACCCTGTGGAACCCCCTGTTTTATTTTTCTGAGTTTGCTCGATCTAAACATTACCGACGAGTGTCGACCACTCAAATAATTCTCCGACCACCGTTTGAGCCTCTGTGGGAGAGAGGAGGCCTCTATGTCTTCTAGTAGCGTGGAGTGGCTGACGGCGTCAAACGCCTTTGACAGGTCCAACGCTACTAGGACCGTTCTCTTACAGGGGCGCTTTCGGTTAAGGCCACGAGTTATGTGGGTGTTTATGGCGTTAAGTGCTGTTGTTGTGCTGTGCAATTTACGGAACCCATGCTGATGCCTCGCATGGGTCAGGTGGTTTGTATATTGCGGCTGTAAGAGGGCCTATAGCTTCTTCGCTAATCTACTCCCGCAGGACCCAATTTTTTCAGCATCAGCATGCACATTCCGTCGGGACCTATGGCTTTGGAGGCTTTCGCCTTCCCGATGGCTACCTGAACTTCACCACTGGTGAAAACAAGAGGCGCACGGGGTATTGGCAGTTTGTGCAGCCTTCTAGTCACTCGACCTTTGCCTTTGTCCGCCGATGGATGTAGTGAGAATTGTCGGCTAAAAATGCTCAATCATCACTCCGGATCCGCCAAGGCGTGGTCGCCGAAAGAGATTTCGACTCTGTCGTCACGCTTCGCCGGGTTGGACAGCGGCCACACGGTTGACCAAAGCTTGCTCATACCAGAGGTGAAGTTGCAAGTCTTCTGACGAAGGTTACGCTCATCGATGCTGGGCATCGAGATGCACAGTGTTGCGTTTAATGCCACAATTAAATACATACATATTAAAGGCCAACGCAAGTGTATTTGCCGCATTTCGTTCAATAAGTACTATTTGCATTGTACTCTACTCACAACACCTTGTTATTCTTTTTCCGCATAAATACATTACTTGGCGTTGAGAGAGTAAATTCTTAACGTACTTGCTATTACTCCACCAAAGTAGTTACTCTACTTTCTCTTATCGCGTACGAGAGATGTTTGCTGCTGCCAAAAGGGAGTGTTTATGTATCGAGCTCAATGAGCCCGTATGGTTATAGGTGCACATCAAGGCAACCACGCACTCCATATGCCTGCTATGCGAGCGAGAGATTGTGAGATATGCGGGCAGGCTGATGAGTCAATTGGGGGACTCCATTGGAGAAGCCATGCTCTAGCTGCCGTAGGCTGCTGTGCAATGAGCTGCGATTTATTCAGAGATGCATTCATGCAGAGCCCCAGTGTGGTTTGTAAGCCGTAGCTTACTACCGTGCCAAAAATTACTCCGGGAGTGGAGTGGGAGCTATGCTTAAAGCGCCGAGTGATAGCCAAGCTGGTTTAGCGTTAACCATGGCTGAAAATGCCAGCGACTTATCACTTCACTAAGTTCAGCGAAGAGATATTTGAGAATTGCATAAAAAATGCATACCCAATTAAGAACGAGCGAATTACTTTTAAACACAAGTGCGTGTGTTTGTTCGCTGCACTTGGTTTTGGGCGGAGTGCAATACAAGTGCGTGTGTGTGTTCGCTGCACTTGGTTTATGCGGGAAATGCAATATAAATGCTTGTAAGTGTTCGCTGTTGCATAAGCCGCTCAAATGCATAAGTCGCGGGAAATGCATAAGTCGCTTAAACACAACCCTTTGGTGTAATCAATCTAGACCCCCAGAATGTATGTTTGGCATTATAATCTGCTACAATAAACTTACTGCCAAACTTAAGGAATAGTCCCTTGTGGATCCTTAGTATTACAGAATTTGTACCCATTAATTTGAAAGTTATTAAATTGCGTAAGGAGGGTTTCAGATATGTATAAGCAAAACGTCTATTTGAAAGCGCTCTAGGAAAATTTCGAGTTCGTTATTATGCCGGGTTAGCCCGTTCGCATTTCAAAAACAAATTTTGAGATTATTCATGGTTTAGCTAAAATGGCTTGAAGTAATAGATTTTGATTTTTAATCAAATCTTGTACCATGCTCTGCATTGCCATCATTTGCTCCTGCATAACTTTCATAAAGTTGTTTATAGGAGCTTCTAGGTTACTACTATTCTGACCAAAAAAAGGTTGCGTCGGAGGAGTATTTTTGAGCATTTGTGCATATGAAGTAAAGTCATTGGCGCAGACACTGGCTTAGCGGGTTCTGGTATGGGGTTATGCCTAATAGGAATATTTTTGGGAATTGTTTTCTCTTTCATTGAGATATAAACTGGATAACCTCTATAGTTAGCAGTGTGATTTCCACCGCAGTTACTGCACTTTTGGATTTTGGGTCCATTTTTGGTTTCACACATTCTGTAGAAGTGTGTAAATCCCCACAGATAACACAGACACCAGGTAAGGTGCAGTAGCGACATGTGTGACCAAATTCCAGGCAGTTGTGGCATTGAACAGAGCCACTACGCTTATGGGGTTCTTCTACGGGGATTTTACGGTGTAAAAATTCTATGATCGGCCGCTGTGGTGTAGTGGTAAGCAGTGCGCGCTTCCACTCCGCAGCGCCTGGGTTCACGCTGTGAGGACCCAAATCCAGGGGCTTTGGAGTCCCCACAACATTATTTATTTTTACGAAGTATTATATTGAGTTAATTATAATAAATAAATAAATTGAATTGTTTAAATTGAATAGTATCACATTTACTTATATAAATTGAATTGTATTGAACTTACATATACTTATATACTTGTTGAATTGTACAACACTATATTCAGTATTCAATTGTTGCTATTTGAAGTTTGTTAATTTCTTAACATTTGTAGTTAAGCATTGTTATTGTAGAATAACAGTCTGCCTGCGCGCAGAAGAGTATAAAAGCGAGGAGATATTTTGTAAAGGGAGGCAGTCGCTAGTAGGCAGGTATACTAGTCGGTGGGCACACACTACCGGCAAACGAAGCGCACCTGGGAGTTTCCACCTCATTTGCTTTTAGTCTTATATTCGGCGGAGGTTACCACTCCCGCCGACGGGTAAGGTTAGTGGAGGGATATTCACTCCCACTGCCTTTAAGCGTTCTTGATAGGAATTCTTAATTAACAATTTAATAATAAAGAGTAAATGGATTGAAATTTAAGATTTATCATTTTGAAGGAGAGAAGTAGAAATTCCAATTTCAGGAACCCTGGACGGACTTAGCTTACCCCGGCACTACAAAAGTTCGTCACAAATGGCGCCCGAGCAGGAACTTTGAGAAGTCAACGAGAAATTAATGATAAATAAGAGAGAAGTCAACGAGAAAAACAACAAGAGAGCGAGGAGAATATCAGCAAGAAGAGAACGAGAGAACGAAGGAGAAAATTTGCAGCAATGGTGAAAGTAACGTGGGTGTACTACCTCAACCGAGAGGAACTACTAGCCTACGCCACTGAGTTCGGCCTCGAGAGTTCTGGAACAGTGGACGAGCTTCGTAAGCGTCTCTCGACCTTTATCCAGACAGAGAGTGACAACGCAGGACTCAATGATCGCTTCACGGAATTGGCCCTTCGGCATGCACGGCCGACCACTTTGATGAACCCGGCAACACACAAGGGGACCAGCGAACTACAACTACCAGGTAACATTGTACCGCCACCTCCAGGTATTGCAAGTGAGGACGAAAACACACATGGAGCGACCAGGCTCCGTGAAGATAGACCGCCACCGGTGTACGTAGTACCTCCGCCACTATCATGTGCTACCACTATGGACCGAAGAACTAGCGGACGGCTACGAAATCGATCGCAACTCGATCCCACGAGCGCTACCTGAGTTGCTGAAAGACAAGGCCTTGGTGTGGTTCCGGAACAATAACCGGCACTGGCAGGAATGGGACTCCTTCAAGAAGGACTTTCTAAAGTTTTTCCTAAGCTCTCGGTATTTCGAGCACTTGGACGATGAGATTAGGCAGCGCGTCAAACGACCCGGCGAGAGATTCAAAGACTACGTGCTGGCGCTAAAAGGGCTCATGCGACATGCTGACTACACCGCCGAACAAAAGTTGAGCCGCATATACCGAAATTCCCGCAGAGAGTATCAGTGGTACGGTAAGCGAAGCGAGTTCGAAGGGTTGGTAAGTCTGGCTGAAGACTTCGAGAACATCGCCCCCGGGAGAGAACAACTGAGACCAACGGCGAGATCATTTATACCCGAGCATCATGCGGAACGCTACCACTACTTGCGCGCTGAGGAGAGAGATGAAGAATCAGCGAGGAGAGAAGCCCCACAGCAATCAGGGATGTTAGGTGCCTCACCGAAACCATTAGAAGGATACGTGGACCCCCGGACAGCATGTAGACGGTGCGGTGTGAGTGGGCACTTCGCTCATGGGTGCCGCAGAGCGCAGATCGAATTTTGCTGGAGATGTGGTCGATGCGGCATACGCACGCGTGATTGCTGCCGTAATCCGCAGGGAAACGGCATGAGGCCCTATCTGTATCGAGGGGTGGGGTCTCCAACAACACAACCTCGAGCCCAGTAAACGTATTTAAACAGACGCATGGCCGAATCTTGGCCGCCGTGACCGTGGATGGGGAAGAGGCAACGGCTGCAATCGACACAGGGGCTACAAGGAGCTTTGTAAGCGAGACAATGGCGAGAAGGCTGAAGGAGGACAGGTTTAGACACGTAAGAAAACGAGTGGTGATGGGCGATGGCAGAGCGAGAATAATAGTCGATGCGGTATATGCAGAGGTAAAGTTAGGTGACCAAGTGCACCAGAGTGAGCTGCTAGTCTTACCAGGGCTCGCCGAAAGAGTAGTGATAGGAACGGACTACCTGGCGAAGGCTAACTTGGAGTTAAGGTGTGGAGAGCAATCATTAACGTTGCAAACGGACGATTTACGGCAAGGAGCAGTCACGTGTACGATTATGATCGAAGAAGAGCACGAGGACCCCGCTGCAGCCGCCAGGACCGAACCAACAGCCCCATTAGTGGACAACGCAATAAATTCTGCAGTGAGTGAGTTCCTTAAACGTGAATTACAGGAGTTCGAGGAGATGTCGGGAGGAACCAATATTGCGACGCATAAGATAGTGATGAAAGACGATAGACCGGTTAAACAGCGGTATTTCCCCAAGAACCCAAAGATGCAGGAAATCATAAACAAGGAGATTGATGAACTCATAGAAAAGGGCTGCATTGAACCGTCGCATAGCCCACACAGTGCTCCCATAGTTCTGGCAAGGAAGAAAAACGGCAAATGGAGACTCTGCGTCGACTATCGTCAGCTCAATGCTCGGTCCGTGCCAGATGCCTATACGTTGCCGCGCATCCAACATATCTTGGATCGATTAAGAAGCGCCCGCTTCATCAGCAGCCTATACCTAAAGAATGGATATTGGCAAGTCCCCTTAGAGAAGAATAGCAAACAATACACCGCATTCACCGTACCCGGACGCGGATTATTAATTAAACCTTTTTCAGATTCAATGAAACTTCATTCAAATTAAATGAAACTTTTTTCAGATTCAATGAAACTTTATTCAAACCAAATGAAACTTTTTTCAAATTAAATGAAACTTTATTCAAATTAAGTATTAAACATTTTTAAATTAAGTAACAGGAATTCAACTTAACCTATTAAGAGCCGTTTGCACCATGTCTGGCTAACACTAAAGGCTCTGTTATGCATACTTGGCATTGCTTGAGAGTTGTCACATAAGGAATCTGTTAAATGAGCTTCGCGTGTAAGCTGTTACCCAACGCACAGCATTACATACGTAGAAGTCTGTTGGTTTTTGATTTCTACGTAAAAACACGTACGTAACAGAGCCTTAACTTCCAGTTACACATCGTTATCGACGTTATCGACGCCATACTATATCAGGGAGTCGATAACGCCGATTATGATGTTTAACTGGGAGAATATTATTACTGTTGCTACACGAATTCAAAGCTGTCAACTATTATTTTCTTAAGGGAGAAGAGGTAAATAAAGTACAAATACTCTCCCTTTTCACTCACTCGCTTAAGCGAAATGTAAAATTTGGCATTTGCATAACAATTGTCTTATTATTTTCTTTTAACTTAAACAAACTCTATGGATTAGAGCACGGTCTAATCACGGCAACATTCAACTTCGGTTCAAGAAGAATTTTGACATGTCCCATTTCTCTTTTCCTTTTCACATCATCCTTTACATGTACTCCCGAAAACAGAGATATTTGAAGTTTTATAAAATGAATAAATTATATGATTTGCCTAGTTACCAAAACCCCTCGAAAATCACAACAAACCAATCAACCTACCAAAGCCTTACTTTAAGAAATGAAACTACCAATTTTGGTCCAATTGGACCGAAACGGCAACACTGTATTCAACATGCCTTGACCGTAAGAGAGAGCAACACGTAACAGCTAATTCAAAGTAATCCAAAAGAGAAGTTTCATTTCATTTGAATAAAGTTTCATTTAATTTGAAAAAAGTTTCATTTAATTTGAATAAAGTTTCATTGAATCTGAAAAAGGTCTCATTTAATTTGAATAAAGTTTCACTGAATCTGAAAAAGGTTTAATTTAATTTGAAAAAGGTTTCGCTTAACATGAAAAAGGTTTCATTTAATTTGAAAAAGGATTCGCTTAATTTGAAAAAAGGTTTCATCTAAACTGAAAATGTTATAGTTATGAAGCCCTTTTAAGGACGCGAGTGGTGATGGACGATGGCAGAGCAAGAGTAATAGTCGATGCGGTATATGCAGAGGTAAAGTTAGGTGACCAAGTGCACCAGAGTGAGCTGCTAGTCTGACCAGGGCTGCCCAACAGAATAGTGATAGGAACGGACTTCCTGGCGTAGGCTAACTTGGAGTTAAGGTGTGGAGAGCAATTATTAACGTTGCAAGCGGACGATTTAGGGCAAGGAGCAGTCACGTGTACAAATATGGTCGAAGAAGAGCACGAAGACCTTCTGAAGCCGAACTAACAGCCCCATCAGTGGACAACGCAATAAATTCCCCGGTGAGTGAGTTTCTTAAGCGTGAATTACAGGTGTTCGAGGAGATGTCGGGAGTATCCAATATTGCGACGCACAAGATAGTGATGAAAGATGATTGACCGATTTAACAGCGGTATTTTCCCAAGAACCCAAAGATGCAGGAAATCATTAACAAGGAGATTGATGAACTCAGAGAAAAGGGCTGCAGTGAACCATCGAATAGCCCACATAGGGCTGCTATAGTTATGGCAAGGAAGAAAAACGGAAAATGGAGGCTCTGCGTCGACTATCGTTAGTTCAATACTCGGCATCCAACATATCTTGGAGCGGTTAAGAAGCACCCGCTTCATCAGCAGCAATACACCGCATTCACAGTACCCGGACGCGGACTTTCTAGTGGAAGGTAATACCGTTTAGTCTGCACTCGGCTCCAGCGACCTTCCAGAGAGCACTCGATCGCGTCATCGGACCAGAGCTAGAGCCGTACGCGTTCGCGTATTTAGACGATATAATCGTTACGAGCACCACACTGGAAGAGCATGTACGGCATCTCGCGGAAGTGTTCCAGCGTCTCAAGGCGAGCCAACCTCAAGATAAACCCAGAAAAGTGCGAGTTCTTTAAGAAAAGTCTTAAGTATCTAGGGCACGTCGTCAGCGAGAAGGGTATTCACACGGACCCAGACAAGATCGCGGCCATCAAAGAGCTGACACCGCCTGAGAATTAATGCCTGGCTATAGTTTGGGCAATAAGAAAGATGAGGCCTTACCTAGAAGGGTACACCTTTACGGTAGTCACCGACCATCTGGCGTTGAAATGGCTGAACGCGATAGAGAGTCCATCAGGCCGAATTGCGAGGTGGGCACTGGAGCTCCAACAGTATACTTTTGATATGCAGTACCGAAAAGGGAAACTAAACGTGGTGGCGGACGCGCTCTCGCGACAACCACAAGACGAGCAGCTCGGCACAATGATATTGCAGCAAGATAATAGCGACTATAAATGGCTCACGGCTAAAATGGCGGAGGTGAGAAAAGACCCTGAGAAGTTTCCAGATTACGTGTTGGAAGAAGGTAGGCTTTACAGGCGAATATCGACACAGATGGACGATGAAGATGCGACCCCCTGGAAGCTGTGCGTGCCGACATCGCAAAGAAGCAGAGTTCTTAGGGAAATCCACGATATACCAAGTGCGGGGCATATGGGTATCCGGAAGTCAATTGCGCGGGCGATGACGCGTTACTACTGGCCCGGCATGTTCAGAGACATAAGAAAGTATGTGCGGGAATGCCATACATGTCAGATATACAAGCCTAGTCAACAGCAAGCTGCCGGTAAGATGCTCACCCAAATTGCGGAAGAACCTTGGGCGACGGTATGTGCCGATTTTGTGGGACCCCTCCCGCGTTCAACGGCAACACGATGGTCATAGTTTTCCTCGACCGATTCTCGAAGTGGGTGGAGATTTTGACAATCGGAAAAGCGACGACTGAAAACCTCATCCGAGCGTTTAGGGATCGAATCTTGGCCCGGTTTGGCGTCCCAAAGGTATTAATAACTGACAATGGAGCGCAGTTTACCAGTGGACGGTTTAAAAAATTCCTACAGGAGCTCGGCATAAGGCACCAGCTAACTGCACCGTACACACCGCAAGAGAATCCGACGGAGAGGGCAAACCGAAACGTTAAAATAATGATAGCACAATTCACCGGTAAGGAGCAACGTGATTGGGACGATGTGCTGCCAGAATTTACACTGGCATTAAATACAAGTGTGTGTGAGCCTACGGGTTTCAGCCCGGCATACGTGGTCCAAGGCAGAGAGCCGAGATTACTAAACGCTCTCTTTGATCAACAAACATTCGGTACCGGCCAGAAGGTGGTGAGTCCAAAGGAAAAGTCGACAAAAATGAAGGAAATATTCGAAGCGGTACGGCATAATCAGCAACGAGCAGCCACCACACAGGCTCGGCACTACAACCTACATCAGAAGACAATGGCGCCCAGCTGTAGGCGACCTAGTTCTGGTAAACGAACATCAGCTATCCAAAGCAGTGGACAATTTTGCGGCCAAGCTAGCCCCAGATATAGTGGGCCTCATCGGGTAATTAACTTCGTGTCACCAGTGATTGTCGAGTTGGACAAAACGCACAACGGAAAGGCGAGGAGAGCGCATGTAAGTGAGATAAAGATTTACCATGGAGCCAGAACCACAAACAACAACACCACTTCTGAATACAATTCAACGGATAATTCTTTATTAGCGGCGGAACAATACCAAAAAGGTAAAAACGGCGAAATGAATAATGCGCCTAAAAAAACAAAAAAATATATATATATATATATTAGGCCGGGTCGATTTGTGGGGAGGCAAAAAAAT
>NW_023458556.1:102428656-102433484 GCF_013731165.1 Rhagoletis pomonella | reverse complement strand
TGTGCCCCGGGACCCAAATCAGCTTGATCTGGAAGTACTCCGAGGCAGTTGAGAGAGAGGTCAGGCATTCCCCAACCAGTTTTGAACACACCATTAGCGATCCCAGCGCCCTGATTGCCGCTTGGCTATCAGTATATATATTTACCCTCCTTTTTGACAATACATTGGTGCGTAGCCAATCGGCTGCCTCCTTTATAGCGGCCACCTCTGCCTGAAAGACGCTGCAGAGATCCAGCAGTTTGAAAGTAAGATCTACTGAGAGTTCCTGACAGTAGACACCTCCTCCAACTCTCCCTTCCAGCTTCGATCCGTCCGTAAAGATGTTTATTGGACCTCTTCTCCAGAGACTACCCCTCTTCCATTCATCCCTTGAGGGGATGTGCGTGGAGAAGGATCCTTTAGGGGCCAGCCTCGGGTGACTCCGGTCCATTTCTTTCGGCACGAAGTCGAAGCTTTCGAGAATTGTCGAGTGTCCGTGCGCTGGATTGAAAGAGAACCCAGAGCTTTTGAGCCTAATGGCTGAGCGAACCGCCGCTACTTTGCCCGAAATGTCGACAGGTGCGACATTGAGTATAGCGTTTAGGGCTAAGGTGGGGGTGGTTCGGAGCGCCCCGCTGATCCCAACGAGGGCTGCCCTTTGCACGCGCTCTAGCTTCCTAACATGAGTGGTGGAAAACAGTATATCAGGTGGATATATTACATAAACTTATCGTCGCTTGGCGTGCAATACCGCGTATACGCAAAAAAATGATATATTATAAGCTCAGAAAAAAAATATACATATGTAATGAAAGAAATTTATCGCTGGGCTTTTTCAAAAACATCCCTCGATATATTGCACTTTTTCATGTTTCTCTACAAATAAACAAAGAAAAGTACTAAAACTCAAAATAAAATTATAATCTTTTTTATTTTAACATAAAACACAACTTTTCAGAGACATCTCGGTGGAAGATTATTTCCTGCTGGTCGAGAGTTTAGACACCGAAGTCGTTGCATTTGCTCCAATGTTAGCATCGCATCACCCGCGTGTCATCGCAGTTGGGGAAGGAAATGGAGATTTGTTGCGTGTAACTTTGCTCTTGTCCGAAGATTGCCGCATGCGACGAAGTTTGGCATCATCTAAACATATGAAGTCCAATTTTTCCCCCCTAATAAGTTCCCTGGCGGCTGTTGAGGTTGACTTCAATAATTTTGATAACAGTAACAAACTCGAATCTATTCAAAATGATGGAATTGTTGGCAAGGACAGAAAAAGCTTTCGCGACAATGGGGATTTAGCTGATATCATTGGTAAATAAATTTATTTTCAAGTTTTTATTTTAAAATTATTAAACACGTTTTCGTAGTAGGTATTCCTATGAAATATGCACATCACAATGACGAGTCTGTTTTGATGCAAACAAGGCAGAATCATGGAAGCACTCAATCCTTGAAAAACTACCGAAATAGCAGGTATCCTTTCCGCAATAACATGTCGTCCATGGAAATCGGAGTTTATGTCCTCCTTACTGCTTTTTGCTTTGCGATCGTCGTTTTTGTCATTTCATGTGTTGTATATGCGTCGAAATTCAGACCAAGAGCCATTGACACTGGTCCTTTAGAATTGAGCAAAGCTATCATCACTCCCAACATGTTGTCAAAGGAATTACGTTTCCCGAAGGAATCTACAACCAATGTTCACGACTGGGTGTGGTTGGGACGTTCGACAATGGACAGATCATCTCTTATTAACGATTCAACGTCAAATAATGATAATCGAGGTAAATTTATTTTTATATTATGGGCTATTTTTTTATTTTAACTTCTATCTATTTGAGATTGAAAACAGTATTTTTTAAACTGGTGGTCTATTAAAAACACGAAAAAGAAAATTTGAAGCACGCGTCACTTATGCATATGACATACATTTGATATGGATATTACAAAGTTATTATCAATGCTGGCAAAAAATTTTGGTTTGCTTTCTTTTACATATCGCCCTTTTTTTTAAACAAGGATTACGATGGTGTAATTTTAAATCCCTAATTTACTGGTCTTCACTATGCAAACCAACTTCAATAAGTTCAACTGTTAATTGCTAAGTTAGCTTGACCATCTTATATATTGAAATGTTAAGCCCGTTTCTTTAGCTTTAAAACGACGTTAAGATGAAGTCTCTTCGATGAGCAGAACCCGAGATATAACGATTTGAAAAAGTACATGAATGGTCAGAATCAAGAAGTTTGGCAGATCATATCCCCGAAGTAAAAAAATAAAAATAAATTACTCGAATACGTGTAATAAAAATTTTTAAACGAATCGGAGACATGACATAATTTTTTTACGAAATTCGTGAGACTTGAAAAATAATGGCTCATGTACGATAAAGTAGCTTACTCTCATTTATGTTCTCTTTATATTTTTTATTTATAGTTTTGTATGAATGTTTGTCTCTGCTCTTTGTTTTTTATACATGTTTGAGAGACTGTGTCTGTAAGCCAATAAAAGTCCTTATAAGTAAACTGAAGGGCCCAGAATTCGGTTTTCTGTTATAGGATGGCCAACAATCCTCGTTTCACAGGCCGGAAGAGTTTTCCCGTTCATTGGCTAAATTAAGCCGTCGTCGTTGTATACCTGCAGCCCGTTGTATACCTGAAGAAAACCCAATTCTTATTAAATCACTGTCAGAAAATGGAAAGTTAAACCTAAACGTGTAACAGGAGGATGGTACCGTTCGCAGAAGGGTCAAAGCGAGAAGGCGTAAAACCTCGCGGGCGGCCAAACAACCCCGCCCAATGAAAAAGAAAAACATGCCTCGGATGAGACCCCCTTCTTTTGATGACGACCACGGCAAACGTATAAAGGACTATGATTTGACGGTATGCGCTTGTAATATCCGGACCCTTAATGGGGAAGGTGCCTCTGGCCGGCTTATTGATGTCCTCGAGAAACTCCACGGAGAAGAGCGCAAATTCGGTGTTGGATTCATGGTGGGAGAGAGACTCCGTCGCCGAGTACTGGTGTTCAGCCCGGTGGACGAACGTCTAGCCATAATCCGTATTAAGGCGTCCAAGGATCTCTTCTATGAGCGCTTGGAGCGCACATACGAGCCCTGCCCCAGACACAATATCAAAATCGTGCTTGACGATTTCAATTCCAAGGTGGATTGACTTCGCCGGTGCCCGAAACATAGGATTATTTAGTACAAGGTTCTAACGTAAAGAGATGCATCAAGCCCATGTTTTGAAAGACGGAAGGCTTTTACGCGTACGTACACTCAGAGGGCCAAATGTCGATTCAGAACACTATCTTGTTGTAGCCAAGGCTTAACGTCGAAAAGTTGTAATCACAACAGTCGACCAATTTATTCGCCAATCGACTCTCACACTTGCTCTCTGAGAGCACTCTTCAACAGACCGACATACGCGATCAGTATAACCACATTTCCCGCTCATCGAGTACCGCCGTCGAAGAAGTAGTCGGGTTTCTGCGAGCTCGAAAGAACGACTGGTACGATGAGGATTGTAAACAAGCTGAAGGGAAAAAAATGTCGGCTACAGGGCCACGCTGCGATCGGCGCAACGCAACATGTGGGACAGTTAAAGGGAACTGAAGAGGGAAGCTAGACGTATTTGCCACAATAAGAAGAAAGAGGCGAGTGCGAAGAGCTCGAGGTGATGGCCGACGGGGGAAAACGCTCGAAAAATTTTATCATAGAGCCCCCCGTGGGAACAACCATGGCGGCCTGGTGACCGTTGTCCAAAACTTACTTATATTATGGAGAGAACAATTTTCCACTGCAGCAGCACTGAAAGTACTAGGTTCCAGCCCCCAGTCGATTATAATGGAGTCGGTGTCCCACCGCCTGTCTATGACGAGGTACGAATAACGATTATGCGGCTAAAAAACAACAAAGCTGGTGAAGCTGTCGACCTGCCAGCCGAGCTGTTCAAGTATGGCGGAGAGTAGCTGACAAGGTACGTGCATTAGCTCTTATGCAGAATATGGTCAGATGAACGCATGGCCGATGACTGAAATTGAAGTGTGCTCTGCCCAATCCACAAGAAAAGCGACCCTTCCATACGCGCCAACTACCGCGGGATCGGCCTTCTAAGCATAGGTTACAAGGTCTTATCGAGTGTATTGTGCGAAAGACTGAAGCCGCCAACGAATTGATTGGACCTTATCAGTGTGGCTTTAGGCCTGGAAAATCCACCAAAGTCCAGGTATTCACAATACGCGAAATCTGGGAAAAGACTCGCGAGAATAGGATCGACACATACCATCTATTCAAAGTCGGATTCGATGGCACGAAGTTGTCTTTATGTCGCAATGTCTAAATTTGGCATCCACGCGAAACTAATACGGCTATGTAAAATGACGTTGAGCAATACCACCAGCTCCGTCAGAATTGGAAAGGACCTCCGAGCCGTTTGACACCAGACGATCTTTCCCTTTTATCTGATGTTGGAGAAGATAATAAGAGCCGCAGAACTGAACCATTCAGGCACAATACTTTACAAGAGCGCACAATCGAACGAAGTATCTCCTGTTATCACACAAACAGTCAGAGCATAACCGTCTTGACCCACGTCACTGTTGACAGTTACAAGTCGGAATTACAATTTACAATGTAGACGACTTCGTTAATTTGGGAACCAATAATAATGTCAGTCTTGAGAGCCAAATGAAAATCACTCTTGCCAACAACCCAGCGGGACCTGTATACAGCACATATTCGCATTCCTCCTATACGCCTATACAAGTTAGTGGATAGAACAAACTTGTCCCATTTCCCGACTCGCTTCAAGACATCATTGAATCCGCTCCTGTGTTTTTCTTCATT
>NW_023458556.1:102421619-102428646 GCF_013731165.1 Rhagoletis pomonella | reverse complement strand
AGAATGTGTGATAAGGGCAAGCAGTAAAAAGTTTTGCACACGGCACACAAAGCAGCAGCGACTTTTGGTAAGCGGTACTAAATTCCTGGAAAGCGTCCTCTGATTGCATTCCTCACGCCATCAACAACAACTGGTTTTTCCATTTTCTTTGCGTAGTCTTGGTAGGTTTAGTTTTTGTTGAAGAGATCATGATGAATCAGAATAAATGTGGTTGTCGAAGCAAACAAGTGTCTGATCTTTTAATTTACACAAAACATGCCCAAATACTCTAGTCTTCCATGCACAACTCTTATACACTTTTCTTAACAAATGTCATTGGCAGTTTGTACTCATATTATCGCAAACAAAGTTTACTACAAATATGTTTAGAACATACTCGTGCTGGAACTTCGCTGCTAATACACATACTTAAAGCACGAGATGTACAGAGAAGTAAATAACTTAGCACACGATTTCAATTTAAAAATGTATTGGAAATGTATATGATATTATATACGCTACCGGTATATCGGGTGTATTGAAAAATTCCACTAGGCAATTTGCTTATACCAATGGAATGCGGAGTCATACTATTCGGCTAATTACAATCCCCATTTACTTCGTTTACAGAAAACAAATACAGACCCGAATGAAAAACTTACTCCTTATTTTCTGTGTACTTCTTCTTATACAATGTGTCTGGAAACGTATTCAACTTAATTTCGTGTCATTTTTATCCCCATATACGCACTCCATACACTTAACGAAGACGTCGGAAAAAAGCATATTTGGGGTATTCTCGAAGTCTTGCACGATGCACGGATTGCACGAAATGCAAAAATAATATTCCAAATTTCGAAGAGTACGAGAGCACCCCATTGCAAAGTGGTAGCGAAATTATGTATCAAATACAATAACAAGAGACAGCAAAAAAAATGAAGTGAGCGAGATGAGAGGAATGAGAGAAATATGTAGCAATTCCAACAACAAAACAACTAGCACAGGGTCGCATTTATCTTGCTATGCTATTTTGCAAAATATATACA
Organism: Rhagoletis pomonella; assembly: GCF_013731165.1. Classification (NCBI taxonomy): domain Eukaryota; kingdom Metazoa; phylum Arthropoda; class Insecta; order Diptera; family Tephritidae; genus Rhagoletis; species Rhagoletis pomonella. The sequence continues at coordinate 102,427,621 of NW_023458556.1, read as the reverse complement.
AGGGTTTCGACGTTGCATATTTTGCAGCGATAGGAAATGTTGTTCCCCATGTATTTTGTTGTTGTGTGTTTGCAATTTATGCAATTCATTCAATCCCTGCTACGTGCAATGGCTTTACCAGATTTGGAGAATACCCCTCAAGGTTTATATATAGAAGGTTGCGCAATGCGTAGGTCCGTTATTCTTCTCGCAAAGTTTGGGCGACAACAACAGCGAAAACAACAGGCAAACACATAAAATTGAAGTAAAGAGAAGCGATTTCATACGAATTGTAATCGATAGCTTATTCAAAAATACATTTAAAGTAAATTTTAACCAAGTTTTTGCTCATGCCTTTACGTCGAAAAAGCCACAAAACCTGATTTTTCACAGCGACCAATTTTTGCGAAATTTTCACTTACACTCACTATATCTCAGACTTTTGTGTATCGATTGATTTGAAATTCGTACACAATGAACTAGATTGTATTCTAAAGAGGATGCGTTTAACTACACTTCTTAATACTTATTTAAAACAAAATGGCGGATATTTTAACTTTTTTATAAAAATTAAGGATGTGGTTTTTACAAATGCAAAAGTTGTGTTATGAAATATAAAATTTTTGTTTTGTTTTAATGCAGCATTATAAACAAATATATACGAAAATTGTTGGGAAAGTTTCATGTTTAGACAACAAGTATTTCTAAAGTTATAACAATATTATGGTGACACCCACGAGCGGGTGCTCGCCTCTAGATGACAAATATTTTTAGATAGCACTTTTACAAGTAATTTTGGAAGTAATATTAAGTGAAATGTGTGAAAATGAAACTTATAAATTTATTAGTGTAATATAACTTATCAAAGCTCTTTGTTATAAATTTAATAGACATACTTACATACCTACATATGTATCTATGCATATAACTACACACATAGTGAAAATAGTTATAAGTACAGTGATTGTTTTACAATATTCGCAATGTTTTAAATAATAAATTTTTCACGAAAATACTTTTCATATTTTACCAAAAATCATATGCATAAAATTTTCAAACTTTTCGCAAAACTTAAAAAAAATGATACAAACTTTCATCAAAATCTTGAATAACAGGTTTTAGAAAAAATTTAGTATGCAGTGTTGTAGCTCATTCAATTTCAGTGAATAAAATGCAAGCTTCAAGTCGCTTCAAATTACCTTTGATTTTTTAGAATTTGTTTCTCAAGGGTGCTACATATTTTCTTCCATGAACAAAATGTAGTTTTGCATGGAAGAAAACCCTCAACACCATTGAGAAAAAAATATCAAAAATCAACGCAATTTTTAGCGACTTGAAACTTGCACTTTGTAGCAGTGAAATTGAATGAGCTTCAAAACTATGTACTCAATTTTTTTCCAAAATATCTTAATCAAAAGTTTGAAATATACATAGATGAAATTTTTTAGAAATTTTTAAGTTTCGCAAAAAGTGTGAAAATTTAATTCGTATGGTTTTTGTTAAAATATGAACTATATTTTCGTGAAAAATTACCGAAAAACAATCAATGTACGAATAACTATTTTTACTATGTATGCAGTTACATGCATACATATGCAGGCTTCTTTTTTTATACAATTAGAAAGTATCGAAAGCCTGTACCCCGTAGTGTGGAACTTTAATCCGAACTAAAACTCTATGTATGTCCGCTGTACCGTATCCTCCCGGTACCGCTAACTATGTAATCAGCATTTTAATGTATTCAAAAAGTTCGAAAGATTTCATATTAAAACACATTCATTTCTCGATACTAAGTAATGCAAAATTGAATGCTGCACTTTTCTTAGGACATACCCCTGGGGGAAAAAAATGCATTTTCGAATGTGAAAAGGGTAATTTTACTGATTATTTTTTCGTTTACTATACATTACATTTTCCCACTGGGTTCTGATGCAGGTAGGTATGTAAGTACATATGTCTATTCAGTTAATAACAAAGAACTTTAATAAGTTATATAACACTGATAAATTTATGAATTTCAACATTTCACTTAATATTACTTCCAAAATTATTTGTGCAAGTGCTATGTAAAAATATTTGTTATCTAGAGGCGAGCGCCCGCTCGCGGGTGTCACCATAATATTGCTATAACTTTAGAACTACTTGTTGTGTAAACATGAAACTTTCCGAAAAATTTCCGTATATATTTGTCTATGATGCTGCAGTAAAACAAAACAAAAATTTTAAATTTCATAACACAACTTTTGCATTTGTAAAAACCACCTCCTTAATTTTTATTAAAAAAGTTAAAATATCGGCCATTTTGTTTTTAATAAGTATTCAGAAGTGTAGTTAAAATCATCTTCTTTAGAACAGTATCGAGTTTATTGTGTACAAATTTCAAATCAATCGATACATAAACGTCTGAGATATACACCCGTATGCTGTAATCCGAAAGTTCGTAGTTACGAATTCGTAGCTCCGTTCCGAAAATTCGAAAATTGGTATGCTGTAATCCGATCGTAACTATCAATGGCGTTGCCAACTAAAATAGTGAAATTCTAAGTTCTTAATCAGTTGCTTTGACAGAAACAAATCATAATATAATCGCAAGTGAATAGTGGAATTTAAAAAAAAATATAGTTTAATCATTATTTGAACAGACGTTTCCTTAATTAAGTAGAATACAAAGGTTTCAGTGGCCGGTGCACTTTTGTCCCAGGAGGAAGAACAGCTAACAGTTGCATTAATATACGAAGGAGATTGCTAGGAGATTTTTCTGATCCATTTAGCTTAAATGATAAAATGTAAGCTCCCTCCTTTTAAGGGCCTCCATTTCACTAGATATTGTGCCGCTTTAATTCTTAGTACGCTTTCCCGAAATTCCACCACATCCTCTTTAGCTCCTTTTACAAAGCCTCGACCAATGTCCGACCTTTCGCTCATGCATTCCACCAGTTTTTCGTATTGCGAGCGATTTGTTGTGATCTTCGATCTGTTAATTTTGTAAACATTTAATAATAATTTTTTTTCTATTCCCACTCCAACTTACATACATATTTTTGCGTTTACACACTTTATTTTATTGATATTTTAAAACAATTTGTTGCGCTCCGACACGACTTGCTATTCGTACAAAATTTCCGACAAATACATAAAAATTACAGCTACGTCGGAATCAGGCATACCAACATTACGAATCGAAGATGGCCTACGAATTTCGAAATTACGATACGACAACGCGGATTTCAGCATACCAATTTTACGATTCTTAGCGAAATCGAATCTACGACGGATTACAGCATAGGGGTGATAGTGAGTATAAGTGAAAATTTCGCAAAAATTCGCCACTGTGAAAAATTAGGTTTTGTGGCTTTTTCGACATGAAGGCGTGAAAACAAAAAATCGCCCTGGGACCATATGCGCAGAGAGAGGCAATTTTTATTTCGCGCATTGCGCGACCTTCTATGTATAGACTTGAATACCCCTATTGTTTCAAGTATGGAGTTCACCAGAGCGCATTTCTATTGGCGTATTATGACATGGCGCAGTATTTTGTGGAACCAGGAGGGCAAATTGATACTGTTCGGCTCGAAAGGTTATCGCGAATACGTAAGAAGGCCGATTAACGCAGCTTACAACCCGAGGCACACCCTGAAGACCGTAAAGGCCAATAGACATGGACTCTGGCGAACTCCATACTTCTAGCAATATGCTTTTTGGTGAGTAAAGGTACTTTCCGGGATCTTATGGCAGGCAATCCAGACTCTAGCAATCCCCTACTTTTTGTAACTTTACTCACTGGTAGCTCGACTTATTCGATTTCTCTGGGGCTGATTTTATCATTTTTGCAATCATTTTAGAACTGCATCCTACCATTTTCTATTTCCTACAGTGATTTAATAAGAATTGGTTTTATCTTCTTCTATATACTATAATAAAACTGTAGATTGTTTTTCTGTTTGAACTCACTAATCTCCGGAACTACTGAATGGATTTTCATGGGGCTTTAACTGGTATCTAGACAGTGACCTCGGACGTAACATAGGCTATATTTATCAAAACTGGAATGTGGACAAAAAAGATATACCAATTTTTGCAAACAAAATTTACTTTGCACCAAATTCTTTTGAATACAATTTTGCTTTTCAACGGCATCAACATATGCCAGTGTTTATTTTTCGTTATTGATATTTTTTCGTGTCGTTCGTACATATTGAAAACGGTCTTGAACATAGATACATACGAGGTTAAACGTTTTCGCGGAGTTTTGTGTGTTTCTAAGAATCTGTAAGTCAAAAGATAATCGGTAGGTAGAAACTGATTTATTTAATTTTCTTTGAGTTTCGTGTATCACTATGGGATTTTGTACATGCATACAAATTAATTAGATATTTTGAAAACGCTCACATAAAAAGCATGTTCTGTAAATTAAGCGGATATAGTCCGAAGCATTCCCTTGAGTCAAGAATTGACATTTGGAATTAATTATGTATTTACATTTCTAGCGAATTTCTAATTTGCGGAATTAAAAGAAATTTATTTAAAAGGAAATAAAGCGTGTGGTTTCAGCATTCACTTATCGAGAAAAACGTTTTTTTAATTTGTGTGAAGTATTGAAATTTTAAAGTAAAAAGGAAATGCATGCGCAAAACGAAAAACAAAATTCAATAGGTGCTTTCCCTATGAGCGAGAGATATGTACATATCAATGAAATATACATTTGGAGTCATAAATGAGTCTTTAAGGAGTACCATATCGGAGCCTTTACGCTCATAATGAGTCCATTTAAGAGCCCGAAATTAGTGTGTTTTCCTTCCTCCGAAGGTCGACTTATATGAGCTTAAATTCATACATCAAATGAGCCTCCAAATGAGTCATATTGGACTCTTATTGGCTTCATAAACGGCTCATTTTGGACTCTTTTTAAAGCAATTTTTGGCCTCGTATTTGAATCGTTTCAGAGTTTTTTTGCGGCTCTTAAATTTGTCTTATAGTCCTCATAAATAACCTCAATCGCACTCTTATTTTAGGTTTTCCTTTGAGCCATATTGGCCTTATTTTTCAACTCTTATTGAACTTCAAATACTATACACATGTATGTATACATACCTCAGTTCATATAAACATTCCAACATACATTTAATAGCAGCAGCTGCAGCTAAATTTTGTATATTTTTTGTTTTCTAAATATTTTCAATTGCTGTATAGACAAGTTTAGATATAAATTTCGAATCTTTATTGTTTTTATATAGCCACAAAGTGGTGGCTCCCAATTTCGATCATTTATAACTCCTAAAATATTCATATAAGAGTCGCACATTTTTTGTTTTTGAAGCTCATATTTCTTACCCACCTAGGACTCCTTTCAGACTCATATATTCTGAACGCTGAGAATATGTTTGTCAGAATATGTTTTATAAACCAATAATAATAATAGTAATAATAATCTATACTAATTATATAAAGAGAAGTCCCTTTTTTTGTAACAGGTAATCTCGCGAACGGCTGGTCCGATTTTTATGAAATTTTGTATACAAATAGCTTTCGGTAACCACCATGTTTTAGGCTAAAAAAATTTTACTTGTTTTCGGGTAGGTGGACCAGGGACCGGTCTATTCGAAAAAATCTTATTATGATCCGATTTGCTTAAAATTTAGTACGTAAGTAGCTTTTTAGCATATATTAGCATATATGACCTATTTTTTCCGGGAAGTGGTCCAGGGACCGATGTATTCGAAAAAATCGAATTTACGGTCCGATTTGCTTAAAATTCGGTGCGCAGGTAGCTTTTTAGCATGTATTAGCATATATGATCCATTTTTTCCGAGAAGTGGACCAGGGACCGATCTATTCCAGAAAATCGCATTTATGGTCCGATTTGCTTAAAATTCGGTACGTAAGTAGTTTTTTAGCATATATTAGGATATATGGACCATTTTTCCGAGAAGTGGACCAGGGACTGATCTATTCGAAAAAATCGAATTTACGGTCCGATTTGCTTAAAATTCTTTGCGCAGGTAGCTTTTTAGCATGTATTAGCA
>NW_023458556.1:102420832-102421519 GCF_013731165.1 Rhagoletis pomonella | reverse complement strand
TTTTTCCGAGAAGTGGACCAGGGACTGATCTATTCGAAAAAATCGTATTTACGGTCCGATTTGCTTAAAATTCGGTACGTAGGTTGCTTTTTAGTATATATTTGCACATATGATCCATTTTGTTCGAGAAATGGACCAGGGACCGATCTATTCCAGAAAATCGCATTTATGGTCCGATTTGCTTAAAATTCGGTACGTAAGTAGTTTTTTAGCATATATTAGGATATATGGACCATTTTTCCGAGAAGTGGACCAGGGACTGATCTTTTCGAAAAAATCGTATTTACGGTCCGATTTGCTTAAAATTCGGTACGTAGGTAGCTTTTTAGTATATATTAGCATATATGATCCACTTTGTTCGAGAAGTGGACCAGGGACCGATCTGTTCGAGGTAATCGTATTTATGGTCCGATTTGCTTAAAATTCGGTACGTAGGTAGCTTTTTGCCTGGATAAGCTTATAGATTCCTGTTTTCCAATTTTCATGCAATTTCGAATATAAATAGCTTTAAGTAACGACCATATCAAGGGGCGAATTCGGCACTAGGCCAGATTTTTTTGCGCCAATCAGAAACAACGGATACTGTCAAAATATAATTATAATATATAATATATCTCAACTAATATATATTTAGAAAGCCGTTTGTTAGTTTTCGCAAGGCTCGAGAGCGGCTGAACCGATTTTTTT
>NW_023458556.1:102419644-102420732 GCF_013731165.1 Rhagoletis pomonella | reverse complement strand
TTGGCACAGAACCTGTTATTTTTTCAATTTTACTTCTATTAAAATTTTAAGGAATGATTAATTAATTTGTCAGAAACTATCGGTCCTTTTATTTATTTCTTTTATTACCTTTGATTTGACGTTCCTGTTTTTAAGATTGTTAAATTGGTTCGTAAGATATACGTGATTAAGTGGAACCACTTTTTGTTTTAAGCTGAGTAACGGTAAATTACAATTATCTCGAAAACGTATCCATTAAAAAAAAAAATTTAACTCGATTTTCGGAATCACCGAGCAATTCTACGTAGAAATTGGATAGTGGCATCCATCGAACATTTTTGCTGTAAATCAGTGTAATTTATGCAACCTCACATGCGCGGTTTTTGCATTTTGTTGAGACGCGGTTTTGTACTTTAAACGACGATATTTGCAGAAAATTTCAACTTTTTTTTTTAAATAAAATAATAAGAAATTAAAATCCCCAATATCTATTTCACAATAGTGGAAATATTAGGTGTCTGCTGTCAAACACAGTTTCTGTCAAAAAAAATTTAAGTGAAACTACCTTTAAAATATTATGATAAAAACAGTAAGGTAGACCGTTCTCTCAATTCGTCGGCCGTGACTTTTTTTTTTAATTTTGACTGCATTTAAAAATCGTATAAAATTGAAAATTAAAAAAATTTAACTTGTTTTTGTTATTTTATGGCCTTATAACAATTATATTCAACAATTTCTATGGACCTTGAGGCCGTTTTTAATGAAAAACTTATTGTGGAAAAGCAACAATAATTTTAAAAAAATGGTAGAAGTGATAGCTATTTCGAAAATCACCACATTTTCTCATCAGACTTCTTTCAGTAGGTTTCGAACCGACGATCCCACTGACTCAGCCAGTTGCCTACGCACTGTGCTAAGTTCGCCTTGTGAATTATTGTTACTTTTTTTGCCACTTTTTCATTTGTTAAACCAACACAATCAAGCGCAGCTATTCCGTTGTAATTCTCACTTGATGATGTGGTTGTTGGTTTTGTTGGTTTTTATTAATAATTCTATTTTTAGAATGTTTTAACTTTTAGGTGTGCTCGTCCTTAAGTTATTTGTTTTTT
>NW_023458556.1:102412316-102419544 GCF_013731165.1 Rhagoletis pomonella | reverse complement strand
TCTCGCTTGGTTGGCCTTCGTTTCTTCAGCAGCACATCTCTATTAACCTTTCCAAATGACAAGGTAAATTTCAGTGCGTCACTTTTGGTCACCCAAAACATTCCAAGTACCTTCGGGAATAACTCGGTGCTTTCCCTATCAAGATTTAGGGTAGATACAGATAGTTCTTCTTTATTTAAATCACTAACAACTTTCGAGTTCGATACAAATCTTTTTAATTCGAAGCCTCCGTTTGTATGTATCCTGTGTATTTACCCGTTTTGTAACCTTCAGGGCCTCCTCAGCGCTTGAAAAGCTATGAACGAAATCATCTACACAATGGTTGTGAATGATGGCTGCCACAGCTTCAGGAAATTTGTCTTTAAACTCTTCTGCATTTTTCTTCTTCACGAATAGCGCTGAGCATGGCGAACATGTGGCTCCAAATGTCATAACATTCATGACATATTCATCCAGAGGTGCTCCCGGATTAGTTCTCCACAAGAAACGTTGTGCTGTTAAATCTTCTCCGCGAATCCTTATTTGGTGGAACATTTCCACAATGTCTACACAAACACCGACTGGCTTCTACCTGAATATCATGAGGACCGTTGTCAAAGGCTGCGATTGATCTGGCCCACTTAGCAGCATGGATTTTAGTGAAACTCTATGAGATTCAGCCGCCGCATCGAAGACCAGTCTGAGTTTGCCTGGCTTATTGTTAATAATTCTATTTTTAGAATGTTTAACGTTTAGGTGTGCTCATTTTTAAGATATTTGTTTTTGTTATTTTATGGCCTTATAACTATTATATTCAACAATTTTTGTTGAGCTTGAGGCCGTTTTTAATGAAAAAACTTATTGTGGAAAAGGAACAATAATTTGAAAAAATGGTAGAAGTGATAGCTATTTCGGAAATCACCACATTTCCTCATCAGAATTCTTTTAGTAGGATTCGAACCGACGATCCCACTGACTCAGCCCGTTGCCTACGCACTGTGCTAAGTTCGCCTTGTAAATTATCGTTGCTTTTTTCCCACTTTTTCATTTGTTAAGCCAACACAATCACGCGCAGCTATTCCGCTGCAATTCACACTTGATCATGTGGTTGTTGGTTTTGTTGGTTTTTATTAATAATTCTATTTTTAGAATGTTTAACTTTTAGGTGTGCTCGTCCTTAAGTTATTTGTTTTTGTTATTTTATGGCCTTATAACAATTATATTAACAAATTTTATTGAGCTTGAGGCCGTTTTTAATGAAAAACTTATTGTGGAAAAGCAATAATAATTTTAAACAAGTAAGAAAGTCTAAGTTCGGGCGGAGCCGAACATTAAATACCCGGCGCAAGTATTAAAGATATGTCTTTTCACCTTTCCGAAACCTTCCGCTAGATGGTAAGCCGGGATGTATCAATTTTGAGTAAATTAGCGTCCTTCAATTTCGAAATATTGAAGTTTCAAGCATTTCCGAAATTTACCGTTATATGAGAAGCGGCCGTTATTTTAGTTCGATTTCAATAATTTTCAACGTTTTGCTTATATGTGGCAAGCACAATAACCACACCGAGTTTGGTACAAATAAGTAGAACGGTTACCGATATACATATATGTGATCATAAGTGGGCGGTGCCACGCCCATTTTCCAAAATTTTACCATACACGTATTTCTTGGTAAAGAATTGTTGCAAGTATTAATTTTGAATAAATTAGCTTCAATATTTACTGATTTATCGAAGATTTTATATTTCTCTAAATTACCGTTATATGGGATGTGGGCGTGGTTATTGTCCGATTTTAAAAAGTTTCGGCGATTTTTTATGCTGTACCAAGGCCAAGTTTGGAAGAAATCGGTGCAGCGGCTACCAAGATATACACATGTAACCATAAGTGGGCGTGGCTACGCCCATTTTCCAAAAATATATCCAGTAGTTACTAAAATATCGCAGTTTTCGTATTTCTGAAAATTACCGTTATATGGGAAGTAGGCGTGGTTATTGAGCGATTTTAGAAATTTTCGGCCATTTGGTATGTTGTGGGAAGGCCAACAACTGTGTCAAGTTTGGAAGAAATCGGTGCAGCGGCTACCAAGATATACACATGTAACCATAACTGGGCGTGGCTACGCCCATTTTCCAAAAATTTATAATATTCTTATTTTCCGTCTAAAAATTATTGTAAATATCAATCTTGAGTGAATTATCTTCAGTAGTTACTAAAATATCGCAGTTTTCGTATTTCTGGAAATTACCGTTATATGGGAAGTGGGCGTGGTTAAAGTCCGATTTCGCCCATTTTCAATACCAACCTACCTTGGATTAAGGGAAATCTACGTATCAAATTTCGTTGAGATATCTCAATTTTTGCTCGAGTTATCGTGTACACGGACGGACGGACAGACAGACATGGCTTAATCGATTTCTTTTTTCATCCTGATCATTTATGTATACATTTGTCTATATCTATCTCGATTCGTTTTGGCTGTTACAAACAACCGTTATGTGAACAAAATTAATATACCCTTGTGCACAAGTGAGCTCGGGTATAAAAATGGTAGAAGTGATAGCTATTTCGGAAATCACCACATTTCCTCATCAGACTTCTTTCAGTAGGAAACGAACCGACGATCCCACTGACTCAGCCAGTTGACTACGCACTGTGCTAAGTTCGCCTTGTAAATTATCGTTGCTTTTTCCCACTTTTTCACTTGTTAAGCCAGTACAATCAAGCGTAGCTATTCCGCTGCTATTCACACTTGATCATGTGGTTGTTGGTTTTGTTGTTTTTTGTTAATAATTCTATATTTAGAATGTTTAACTTTTCGGTATGCTCGTCCTTAAGTTATTTGTTTTTGTTATTTGATGGCTGTTTAGGCCTCCATGCTAAACCAAACATTTAAAAAAGGGTGAACCACCCTAATGTAAAATTGCATAAATGTGCATCGGATGCACACATACATAAATAACTTGATTAATGCTAAGCCGTTAGCATGTCCGTATATTAGTTTACCGCTTAAATATAAAACTTCGTTAAGTTTCCCCTCCAAACAGTTGGTGTTGTGGATTGTGTCCGGCGCATGTGCTTTACGTGTATTCTAATTTGACAGGCTGCAAGCCACACGCCACAAGCCCTTTATGTGTTTACAGCATAACAGCCGGTGTGAACAGCCATCAATCCCACAATCCCAAAACTCGTTTTCAAAGTGTTTTCGTTGTCGGTCAGAACATGGTATTAAGTAGACCATCTGAAATTGGGCCTTATACCATGTTCTGACCGACAACGAAAAAACTTTGAAAACATCTAAAACATGGTTTTGGACCTAAAACTTGTGTTTTCCTCCATGTAAAATATGTCAAACGAAGACCAGTTTTCGCTGAACACTACTTGAAAACTCACGTTTCACTCATTCCAATCTGTGTCTTCACTAGTTTGTTTTTTTTCGATTATTTATCGAAGTGGAAGTTATAATTTATCATCTTTAATAGACCATGTTGATTATAGATCCCGGACCCTAGGTGAACAAATAAAAGCTGTCAATTTCCGTGCTATGATAACTGTTACTACGTTTATACGCACGCATTATTTGCAAATAACAAATTGCAAAATGGTAAACTTTGCCGTACAAACGCTGTTAATTTTTTATTTGCAAATAACTAAATCACGGAAATAAGTATTGATTAGTGGTACTATTTGCAAATAAGCGCAAGACGCTGCCATTCTTAGGTTAATTTTCTTTTTCGATGGTCATCTTATTGCCTTTTTGTAATCAAGACGTTGCCATTTTTAACTTTATTTTCCTTTTCGATGATCATATTATTGCCTTTTTATAATCAGGCAATATTGAAAAAGAATTTTTCACCATCGAATAAACAGTGAGTTAGGTATTTGCAAATTATTTTTATTTGCAAATAGCTTACGTATAAACATAGTATTTGACGTGGCGCTTTATTTCCTGTTTATAAAATGTACATATAGATGGTAGATTAGAAGAAATACACATATATTAAGAACTTGCGCTTTTGTATGTTTTCACTCCTTGCCAGAATCTATAATGAGAGAGATGCAAACGATGCATCGATGTTTTTGAAACATCGATAATATCGGTTCAATTTTTGATGTTTGCCATCGATGTTTACAATTTACTAACATCGCGAAATTGACGATACATCGATGGAAGTTTTGCCGATGTTTTAAACATCGACTTTAAGGAGACTCTCCGACTTTCTTTCGGTGTGTTTGACTGACCTTAAATTTATTATTCCTTCAGAATTTTTTTGTTATTTATGACCTTATAACAATTATATTCAGCCGTTTTTTATGAACAATGTTATTGAAAATCAACAAAAATTTACAAAAGGTAGAAGTTATAGCTGCTATTTCGGAGATCACCACTTCTCCTCAGTGACGGCGGTTGTGATTAGTAGATGTGATATCCCAAATAGCAGCTATAACTTCTTACCTTTGTAAATTATTGTTGCTTTTCCACGACATTTTTCATAAAAAACGGCCCCAAGTTCAATAAAATGGTTTGATTCATTTTGAATGCTAATAACCTAGCCGTTAAAACAGAACCAAACACCCCTTAGAATTTCAACAAGATCAGGCCTAGGATCCTTAGGCCCGAACGAACTTACGATGGTATGCATTTTGATTCTAATAATAGAAAGGGTATAGAAAGGATAATAAAATACAGGAAAATACATTCATAATTATTAAAGTATTCAATATTACTTTAAATTTAACTAGAATTTAACAAATTGCAAAACATCGGAAACCATCGATATATCGATGTTTCTCTGGCGATGTATTTTAGCCTCGATGTTCTTTTCTCCGAAGCATCGAAACATCGACTTATCGATGTTACTGCTCAAAATTTGCATTCCTAATAATGACCTTTCCTTTCTCCTCGATCAAATTATTTAGTGATGGCAAGAAGGCTCACAAATAAGAAAAATCGATAAATTTACATTGCTTAGGCTGTCTACACTGCGCCAACAGCCCCGCCTTCGTGAATCTGATCAGATTCACCAAGATCAGGTTTGGCTAAGTTGCAGCCCGGTCGCTTATAGATGCCCGCCTTCGTTTGAATCAGCGCGGTTCTCACTTGGTTGTCTTTACCTGGGAAGACCTTCACTACTCGTCCCATGGGCCAACTCGACTGGTGCATACCACGATCGCATACTAATACCCCATCTCCTACTGCTGTGGTTTTACCGGTAGACACCATTTCGTTCGCCGTGTCATATCAGGAAGATATTCATCGATCCATTTTTTCCAGAACCGATACTGCATTTGCTGCACTTTACGTTAAAGTTTGCGGGTGACTCGGAACTTCTCCTCTTGAGGGTGTGGTGTTTGTTCACAATTCGGGGTACCTAGGAGAAAGTGATTAGGGGTTAGTGGTTGGTTAGTCAGTTCGTCCAGTGCAACATTTGTTAACGGTCTGGAATTTACGATGTTTTCGGCCTCGCTCGTCAAACTATATAAGGTGTGCTCGTGAAGATTCTCGCTGTGTACTGCGTGTCCCATCGCTCTTTTAAAGCTGCGCACCAAACGCTCCCAGCAACCTCCTACGTGTGGGTTGAGTGGACAATTGAAAACCCACTCTATATTCATGTTCGATAGAGCATCAGCTATGTGGCCATTCCCGAAGTCTTCTTGTTGGTTGTTTGGTTGTTCCTTTAACTGACGCTTTAAGTCCCTGTCAGCACCGACAAAATTTGTTCCATTATCCGAACGAATACGAATAGGTGTGCCACGTCGACACATAAAGTTTTTTAATGCAAGTTAGACACGTATCGGTTGAGAGATTCTTCGCCATTTCCAAATGCACTGCACGTGTAGTTAAACATGTAAAAAGGGCGATCCAACACCAATGACAATCGTGAACGGTCCCATGTAGTCCAACCCAATGTACGTGAAAGGCCTAACAAATGGCGACATTCGATCGCTTGGCAGCTGACCCATCAATGGCGGGCGTGAAGTAGCTCTTTCCTTGATGCAGTACTGACACCTTTATGTAGCCCGACGCACTTCTGCTCTTATGTGTAGTATCCAATACCTACGTCGTATCTCGGCTATTATCGTGGAGTCGTTCTGATGCCTCCAAGTACGGTGGTAGTAGTCTATGATAATCTGGGTTCGGTGACCAATCTTGGGTAGAATTATCGGTCTTCTGGTATAATATGGAATTGCTGATGCAGCGTCTATTCGCTCTCCAAGACTGATTACTCCTTCGTCATCCATTACGGGGCAGAGCATCCGCAACGCGCTCCCCTTTTCAAGTTGCTTTCCCGAGCTCAGGGAATGATACTCATCCGGAAACGCTACCATTTGTACCGCCCGAACGATGACTGTTTCAGCTCGCCTTAGCTCCACGGTTTTTAGGTTACCGTAGACGCGTGCATTCTTTAAAGTGTAGCAGTTTTCCCTAAACCGCATTATCCAACTGACTACCCTCTTCAGCCGTATAAATGATGAAAATCTCTTAAAAAATTAAGTATTAACATTAATTAGTAAAATAGTAAATCTTTTGCGTAGCTCAATATTTGTACTTTCGCAGGTTACGCTTGATGGTCAACTTGCCTCCTCATCCTGGAGAAACTTTGGTCCGGTTATCCAAAATGATTCCCTCTTCTCGTCTCTAACGCGTGTCCAAAAATCAGCGGGGTTTAATGCACTGGGCAACCATCTCCAGTCATTGACGTCACTGCCATCTAAAATTTCGTTGAATCGATGTGTTGCATAAGGCTTGTATCGACGATGATCTGATTTTATCCAAGATAAAACAGTTTTTGAATCAGACCACATTACTATTGGGTACTTGTCATGACTTTCAATAATGCTTGCCCTTAAACGAGTTGCGAGCACTGCCGATTGCAGCTCGAGACGAGGGACAGACACAAGTTTTATTGGAGCGCATTTGGTTTTTCCAGCAACAAAGATTGATTGTGTATCGCCATGGTCGCCCACAAATCTCCAGTAAGCTACTGCTGTATACGCTGAATCACTCGCATCGGCAAACACGTGTAGTTCCACTGACGATGACATAAAGTTAGCTCCATAACAACGCGGTATGCTTATTTTCTCCAAGTCGTGTAACGCTCGCAGCCATTTTCCCCATCATTCCTTCACTGCATCAGAAACCTCTACATCCCAGTCTATCTGCTCTCTCCATATATCTGCAGGATCAAAAACCGACATTTTTATGCTGAGCACTTCTCGCTTGGTTGGCCTTCGTTTCTTCAGCAGC
>NW_023458556.1:102407865-102412216 GCF_013731165.1 Rhagoletis pomonella | reverse complement strand
TGCACACCAAGCTGTAGACGGACAGTTTCTATTTTCTAATTTGACAGGCGTGCGAAGAGAAAATGAGAGAATATTTGCTCTCTGTTGACATTTCGTTCATAAATTCAAATCAAACGGCTTTTGATTTATTGTGCATACGTTTCCAAATATATTTATTTTATTTATTTAAAACAATGGATTCCGATGAAATTTTAATTAGCGAAGTGCAAAAATATCCATTTTTGTACAACCTTAAGGATGAGGGGTATAAAAATGCTCTGAAAAAGGAGGAAGTGTGGTTGCAGATAAGCGAAGTATTGGGCCAAGAAGGTAACGATTTGTTTTTTTAATTCTAAAGATTTTCACCGAGATATTATTTATTTCACAGCTAATGTATGTAAAAAGCGCTGGAAAGGTTTGCGCGACCATTATTCGCGGTGCAAACGGGCCGAGACTTTGCCATCAGGAAGCTCCGCTAGCAAGAGGACGAGATGGAGGTTCTATGACCAAATGTCATTTTTGGACAACTTCCAGTACTGCCGGAGGTGAATATAACTACATTTCTTATATACGAGTATATGTATATACATTCATATATGTATGCGTGCAAGTGATAAATCTGTATTTATATAAATTTTTTACTATTTTAAGAGCGTGGAGCAATGTTTCCGAAGTTGAGGAAAGTGTTATTGAAGTGCAGGGAGAAGAAGACGAAGTACACACAGCAACACCATGCCAATCGCGACGCAAACACGACATGGTATGTACGTTTATTGTTATAAGCAGGGAAGACAATTTTAATGATCATATAGTATAGTAAAGTTTTTTGTGCATATTTTTGTCTTCCCTAGTTATAAGTGTATATGTGCCAGAAATCTGAAAGATTATTTTTTCCTTAGATTGATGACGACTTTCGTTTTTTCCTAGAGTAAACTTCAAGTTCCCTGAAGGAAACGTGCGACACATTTGCTGCTACTGCAAATAGCATTACAATCGCAAATGCTAATAATGTGCCAAATTCTTCCGCGAGTATGTTTCAAGGAATTGCTCAAATCATTACGGCACACAAGTTTAACCCGCAGGAAGAAGCGACGTTGGTTGGAAAAATTACCACATATGCTTTGAACGAAATAGCAAAAATGCGAAAGGAAAATTAAATTTATTACATCGAAATCATATATAATTAGTGAGTATGTATATTAAAATAGAAAATGTTGCTAGTATCAGCTATGTACTTATCTTACTTCATACTAATATTATAAATGTGAAAGTTTGTATGTTTGGATGTTTGGGAAATCATCACGCGGAAACGACTGAACGAATTTGCATGAAATTTTGTACGCAGATAGCTTATGGGCCAGATTGGTTAATAGGCTATCCTTTTTAGAGTTGCCACCTGTTAAAAAAGTTTAATTTATTTAATATGCGGGAACGACTGAATGGATTTGCATGAAAATTTGCACAGATAGCTTATGATCTACAGTGGAAAATAGGCTAATTTTTTGGAAGAGTTGCCACCTGTTAAAAAAGTTTAAATAAATTAATACGCGGACACGACTAAACGGATTTGCATGAAATTTTGCACACAGATATATTATGACCTAGGTTAGAAAGTAGGCTATTTTTTTAGGAGTTGCCACCTGTTAGAAATGTATAATTTAATTAATACGCGGAAACGAGTGAACTGATTTGCATGGAAGTTTTCACACAGATAGCTTATGAGCTAGGTTGAAAAATAGGCTACTCTTTTTAAGAGTTACCACCTGCTAAAAAAGTTTAATTAAATTAATACGCGGAAAAGTTTTAACGGATTTGCATGAAATTTTGCAAGCGGACAGCTTATGACCTACAGTGGAAAATAGGCTAATTTTTTGGAAGAGTTGTCACCTGTTAAAAAAGTTTTAATTAAATTAATACGCGGAAACGACTGAACAGATTTGCATTACATTTGGCACAGAGATAGCTTATGACCTATGTTGGAAAATAGGCTACTATTTTAAGAGTTATCACGTATTAGGAAAGTATAATTAAATTAATACGCGTAAATGACCGAACTGATTTGCATGAAAGTTTGCACACAGATAGCTTATGACCTAGACTGGAAAATAGGCTACTTTTTTAAGAATTGCCACCTGTTTGAAAATGAAATTTTGCTCAAAGATGGTTTATGAGCTGGATTGAAAAACAGGCTACTTCCTTAACCGGTTTTCCGATCAGAACGAAATTTAGCACACTTACTACGGATTTCGGAAGGATGGTCTTAGATGAAAGTAAGGCCCCTCCCATACAAATTGGAATTTTCATATTACATACATATCTCTGGAAGTATTTGTGGGAGAGTTCACTTGGTATAGTGATATCTACGTGAAATCAAAGTTGGCATTAATCGATTGATGTTTTACCCAGTTAGTTAATTCGATTAAATTCAATCTGATTAGAGTTAATCATGATTAATTTTAATCTGACTAAACAGTTAATCGTAACCGCGATTAAAAAATTAATTTTTAATCATTAACTCTTAATTCGATCAAGTAGGTTTGGTGATTAATTAAGTTATGCTGGAATTTCCCTGTGCACACAAACCAAGTTAATCCGGCATGGCTAAGTCGGGTTTCCTTATCCATCTAAGCAATTTGGTGTGCATTTTCATTAAGATATATACCAACAAACGTTTTAAAAACTAGGTTTGTAAAAGTTCCCAGTTTATGTATTACGTTGTATTATGTATGTATGTTGTTTTTATAAGCGTAAAACACAAAATAATTATTATAACTGGTGTTTGGTTTCAAACTCGGACAAACTAGACAAATTAATCAGATTTTATTTTTAATTGGATTAACTATTAATGTTTTAAATTAATTAAACGTAATCGCAGCCAGCGATTAACGATTCAAAAAATGTTATCATTAATCGTACAGTTGATAACGACTAATTAATTTTAATCGTCAAACGCGATTAACATTTTAATCGTTAATCAGATTAACAGTATTCCAACACTGTGTGAAATCATGTTCATATTCACGGAGAAAAATCGAGGTTTTTGGAAAAGAGGCGTAGCACCTCCCATACTGACTGAAAGTTTCATATTGCATATCCCTTCAAATGTTTGGGGTAAAGTACTCAAGGTTGGTATGGAAATACATATGTATGTATGTATGTGAAACTAATACCTTACTCATGGAGAAAAATGAGAGTTATTGGAAAAGGTGATGTGGCAACTCCCATGCATATTGATTTTTCTATGCCGCATATCTCTGGAGCTGTTTATTGCAGAGGACGGGAGCTTGGCATCGAGATGTGTATACAAAATTAATTCCATACTCATGGAGAAAAATTTGCGTTATTCGAAAAGGGGGCATGGTACCTCCCGTACAAATTTACTTTTATACTGCATATCTCTAGAGGTGTTCATGGTAGAGTACTGCACTTGGTACTGGGGTATGTAAAATCAATTCTAAATTCATGAAAGAAGATTAGGGTTATAAGAAAAAGGGGCGTGGCACTTTCTGTGCAAATTGACTTTTTCTTGCCACATATCCCTGGGAGTGTTTGTGGAAGAATACTGGAACTTGGTATGGAGTTGTGTATACAAAATGTTTCAATTGCTCATGGAAAAAATGTGAGATATTAAAAAAGGAGGCATGTCGCCTCCCATACATACTAAACATTTCTTAATACATATCTCTGGAAGGATAGAAAATCTTTGGAAGTATTTTAAATTTGTTATGGAGGTTTATTTTATAAGTGCCGTACTGATAGAAAACAATTCATTTAATGGAAAAGGGAGAGCCGGGTTCGTCCTTACAATCTAAAGCTCTCTTGAGGCATTTGCTACAGTAATGAGAAGTAGTATTTTGGCCCTTATTATGAGCTGCATTCGATTTTCGATCTTCGCTGGCTATCGAAGATCGAAGATCGAAAGTGAAATTCGTATTATGAGCTATGCAAGCGTGTCGAAAGTTTCGTTGAGTATCGAATTTTCTGTCGAACAGAATTTTGCTTTCGATGGTGTAGTGAAGTGTTAGAAAATTGTGAAAAATGTATGATTTTGTATATGTTTTCTTACATTTTGGTGGCTAGACACTAATTTTAAACAATTTTTATTAATTTCATGCAGTTCTAACATCGTGAATACTAAACACAAACTCGAAAGGCTGGTTTTACTTGTGAAAGAAAAACCCAATACTGTTGGCACGATCTCTGAGAACAAAATCGTAGCGTTGTTGATAGTTTTAAGATATTTTAAATAGATATGGCTCACAAACGCCACTTTAGATGGTCGGAACTTTTTAATGAATCTGTAGACAAATTTCTTAAATATATTTTATATCAAAATATATTCGAAAGACTAATAAACTTAAACTCTCTTAAA
>NW_023458556.1:102406280-102407765 GCF_013731165.1 Rhagoletis pomonella | reverse complement strand
GTTATAGCTCGTTGTTTTTTAAGCGAGTTAAGTTTACCTTAAAATGGTTCCAGGTATACGACGCGTAAACATGTAACCTTCTTGGAAGTGCCACGGCGGCCTCTAATATTTCCAACTCAAATTTAGTAATCATAGAAATCACGATGATCGAAATTCCCTTCAAAGCATTTCCAACACAGTTTCAAATCGGTCCTCTACATCAGCATTCGAGCTCCGAAATATTTTAAAAGATTTCATATACCCGCAACTAAACTAATTAACTAATATATCACATTTACTCGGTTTACTATGGACATTTTAATGGATTTCGGTTGAAAAATGGAGACAAGATAGCAGCATGCGTAAAGGTATGAAATCACTGATAGAAATCTGCACACTATTCACAAAATAAAGTTTTATTTATCAACATTCAGATATTGTAATTACATGGTTTCCTCTTGGCGGTGATATTCGAAAAATTGCAACAACCTGGCAAGATCAAACAACGCAAAAAGACTGGACAAAAAAATAGTGATAATAAGAAAAACTTAGTGATTTAAGAAATTAAAAAAAAGAAAATACAGTTTGAAGGAAAATTTTACTTTAAAAGCCTTGCCAATATTTAATAAAAATCACCATGCACTCAGGTTTGCTTCCCACTGTATGATTTTAATAAGAGATTCAAAAAGAACTTAAAAAAAAAAAAATTTGTACATACATTAAATTAAATTATAAACAACTTTGTTATTTAATTTCTAGTTGATAAAAAACTGTACTTGGATATTTAATCGCTTTGATTTCTTGGAGTTCGAAAATACTAAAGTTGCTATAAAAATTCTGTTCGTCTTTTTTTGTATTTTATAAATTTTAGTCCTGTGCCTTGTTTAAATACAACCTTTTTAAAAAATAATACATATATTTATGTACATACAGCAATGGTGAAAGATTTAGAACCGAAAACTCAAAATGATATTGATTGCAATTTATGTTTATTTATTTATTTCTAATAATTTTCATTTAGAATATATGTACATACAGTCAGTGTCAAATGTAAGTGTACACCTTATTCTAATATAATATTCACAATTATATATATACTAGCTTATACCCGCGGGTTTCACCCCGCGCTTTTATGCAAATAAGAAAAATAATTTAATAATGTTAGATTTTATTTCTGTGCCTATTTTGTTATAGCTCGTTGTTTTTTAAGCGAGTTAAGTTTACCTTAAAATGGTTCCAGGTATACGACGCGTAAACATGTAACCTTCTTGGAAGTGCCACGGCGGCCTCTAATATTTCCAACTCAAATTTAGTAATCATAGAAATCACGATGATCGAAATTCCCTTCAAAGCATTTCCAACACAGTTTCAAATCGGTCCTCTACATCAGCATTCGAGCTCCGAAATATTTTAAAAGATTTCATATACCCGCAACTAAACTAATTAACTAATATATCACATTTACTCGGTTTACTATGGACATTTTAATGGATTTCGGTTGAAAAA
>NW_023458556.1:102404193-102406180 GCF_013731165.1 Rhagoletis pomonella | reverse complement strand
CTACTTGTAACTAGTCTTTTATCAAATTTAAGTCTTCGAATGTTCTGATAATGATAACCCGCGCATTGTCAGCTTTTTTCATGCAAAAACTAGTTTTACCTAGCCATAAATATTTATAGCGTTTTTCTTTTTTAATTTTGTACGCAGCCGTAAACAAAGCTCGATTATACCTCGTAAGAGAATCGTTTATATAAATTCTCTTATTAGAAGAATCATCAAATAATTGAGTGGTCAACTTGTGTGCTTTGATTTTCCTGGCTGCCATAACACTTTTTTTAATTTCATTAGACCTAAAATGCACGCATATAACATTTCGAGCAGGTAACGAGGCAGTTTTCGGTTTTATGCTTTTTATCACACATTTGTCAACTTGAGAAGGTGAGATCGAGACTCGCAGAGCGTCAACGATTATTTTCTGCATACAAGCTTCAGCATTGCTACTGTTTTGCTGTTCTCATGTTCTTTTTGCTCTCTCCAATATATTTTACTCTCCAGCTTTACTACTTTCTCTTTTAAAGTCTTGTTCTCTTCAGATAGCTCGCCCACTGATTTAAGCATATCGGTGTTAATCCGTTTCAGACTTAGAATCTCTTCATAAAGGTGCTGAAGAGTTATTGTCTTATTCACATTCTTCACATTTGTGTGCTCAGTAGTTGGTTGACCCGTAACTTTATTTTCTTGCTTTGATGTAGTGTTTCGAAAGCACGGGTCGTTGTTTTGATGACTTTTGTTATTTGCGCTAGCCGTTTTTGTGTGTTGCTGCCTATGTAGTGCACTCCCTTGTCCATCAGGTATACCTTGCGTTGCTTGCTGTTGGTTTTGTAGCGTTGGCGGCTTGATACCTGGCGAAATCAAATCACCTTCCCGCGTAGAAATGCTAGTGGGCGGCTGAAAACTCACAGGTGTTGCAGATGTAGAGTTAACGTCTAAAGCCGGCACCGGCTGTATAAGCATAGACTTTCGGCGAACACCATTGCATTTATCGCATCGATACTTTACATTGCTACCTTTCATATACTCGACGTCGGATTGCTTTAGTTTGACACACGCACAATGAAATATGTGCTTGCAGTCAGTACAAGTGACTTTGCCACTGTCAGCACGGTCAACTTTTTGTGCGCAAATTACACAGTTCATAATAAAACTTGTTGAATATGTCTTGGTTAAATTTAAGTTTGATGTAAACGGAATGGTTGCAATGCGCGCACCCCACACACACTGAGAACACGTCTACTCTCGGCGACGGTCAACGATCGAATTGCGCCCCTTACCTCGCGATTAGAACCCTGCTTCAATTGGCTGACGATGTAGAACACTCACACCCCATGGCGTCGGACATATTAAGGAATTACATGTATGTTGACGATGTTTTAGCTGGCGGTCACACCATCGAATCTGCTATCAAAGCAAAAACCGAAATAACAAGCGCATTGCAGTCTGCTGGGTTCCCCTTGAGGAAATGGACGGCCAACTGCAATGAAATATTAAAGGGAATACCGAAATCCCATCTACTGAAAGAAGACTTCTTGGACTTTGAAGACACTAGCACAGTCAAAGCTTTGGGTTATAGGTGGAACGCCCACTCTGACAATTTTTACTTTACAGCCAAGCCAATAGAGGAAAAGGTTAGTTATACTAAAAGGCAAATACTATCGGCTATTGCCAAATTATTCGACCCTCTCGGATGGCTTGCACCAGTGGTAATTACTGCGAAAATTTTAATGCAGAATATTTGGTTGGAAGGAACAGGGTGGGACGAAACCGTGTCACCTACGACCCTAGACCGCTGGCAAAATTTCAAGGAAAGCTACAGCAGTATCGAAAGAATTCGTATTCCGCGTTGGTTACACTATTCACCAGTGGCCAAGATCGAAATTCACGGATTTTGCGACGCCTCAGAGAAGGCATACGCAGCATCTATTTACCTGCGTGTCGAAATAAACAGCAAAGTGTTCATCAACCTGTTACTATCCAAAACAAGGGTAGC
>NW_023458556.1:102393443-102404093 GCF_013731165.1 Rhagoletis pomonella | reverse complement strand
GATCACACCAAATACACTCTTGCCATTCAACAAGAGGAGTTGAAAACTTTATGGAAGAAAGCGAAGGCAGCATATGAGGAACTAGTAAACTCTGATACGTTAGATGCTAAAGCAGTATCTGCTGTGAAACCGAAATATAAAAGCTCGTACGCTGTATATTTGCGATGCATGTCGAACATGGCAGAACTGCATGCAAGGCTCGTTAAAAGTGAAAAAGACACAGAAGGTACGTCTGTCCAAGAACACAACATTCACGTTCCTCCGTGCGATACGGACGTGTTCAAAGGCGACTACCTCTCTTGGCCAACATTCCGCGACATGTTTACGGCCATATATATACTGAATAAGCGCCTTACCCCGGTTGAGAAATTATTCCACCTCAACCAAAAAACACAGGGGGAGGCCAAAGATATCGTCCAAAAATGCCCACTTACTAACGAGGGATTTGCCACTGCATGGAAAAATTTAACTGATAAAACGTATTCTCGTAAACTCCCAGTTACAAATTCTTTTTAATTTAAAGTCGGTAGAAAACGAGTGCGGAACCTCGATTAAGAAACTACAGCGAGATATAAATAATTGCATCTCATCATTAAAAAGCCATAAAATTGACATATCAAACTGGGATGCAATATTTACTTATCTCTGCTCAACGAAGTTGCCAGAAAGTACCCTAGCATTGTGGGAACAAACGGTCGAAAACAAGACGGAAATATCCAAGTGGGAGGATATGGACAAATTTCTGTCCAACAGATTCCAAACACTGGAAACCGTCTCGGGCATAACAGGTATTAAACATACTAAAACCCCAAAGCCCCACAATAGTAGGCATACAAATGAAACACCGCAAAAACGACTTGGCGCATTTCAAGCATCTGTAACAAAAACCATGTGCAAATTCTGCAAAAGAAGTAACCACAAATTATCGAAATGCCACAAATTTCTCGAACTCACGGTTTCAATCAGGATAGCCTTCATCAAGGAGAATCATGGCTGCTTGAACTGCTTATCCTTTGGACATACTGCGTCAAGGTGTACATGCTCATTTAACTGCAGCACCTGTCATCAAAGGCACCACACGCTCCTGCATAATCAAGCAGCTCAGCCAAAAGCATCCATGAACCAAAGGTAACAATCAAATTTTTCAGATGATACGCCGTCAACTTCTGCGCAAGCTCAAGCAAGACGCAACTCTGAAAAAGGAAATGGAAGTCCGGTTAAAAACGTTAAGTCCTGTTTTGCAAACACGAACAAGGGAGTCTTATAAGGTACGGCACGTGTCAATATCTTCTTCAATAATACTAATTTTTCAGCCCGTGCACTTATAGACTCCGGTTCGGAATGTTCATTCATAACAGAAAGAATTAAACGCCGAATTAACCTACCATCCAAACGTTTGAATGCTCAGGTGTCAGGCATCAACAACACCGTTTCAGCCCAAGTCAAAGAAGCGTGTTTAATCCAGTTGCGGTCATCGATTGACCCTTTAATAAAAATAGATACCACTGCTCTGGTTCTACCACAGCTTACAGGAAATCTGCCAACTTGCCAAATCAATGCTAGGACAAGGCAAGCATTTCCGGATCTATCGCTAGCTGACAAGAGATTCTTCATAAATGAGCAAGTTGATCTTGTACTAGGCGGCGATATTTACGCCCAAATCATATTGAGTGGCATACGAAAGAACGTTTTAGGTACCCTGCTTGCGCAAGAGACTGTATTCGGCTGGATACTAACCGGTCAAACTGAGGCAACAGGTCCAACGAATAAATGCGTCTTATTCTTCATCGAAGTCACTCTAGATAAACAATTAGCGTCTTTTTGGGAATTAGAGAATATCCCAAAGAACCATACATACAATAAAGAGGAAGCTTACTGCGAGGACCTTTATAAGCGCACAACTAAAAGGAACGAAGATGGCAAATATACAGTGTCGTTGCCATTCATAAAGGAATTTCCAGGGAGCATGCGATTAGGACCCTCTCTCAAGAGCGCATGCTCACAATTTTTTCGCAATGAAACGCGTCTAGCAAGGGACCCACTCCTACAAACGGAATATAATAGGGTACTGTCCGAATACGAAACTCTAGGACATATGACGCGAATTTCCGGCCATATTCAAGGTGATGAGTGCGAAAATTATTTCTTACCTCATCAAGCCGTCCGAAAGGAAGAGAGCACCACCAACAAAGTACGGGTGGTATTCAATGCGTCGTGTCCGACAGCTAATGGGGTGAGTCTTAATGATGTGCTTCATCCTGGTCCAGTCCTGCAAAATGACCTCACCATTTTAATTCTACGGTGGAGATTCTATAAATATGTTTTTAATAGCGATATCGAAAAGATGTATCGCCAAATTTTACTTGATCCTACCGATACCAAGTATCAACGCATAGTTTTCCGCACAAGCCCAACAGAACCAATTAGTCTTTTTGAACTTAATACGGTAACTTTCGGTGTCAATTGTGCCCCTTACCTCGCGATTAGAACCCTACTTCAATTGGCTGACGATGTAGAACACTCACACCCCATGGCGTCGGACATATTAAGGAATTACATGTATGTTGACGATGTTTTAGCTGGCGGTCATACCATCGAATCTGCTATCAAAGCAAAAACCGAAATAACAAGCGCATTGCAGTCTGCTGGGTTCCCCTTGAGGAAATGGACGGCCAACTGCAATGAAATATTAAAGGGAATACCGAAATCCCATCTACTGAAAGAAGACTTCTTGGACTTTGAAGACACTAGCACAGTCAAAGCTTTGGGTATCAGGTGGAACGCCCACTCTGACAATTTTTACTTTACAGCCAAGCCAATAGAGGAAAAGTTTAGTTATACTAAAAGGCAAATACTATCGGCTATTGCCAAATTATTCGACCCTCTCGGATGGCTTGCACCAGTGGTAATTACTGCGAAAATTTTAATGCAGAATATTTGGTTGGAAGGAAACCGTGTCACCTACGACCCTAGACCGCTGGCAAAATTTCAGGGAGAGCTACAGCAGTATCGAAAGAATTCGTATTCCGCGTTGGGTACACTATTCACCAGTGGCCAAGATCGAAATTCACGGATTTTGCGACGCCTCGGAGAAGGCATACGCAGCATCTATTTACCTGCGTGTCGAAATAAACAGCAAAGTGTTCATCAACCTGTTACTATCCAAAACAAGGGTAGCTCCAGTTAAAACGATTTCGTTACCACGACTAGAACTCTGTGGAGTTGTCTTATTGGCTGAAACTTTGGAATCGATTTCCGGTAATCTGAACTTGGCCCATCCTACAACTCAGATGTGGACGGATTCGACTATCGTGCTCGCCTGGATACGCAAGCCTCCATGCTCATGGTCGACATTTGTAGCCCATCGAGTGACCAAAATAATTGAGAAGGTGGGAAGAGAAAACTGGCGTCATGTGGACTCAACGTCAAACCCCTCAGATTTAGCCAGCAGAGGACTTACGACGCAAGAATTAAAAAACAATTCCCTGTGGTGGGAGGGCCCTTCTTGGCTTTAAGAAGACCACTCAAAATGGCCCACTCAAGAAAAGGACTATAACACAGTGGTAGAAGAGAAAAGGGTTCAGGTACACACAACAACAATGTTAGATATCCACGATGATATTATTGAAAGATTTTCTGATTTCTCGAGAGCTTTGAGAGTTTTATCTTATGTAATGAGATTCTCTGAAAGAACTCACCCAAAAACCAGAGCGTAATTTCAGGCGAAATCTTGTTCAATTTCAGCTGATGAAATTAAAGCAACGATAAACCGCTTGATAACCATCTGCCAGAAGAAGCATTATTGGGAGGAGTATTCAGCATTAAAATCTCAGAAATTAATAGGTTCAAAAAGTGAAGTACTACCCCTTAACCCTTTTATCGATAAAGACGGCATAATGAGGACAGGTGGCCGCCTAGGAGCATCTAGTAATCTCGCCTATAACGAGCGTCACCCAGTTATCCTGCCATATAACTGCCCCCTGTCTCGTCTGATAGTCCAGTTCGTCCACAAGGTCTCGCTGCATGGCGAGAATCAGCTCATGCTGCGCCTAATCCGAACACAGTACAGTAATGGGAATTCTTCCCAGAGAAAGAACTACATTTTCACGACCGTTTACAAACTCAGGAGTCGACTTTGCAGGACCTTTGACATAAAGAGCTACATTGTACGAGGTTGTCGTATGTCCAAAGGATATCTCTGCCTATTCGTCTGTTTCGCAACTAAGGCGATCCATCTGGAAGCTACCTCTGACCTGAGCACTCAATCTTTCTTGGCAGCATTTGCCAGGTTCGTTTCAAGAAGGGGATGTCCACAAAATATCTACTCCGACAATGGTACCAACTTTGTCGGAGCATCTAGAGCTCTGAGAGCGGAAATAAAAGCCTTTCTGACTGCGTCACGCGATAGGACTTTAGCCAAATATGCCCACCAAATGCTTTCGTGGCACTTCATCCCTGCGTCAGCTCCTCACATGGGTGGACTCTGGGAAGCAGGAGTTAAAAGTTTTAAAAGCCACTTTACAAAAATCGCAGCTAACTATAAATATACGTTTGAAGAGATTACGACTCTTCTATGCCGAATTGAATCGTGTCTGAATTCTCGACCATTAAGCAACTCGTCGAATCAATAATCAGACTTGGAGCCGCTTACTCCAGGTCACTTCCTGATTGGTGGACACCTATTAGCTCCACCAGAAATTGACGCCACCGAAAATCCTGCCACGATTGTAAATCGTTAGCAAAGGTTAAAAGCCCTACATCATACGTTTTGTAACCGATGGAAATCAGAATACCTATCCGAACTCCAGAAACGTAACAAATGGAGACATCCTCAAGCCAACATTAAAATTGGAGACCTCGTCATAATTAAGGAAGACAACCTACCACCGAATGAATGGAGACTCGGAAGAGTCGTAAAATTATACCCAGGGTCGGACACTCGGGTACGAGTGGTGGACATCATGACCGAAAGAGGCCAGGTAACCAGACCACTAGTAAAATTGGTTCTGCTACCACCCTACAGTGAATTAAACGAGGAACCAACAGAGTCTTCGTAAATAAATTCTCTATATTTGCGTCTTCAACATGAAAGCAACCAGGTATTCCACTTCATAGGCACCTAGAGTATTCCACGACTGAAGCTCGCAAACATCACATGTTTCATTCCACTTCATTCAAAATAAATGTACAAATGCTTAGTTGTCTCAAGCGGAAATTTATTGAAAATAGAGATTAGAAAATGCTCTAATAAACCTTTGTTGAAAATGCATATGGACTACATGCGTGCTTAACAAGATGCACGTAATTGTGAGACTCCATTTATACCAATGTATGTTTCTCACACATTTATAGCAACAGTCTCGACTCGACAATCGAGTCAGTAAATATTCTCGTCTATTATAGTTCTTATACATACATAAAATATTAGCTTCATCAAAGGCTTTGAATGCTGAAGGAGTTCAGCATTTAAGCTGATTTTTCTCAATTCGAATCGTTCGCATCATCGAGTTTTAAGCTGTTACCAAAAAAAACCAATAAAAGAGACTGCAATTTCATAGCAACCAGCTATAAAAGAAATCAACCCCAAGCTAAATATTGAGAAGTCTTAAGGTTAGGCATCCCCGAGGTGAGCTTTTAAATAAAAACTTGTATAACAAGGTGATGGTTCTCAGCCCGAGCTCACCCGGGGCGATCTGGTATATAGAACCGACCATCGTAAGATCTAAGCAAATAAGACCAATAAATATTCAGTAACCCCATTTATGAGAATAAGCTAGATGCTTTAGTTTTTAATTTTCACTTAAATCGTTCAATTCTCGCATGTTAACTTTTCTACTTCCACTCAATATCAACTGCCATTTACGCTCCCGAAATCTTCCCCACTTGGCAAGTTGTGTACCCAAACGCCAAAAGGGGGTAACTGGTAAAACGAAATTTGTGCACATGCATCAGTATATATAAAATATAAAATGATAACTGGAAAAGAAATTTTCTTCTATAAAAATTTCTTAAATCAGTTTGCAGCTCTCAAGAAAAAATGACAAGGAATACTCCTTATTGTGTCTGTTGCTTGAAAATTTAGTTTTTTAATTATTAAAATTAAATTTAATTAAATATAAACTAAATTAAATTCAAATTTTAATTAAATTTTTCTTGAGAGCTGGATTCGAAGCTTAAGCAGGCAGAGCTAATACTTAGGCATAACACAAACGGCTCTGCGATGCCAATAGGTGAATGGATTTCATGACCAAATTAAAAAATATGTAACGTTGACTTGAGTGGCTGAACAGGTAGAAATGTTACCTACTATCCCCTGGATCGCGTTCAAGGTCGGAAGTTCAAATTTATACACAGGAAATGCTTAATTCAGCGTGTCCACAGAATCGGCCTGTTTATCCATGGACAGCACCTCAATTAGGCAGAATAACGATCCTTGTCGATGTGTGGTTGACAACAAACTTACCCTATCAGAACAGTTTTGCGTTAATGAATTTTAATTATAATTCTAAGTTGGCCGAGCGTTTGCCAATAAACAAAATTTGATATGAACCTTGAATACAGGACTTAAAGTATATTTTTTATGAATAAGAGAAGCAGCCTTTAATTTTTGAATTTATCTGCGGTAATGTACTCAGTCTGTTCGGGTAGGGTACACCATATAACTATATATGTATGTACATGTATATGTAGGTCATTATAACTATAAATATCACGTACCCCTTTGCTTATTCTGGGCTCCTAATAATACCAACCGGGAGCATACCTCGACTAACTGTGGCATACTAGGCTGCAGCAACATCAGGTTCAGGTGAGATCTCATGTGAGTACTTGTCTTACAAGGAACTGTGTTGGCGAGGATAATGGAAGCGCTGGCATTTTAAATTCATTGCACTCACCGGAGTTCGTCAAGGACCCAAAACTACTACAAAATTATAAATAGAGCTATGTATGGACATCATGCATGTTGATAGTTACCCTTAACTCGGACGCTTTGTTCGTTCGAAAGGTCGATACAACAGGAACGGTAAGCTGATATCACGCCGATAGTGTGCCAGGCCCTTAGGCGGACGTAAGTCATCAGCAACCAATCGGTTCATGCAGCGAGGCTTATCTTCTGCCATCGGTAACTTTCGTGATTCCGACGAATTTCTCATTGGGGCTATTGTAATAATGGCATTTTGGATTGGTTGCGCAAGATATATATTTTTTTGCCCACATTGTAAACGCTTGTAATTTCGCCGTCACAGGAATTTCGTGTCGTGAAGCAACTCCCCGTCCTACAGCTGAGAACTGGCTAAATAGACTGAAAGAAAGAACAAGTTGAAAAACTATTAATAAAAATACTACATATTGCAAAAAACACACTACTCACCGTTCGCCTCGTGTTCATTCAGGAAACTCTTATTTTAGCTGCAATTCATGTTCTTGAAATGTCAATAAAGAACGTAATTTATAATTTACGTTCTTCGGTGGCAACCAGTGTGGCCAGATTAGCCAACCAAAAAATTATAAAGCTCGTATAATGAGATAACTCCAATATACATCGGGTATGCCGCCTATGATATTACATGACTAAACAAAAACAATAAGAGCACTCTTGCGTTTAAATGAAGTTCCGTATTCTATAAAATTTTATATTCGCTTCTTTTGGAGTGGCAGGCCAAGGTTTGAAGACAAACCTCGCAATAACCCTGTGAAACTCATTTACGCTATAATAATATATAATAATAATATATTTATTCTTTCTTCTTACAAAATCAACATATAAGTACATTAGTTCCTTAAAAACATTAAGTTTTTGTATTGGATGCCATCTCAAAAGATAAAAATTATGGAAATGAAGGGAGTGTGTATGGGGTGAAGATATATAACCAACAGTGATAACGTTAAGATAATTTTATAGAAAAAATAATATTAATAATATTTAACAACAATTGCATATATTTAAATTTTAAAGTTTTTAAGTCGCAGAACTCAGGAAACTTTTGATATCGTCGTGTGAAAGCTTTAAAAGAAACAATTCTTCTTTTGATAAAAATTTAGGCAAATTTCTAATAGCACGAATATACGCAGGTAACGCATTGAAAGCTTTACAAGAAACAATAGTGTAGAAGTTTTTGAAGTGTGTAGTACGAGAAATTCGAACAGCCACAAAGCCGTGCAAGTTTTTCCGCAAGTTATAAGTGTCAGAGACTTGGATGTGTAAATAGCCACAGCGAATGAAAAATATCTTTAAACATTTGTAGAAGTACAGATGTTTTATAGGCAGAATTCCCAGAACACTAAATAGCTCCATGGTGTGGTGCAAACGATTTACATTACATATTTTTCTTATGATGCATTTCTGTATTGTTAAAAGTTGCTGGATTTTATTGAAAGATGCACCGCCCCAGCAGGTTATGCCATATTGAAGCTTAGATAGAACCAAGGTGTAGTAGAGAGTCTTAAGCGTAGAGTTAGAACAAATCTTTCGTAGACCATAAAAATATCGAACAGTAGACCGCAAGTAGGATTTCAAACGAGAAATGTGCGTAGACCAACTTAAGGTTTGGTCGACAGAATCACCAAGGTATTGAAAGTCGCTTACTTTTTCAATTAAAAAGCACTCAGGACAACAGTCTGCTTCAGAATTAAAAGATTTAGTGGAGCACAAGAAACTATTCAGTTCAAAGCGCTTGCAGTTAGAGGCATGAAATACAATGTCAATATCGGGTGAGATTTTTGGAATTAGACTGAAATACATGATCTTGGTTTTTTTACTGACAATAAGCTTATGAGCAGAAAACCACCCCCGGAGCAAATGTACGTCCTTATTGACTCCTGCTATAAGATCCAAATAGTTCGAGGAACCATAGGCAATAGCAAGGTCGTCTGCGAAGGCTGTAACTTTTCCATAGAAAGGGAGCGAGAATATGGAATTCAAATAAACCAGAAATATTATCGGACCTAAAACAGATCCTTGAGGCACTCCTAAGCTAATAGTAACAGGATTACTCAAACTACTCCCAACCTTTACTTTTTGCACCCTTCCTGACAAGTAACATTTGAACCAATTATACATAAACCCACGAAAGCCCGCGCAATATAACTTGTCTAATAAGATTTGGTGATCAACCATATCAAATGCTTTTGTGATGTCAACAAACAGACCAGCACAGTTATTTTTATTGTCTAGTTCGCTGTATATAAATGAACAAAATTCCAGTAGAGCATCTTCTGTTGACCGCCCACATCTAAAACCGAATTGCATTGAACTGAAAAATTTCTTGGTTTCAAGAAAAGATAAGATTCTACTTTTAACAAGTTTCTCAAAAACTTTAGAAATAGAAGAAAGCAAGGAAATTGGCCTGTAATTATTAATATCTTTTTTGTCACCCTTTTTAAACAATGGTATGACAATAGCACATTTTAAGTCAGCGGGAAAAGATCCTGACAAAATACTTCTATTGAACAGATGAGTTAGAATGTCAACTAAATTTAAAGAAACATATTTCAGAACTTGATTCGAAATACCATCAGATCCACATGACTTAGAGTTGTTCAAAGATTTTATTACCTTCAAGACTTCTATGCCGGTGAACGGCTCAAAGAAAAAACTATCACTTGAAATATCATATCCCAAGGATAAAAAATCGCCTGTAGTTTGAGAAACATTAGTTTGTCCTATTGATAGGAAGTGGTCATTAAAAAGATTTGCTACTACTTCAGGGTCACAAAATTTCCCATTATCATCACATAATACAATCGTAGAGTCATTAGATTTAGAACTCCGGTTCAGAAGACCGTTAATAATGCTCCATTCTTTCTTCGGGTTACCATAAGAGGACCTAAACTCCTTACGATAAAAATTATCACGCTCCAGATGTACTTCTTTTCTCACTTCGTTACATAATTTTAGATACCGGCTACGAAGATTTGCATTTGACGGATGTTTATTACACCTTTTCCCTAGATTATTCTTTAAATAAATTTTTTTTACCAATTCCTTGCTAATCCAAGGTTTTAATTTTGTTTCCAATTTACGGGGACTAAAAGAAAAACTAGAGGACTCTATATAGCTATTTAAAATATTTAAAAATACATTGAACGCAATTGATACGTTTACTTCCGAAAAAACTTTCTCCCAAGTTTCAAACCGCAAAAGTTCGTTTAAGGTTTCTAAATTTATTTTAGTAACTTTAGTTACGTTAGAGTTAGGCTTCTTCTTATTAGCTTTATTTTCGTCTGTCATTTTTATAATTAAACCAGTCATTGTATGATCTGTAATTCTGAGGTCAAGATTTAAACTTCTGAGACAACTGAAAGTATTAATACTACTGCGACAGAATACATGATCCAAGCAGCTCCCAGAAACACTGCGGGTTGATTCATTCAATAACGATGTAAGTCCATGATTGGCCATTAAGGTTTGATAACTATCTGCAATAGCATTGGGGTGGAGGATATCCAAATTAAAATCACCCAATATGACAACATTACTAGCATTTTCGCAAGAAAGGAGACCTGAAAACTCTTCTAAAAAAGTTTGAACCGCAAACGCATGTAGCCTATAGACACATATAAATGTGAAAACCTTGCACGAGATACTTAATGAGACCTTGACAACATCGGCACTCGTGAGAATGTAATCAACATATTCACATTCGTAAA
>NW_023458556.1:102388396-102393343 GCF_013731165.1 Rhagoletis pomonella | reverse complement strand
TTTTTATCAAAAGTAAAATTGTTTCTTTTAGAGCTTTCACACGACGATATCAAAAGTTTCCTGAGTTCTGCGACTTAAAAACTTTAAAATTTAAATATATGCAATTGTTGTTAAATATTATTAATATTATTTTTTCTATAAAATTATCTTAACGTTATCACTGTTGGTTATATATCTTCACCCCATACACACTCCCTTCATTTCCATAATTTTTATCTTTTGAGATGGCATCCAATACAAAAACTTAATGTTTTTAAGGAACTAATGTACTTATATGTTGATTTTGTAAGAAGAAAGAATAAATATATTATTATTATATATTATTATAGCGTAAATGAGTTTCACAGGGTTATTGCGAGGTTTGTCTTCAAACCTTGGCCTGCCACTCCAAAAGAAGCGAATATAAAATTTTATAGAATACGGAACTTCATTTAAACGCAAGAGTGCTCTTATTGTTTTTGTTTAGTCATGTAATATTATAGGCGGCATACCCGATGTATATTGGAGTTATCTCATTATACGAGCTTTATAATTTTTTGTTTGGTTAATCTGGCCACACTGGTTGCCACCGTAATTTATAATTTACGTTCTTCATTGACATTTCAAGAACATAAATTGCAGCTAAAATAAGAGTTTCCTGAATGAACACGAGGCGAACGGTGAGTAGTGTGTTTTTTGCAATATGTAGTATTTTTATTAATAGTTTTTCAACTTGTTCTTTCTTTCAGTCTATTTAGCCAGTTCTCAGCTGTAGGACGGGGAGTTGCTTCACGACACGAAATTCCTGTGACGGCGAAATTGCAAGCGTTTACAATGTGGGCAAAAAAGTATATATCTTGCGCAACCAATCCAAAATGCCATTATGACAATAGCCCCAATTAGAAATTCGTCGGAATCACGAAAGGTACCGATGGCAGAAGATGAGCCTCGCTGCATGAACCGATTGGTTGCTGATGACTTACGTCCGCCTAAGGGCCTGGTACACTATCGGCGTGATATCAGCTTACCGTTCCTGTTGTATCGACCTTTCGAACGAGCAAAGCGTCCGAGTTGAGGGTAACTATCAACATGCATGATGTCCATACATAGCTCTATTTATAATTTTGTAGTAGTTTTGGGTCCTTGACGAACTCCATTATCCTCGCCAACACAGTTCCTTGCAAGACAAGTACTCACATGAGATCTCATCTGAAACTGGAATGTTGCTGCAGCCTAGTATGCCACAGTTAGTCGAGGTATGCTCCCGGTTGGGATTATTAAGAGCCCAGAATAAGCAAAGCGGTACGTGATATTTATAGTTTTAATGGCCTACATATACATGTACATATATATATAGTTATATGGTGTACCCTACCCGAACAGACTGAGTACATTACCGCAGATAAATTCAAAAATTAAAGGCTGCTTCTCTTATTCATAAAAAATATACTTTAAGTCCTGTATTCAAGGTTCATATCAAATTTTGTTTATTGGCAAATGCTCGGCCAACTTAGAATTATAATTACAATTCATTTGCGCAAAACTGTTCTGGTAGGGTAAGTTTGTTGTCAACCACACATCGACAAGGATCGTTATTCTGCCTAATTGAGGTGCTGTCCATGGATAAACAGGCCGATTCTGTGGACACGCTGAATTAAGCATTTCCTGTGTATAAATTTGAACTTCCGACCTTGAACGCGATCCAGGGGATAGTAGGCAACATTTCTACCTGTTCAGCCACTCAGGTCAACGTTACATATTTTTTAATTTGATCATGAAATCCATTCACCTATTGGCATCGCAGAGCCGTTTGTGTTATGCCTAAGTATTAGCTCTGCCTGCTTAGGCTTCGAATCCAGCTCTCAAGAAAAATTTAATTAAAATTTGAATTTAATTTAATTTAAATTTAATTTAATTTTAATAATTAAAAACTAAATTTTCAAGCAACAGACACAATAAGGAGTATTCCTTGTCATTTTTTCTTGAGAGCTGCAAACTGATTTAAGAAATTTTGATAGAAGAAAATTTCTTTTCCAGTTATCATTTTATATTTTATATATACTGCTGCATGTGCAAAAATTTCGTTTTACCAGTTACCCCCTTTTGGCGTTTGGGTACACAAAAGGGACTTGCCAAGTGGGGAAGATTTCGGGAGCGTAAATGGCAGATGATATTGAGGGGAAGTAGAAAAGTTAACATGCGAGAATTGAACGATTTAAGTGAAAATTAAAAACTAAAGCATCTAGCTTATTCCCATAAATGGGGTTACTGAACATTTATTGGTCTTATTTGCTTAGATCTTACGATGGTCGGTTCTATATACCAGATCGCCCCGGGTGAGCTCGGGCTGAGAACCATCACCTTGTTATACAAGTTTTTATTTAAAAGCTCACCTCGGGGATGCCTAACCTTAAGATTTCTCAATATTTAGCTTGGGGTTGATTTCTTTTATAGCTAGTTGCTATGAAATTACAGTCTCTTTTATTGGTTTTTTTTGGTAACAGCTTAAAACTCGATGATGCGAACGATTCGAATTGAGAAAAAAATCATCTTAAATGCTGAACTCTTCATTCAAAGCCTTTGGTGAAGCTAATATTTTATGTATGTATAAGAATTATTATAGACGAGAATATTTACTGACTCGATTGTCGAGTCGAGATTGTTGCTATAAATGTGTGAGAAACATACATTGGTATAAATGGAGTCTCACAATTACGTGGATCTTGTTAAGCACGCATGTAGTCCATATGCGTTTTCAACAAAGGTTTATTAGAGCATTTTCTAATCTCTATTTTCAATAAAATTCCGCTTGAGACAACTAAGCATTTGTACATTTATTTTGAATGAAGTGGAATGAAACATGTGATGTTTGCGAGCTTCAGTCGTGGAATACTTTAGGTGCCTATGAAGTGGAATACCTGGTTGCTTTCATTTTGAAGACGCAAATATAGAAAATTTATTTACGAAGACTCTGTTGGTTCCTCGTTTGGTTCACTGCAGGGTGTTAGTAGCACCAATTTTACTAGTGGTCTGGTTACCTGGCCTCTTTCGGTCATGATGTCCACCACTCGTACCCGAGTGTCCGACCCTGGGTATAATTTTACGACTCTTCCGAGTCTCCATTCATTCGGTGGTAGGTTGTCTCCCTTAATTATGACGAGGTCTCCAATTTTAATGTTGGCTTGAGGATGTCTCCATTTGTTACGTTTCTGGAGTTCGGATAGGTATTCTGATTTCCATCGGTTACAAAACGTATGATGTAGGGCTTTTAACCTTTGCCAACGATTTACAATCGTGGCAGGATTTTCGGTGGCGTCAATTTCTGGTGGAGCTAATAGGTGTCCACCAATCAAGAAGTGACCTGGAGTAAGCGGCTCCAAGTCTGATGTGGTTCGACGAGGGGCTTAATGGTCGAGAATTCAGACACGATTCAATTCGGCATAGAAGAGTCGTAAACTCTTCAAACGTATATTTATAGTTTGCTGCGATTTTTGTAAAGTTGCTTTTAAAACTTTTAACTCCTGCTTCCCAGAGTCCACCCATGTGAGGAGCTGACGCAGGGATGAAGTGCCACGAAAGCATTTGGTGGGCATATTTGGCTAAAGTTCTATCGCGTGACTCAGTCAGAAAGGCTTTTATTTCCGCTCTCAGAGCTCTAGATGCTCCGACAAAGTTGGTACCATTGTCGCAGTAGATATTTTGTGGACATCCCCTTGACACGAACCTGGCAAATTCTGCCAAGAAAGATTTAGTCCTCAGGTCAGAGGTAGCTTCCAAATGGATCGCCTTAGTTGCGAAACAGACGAATAGGCAGAGATATCCTTTGGACATACGACAGCCTCGTCCACTGTAGATCTTTATGTCAAAAGGTCCTGCAAAGTCGACTCCTGAATTTGTAAACGGTCGTGAAAATGTAGTTCTTTCTTTGGGAAGAATTAACATTAGCTGTGTTTGCGCACGTTTTCGATAGATCGTACAGACCTTGGAATTGTGAATTGTGGACCTAATCATGTTCTTGACCCTAGGTATCCAGTACTGTGTTCGGATTAGGCGCAGCATGAGCTGATTCTCGCCATGCAGCGAGACCTTGTGGACGAACTGGACTATCAGACGAGGCAGGTGGCAGTTATATGGCAGGATAACTGGGTGACGCTCGTTATAAGCGAGATCACTAGATGCTCCTGGGCGGCCACCTGTCCTCATTATACCGTCTTTATCGATAAAAGGGTTAAGGGGTAGTACTTCACTTTTTAAACCTATTAATTTCTGAGATTTTAATGCTGAATACTCCTCCCAATAATGCTTCTTCTGGCAGATGGTTATCAAGCGGTTTATCGTTGCTTTAATTTCATCAGCTGAAATTGAACAAGATTTCGTCTGAAATGACGCTCTGGTTTTTGGGTGAGTTCTTCGAGAGAATCTCATTACATAAGATAAAACTCTCAAAGCTCTCGAGAAATCAGAAAATCTTTCAATAATATCATAGTTGATATCTAACATTGTTGTTGTGTGTACCTGGACCCTTTTCTCTTCTACCACTGTGTTATAGTCCTTTTCTTGAGTGGGCCATTTTGAGTGGTCTTCTTGAAGTCAAGAAGGGCCCTCCCACCACAGGGAATTGTTTATTAATTCTTGCGTCGTAAGTCCTCTGCTGGCTAAATCTGAGGGGTTTGACGTTGAGTCCACATGACGCCAGTTTTATCTTCCCACCTTCTCAATTATTTTGGTCCCTCGATGGGCTACAAATGTCGACCATGAGCATGGAGGCTTGCGTATCCAGGCAAGCACGATAGTCGAATCCGTCCACATCTGAGTTGTAGGATGGGCTAAGCTCAGATTACCGGAAATCGATTCCAAAGTTTCAGCCAATAAGACAGCTCCACAGAGTTCTAGTCGTGGTAACAAAATCGTTTTAACTGGTGCTACCCTTGTTTTGGATAGTAACAGGTTGATGAACACTTTGCTGTT
>NW_023458556.1:102385375-102388296 GCF_013731165.1 Rhagoletis pomonella | reverse complement strand
GCACAGTGCGTAGGCAACTGACTGAGTCAGTGGGATCGTCGGTTCGAATCCTACTGAAAGAAGTCTGATGAGGTAATGTGGTGATTTCCGAAATAGCTATCACTTCTACCATTTTTCAAATTATTGTTTGCTTTTCCACAATAAGTTTTTCATTGAAAACGGCCTCAAGCTCAATAAAAATTGTTGAATATAATTTTTATAAGGCCATTGAAAAACCGTGGCGATTATGTGGTTTGGCAACTCCAATAAATCACCAGTGTTTTTATTTGAAAAACAGGAAAAAATAAAAAGGCCAAGTTTTAGTATACTTCATATAAATTTGTATGTGGCGGTTTAATCAATATATATGTATTAAAGTTAAAGTTGGGTTACAATGTTACCTTGATAAGTGCGCAGGAGTGATGGCTGGATCGCTTCTTGTGTACTCGAAGTGCTCGATAGAAGTGTTCTTCAAGTTTTTTGAGATGTTAAGTTTGACCTCCAAGCAACCAACTGTTTGGAGGGGAAACTTAACAAAGTTTTATATTTCAGCGAAAAACTAATATACGGACATGCTAACGGCTTAGCATTAATCAGGTTATTTATGTATGTGTGCATCCGATGCACACTTATGCAATTTTACATTAGGGTGGTTCACCCTTTTTTAAATGTTTGGTTTAGCATGGATTGAACTGGATACGTAGTCATCGCCATTGATGCTCGTTTCGGATTTCTCAGGCTGTGGAAATTAAGATTAAATAAAGAGGACATGGCTGAAATGTCAGTGCACAATTGTATATTTATTAAAAATTCAAAACTATATAATGCTGTTTGTAATTCATAGCTATCGAGAAATTTTAGAAAACGTAAAAAGGTAGGTATATTTCATGACTCAGGTGATTCAGGATCGGCAAGCCCCTGACAGTAGCCGCCGAAGATGCTGCTTTGTACCACGAGAGGACCGAAGGAGGTAGGCAGGGTGCCCGGAAGAATAATCTCCGAATAAAAGTCTGCTCCCAGCACCAAGCGGATCGGAGCGGATGAGAAAAAATTTGGATCTGCCAGCCGAATATTGGCATATGCCGTAGCTATCGAGCGGTCAACGCTAGGTGTGGGGCTTAGCTGCCTATAGTTTGCGACCACGGTTGCGTGCACTGCTATCCGAGCGCCTTGCCCATGCTTACCTCTTATCCGAATAATGCAGCTTCGGTGGTTCCCGAGACCAATCTCCTCAAGGCCCAATTCCCGCACCAGATCAGCTGCTATTACGGAAGTTCGCGCGCACACATCAACTAACGCGCGTACAAGATGTAGGCGTCCTCCCGATTCTACCTTGACCACAGCTGTGGGGGCAATTGCCGTAAATGGTCTCAAGGTCTGCGCGGTGAGCGTTACCTGGCCAGTTTTTAATGCGATGGGTAGCTGGAGAGGCCGAGTCTCCAGTCCACCCCGTTGCCCGTTGCATCTGGAAATCGCGTTGCGTATGTGCTGTGGGCGGAAAGTCCGAGGTTCCGCTCCACGGCGCTGTCGATGTTCGTCCAGACGGTAAGACGCTTTTCTTGTGAATCGTGGGCGGAAAGACAGAGTTTCCGCTCCACTGCGCTTTTGCTGTTCGTCCTGACGGTAAGACGCCTTTCGAATGGATCGTGGGCGTAAAGACCGAGTTTCCGATCCACGGCGCTGTCGGTGCCGGGATCGGAAATTCCGTGTTTCCGATCCACGCTGCCGTCTATTGTGCGTCTGCCGGAGTCGGAAAGTCCGCGTTTCCGATCCCCTCGTCGAACTAGGGAGGATAGTGCCTGCTTCCGTCACAGGTTCGATTATTTCGCCTTCTTCAATGTCAGGGCGGAGGGATTGGGAATCCGTTCCGGAGTCCGAAGCGTGAATTGACAGAACGTTTTCCCGTTCCTCCTCGCTGGCGACCTGCTGGCTCCACGGTCTTCGGTCGATTGGCTCTTCGTCGATGTGCAATATGGTATGGTGCTTATCGTGGCATCGACGGCATCGATCCAGGCTGGTGCACCTTTGTACGCGATGCGTCATTGACAGACAGTTGCTACAAAAACGCCCGAGCAGAGATTCTCTAAATCGCTCTTCTGGGGCCTTTGCCCGATATACCGGGCATAATCTGATCGGGTGCTTACCATCGCAAAGTCGGCACGCCATCGGATAACGATGAGTGCGGCGTTCTGCTTTCTTTCTTAACATTGTAAAGCGAGTCATAATTACCTGAAATTTGTAATTTTGTCGATGTTTCGATCGTAAATTCATTGCTCGTATCAATATTTACTATTATTGATATATGTATGTATAAAACTATTAATATTTATTCTTAATATCATGGTTGGGTGGCGAGTAGGAATGAAACTTAATTATATGTAATTATTATGAATTTCTTAATTAATGTGTTCAATTATTTTATGATACGTGTGGTTTCAGCTTCATAAATGACTATTTTGTTACTTCGTTTATACGTCAGCCATCTGCAAATAAAATTAATTTGCAAATACCTAACTCACGGTTTATTCGAGGGTGAAATTTTCTTTTTCAATATTGATTGATTATAAAAACGCAATAATATGACTATCGAAAAAGAAAGGAAAGCTAGAAATGGCACCGTTTTGATTATAAAAAGGCAATAAGATGGCCATCTAAAAAGAAAATAAACCTAAGAATGGCAACGTCTTGCGCTTATTTGCAAATAGTACTGCTAATCAATATTTATTTGCGTGACTTAGTTATTGCAAATAATAAATTTACTCAGCGTTTATGCGGCAAAGTTTACCATTTTGCAAATTGTTTGCAAATAATACGTGCGTATAAACGTAGTATGTGATAGTGTATAGTGTGCATAATATTACACGAGCTTATACCGAGTGTGTTTGCTCCTTAATGTTCATCTAGCGATACATTTTTATCGATTTTTGACATCAACGCTCATC
>NW_023458556.1:102369060-102385275 GCF_013731165.1 Rhagoletis pomonella | reverse complement strand
AAATTTTTAATAAAAAATCGCGCGATTTTTTATAAAAAATTTTCATTATTTATCGAAGTATTGATTTTTATGGAAAAAGCGCCGCAGGCGAAAATTTTTAATAAAAAATCGCGCGATTTTTTATTAAAAATTTTCACTTTTTAAAATATGGTTTAAAAAAACACCGCAGGCAAAAGGAAAAATACACAATATTATGGTTTATATGTATATTTCACCGCTTCAATTAATTTTACAAAAGGATCCTCATGTTTTCGGGCGATTTTTTTCCTCCACATGTACTCAAACATCATATCCGCAAAGTTTTGTGGATTATTATAGTTATCCTTTGTAAAGAATCTTTTTAATACACGCCATTGCGACTCAATCCGTTGCGTGTGTGTACCGTCTTCTGCTACAAAGGGATTATCGGGATCGCTGTGGTTAACTTTCCGGTGCTCATACCCGTGATTAGGAAGGCAATCATACGCCTTCCAATAATCCGTACAAATAATGCTGCCTTCGAGTACATGCTTCTTAATCAGAGGTATGAGCACCTCAGCCGACCGAATGTTCTCAGGGCACACTTCCAAGCGAATATCCTCGCTGCCGTCCTCCAGCATTCCAAGGACCCAATGCCCTTCCACTCTCCTGCCTGAAAAAGAAAATCATTTAGTCGAAGGGTATTTTTCAATATAGATTTATGTTACCTTTATTGTATTTTCGCTTGCCAAACTTACTCTCGTCAATTTGGACAATTTTACCGGGGCCCCCAATTTTCCCCAAAACTTCCTGCTGATCAATTTCGTACAATACTACTGCCTCACGGCAATAGTTGTACCAATCGCAGATGGTAGCGCTGGATAAAATGGATCCCTCGATAAAATTCTCCTTCCTGACGAGAGCCTGCGGCCAGTGCGAAGCATATGTGTACATAAGATAAAAAATATGTGGAAGCGATATCTTCGCATTTTCAAACCACGTCCCAGTGGCCCTTGAAGTGGCAGCCCTAGAACGGCAGACCCCTTTGCGGCATCGGAAAAGGCCGACGGTATTGTTTCCCGCGGTTGATACAAGCATCGGTGCCTTATGGATGCGACACAACTTGTTACGTAGTATAAGGCCCTGTTCCTCGGCAAATTCAATGCACTTCTCCCGCGTATCCAATCTTTTATAAATTTTGACTAGGTTCCACATATTTTCTACTTCAGCCACGGTCAGCACATTGGCATTCCGCTCACTAACACCACGGCTGGTGGAAGGTACATCAAAATCTATAAATATAATAGTAATTATATCTGTGTATGAACATAAAAAAAGAAAGAAAAACATACCAGCTTGTATCTCACTCATTTCTAAAATTTAAATCAAAATATTAATTACAGTATTTAAAAACGCGCTTAATTTACCCAACTGTTGAGTTAAGAACACAAGAATTAAGAAAATAGTACCAAAACAGATTTAAAAAACAACGGTACTTTTTAAAAACAGTAATATGCCTTTGGCAGTGGCACCCATTAAAAGGGGGTTACAAATGTCAGTAAAAAATTAATAAAAGAACATGAGCCAGCTACACCAGCCACAGTACTTTTGCGCAGAACACTTTTCTGCGTAGGCGGCCTTCGGCCGCGCTTAGGGATTATAACCCTTACTACGTAGAATTCTCCTTTCTGTGTGACATAACTTTACTTATGCCAAAGTTTTAATGGGGAATATGACCCCAAACCCTCCTTTACTACAAATTCAACGCTGAACAGGAAAACGGGTACGATAAAAACTATTACCTTTTATTGTTATTTTGTTAGATGTGGCAGCACCCTTCTAATGTCAGTGTGAAACCATGGTTGAATCAACAGTTCTGTATTCACAATGTGCGTATACATATATAAGTGCGTGATAATTGTTAAAACTTACTTAATTTAGTAAAAATACATTATAAATTAAAAAAATATGTTTACATTTCATTGTGCGGGCTTTTAATGCAACTATTTTGCCGAAGTGTGTACATAAATAAAGTGTTTATTGTGTGAAATAGCGTCGAGAGGTTAGTTCAATTTACTAACTTTAACAACAAATAACTTAAAAACTATAAGTCTGCTGCGGCTAAAAGTATATATATTTACAATCAGGAGAACTCCCTCTATCGTTCCATACCCTTCTTAATGCCGAACTCCGGGGATGCCAAACTAAATTGCAGCCTAAGTTTTAAATTAATGTTTCGTGGCCAATAACAATTGGCTGAGACCTAAGACATCATAATATTACTATTACAATGCGGTCAAATGACTTTTATTTTCCCCCATACAAAATCGACCCAGCCTAATGTATATACTCATTTAAGGGCGCAAACTCCACGCAAATAAGGTGTCAAAAGTTGTATGAAAGCCGTTTGCCCTAAGGCCCGAATATAAAACTTGCTCGTATAGATAAGTACCTTTTATGAATATTAATGCATTGAGCATCAAAATTTTCAGATCAATAATGCTCATATCAGCGTAAGAATGTATGAAGCACTATTGAAAGCTAAATCTTCTGCTTTCACGGTGTAAGTAGGCAAAAGATTGTATACGCACGATGTTCAGAAGTCAAACTGCTTGTGAACGGCACTTATCACACACGCTAACTGCGCTGGCGATTATTGTAATTCCTGAGTTAGACAGACTTTCCAAAAGAGCTTGCACTTGCCACGTCTAACAGACACTTATGTATGGTTGTAGCAACCGCATAAAAAACATTCGCACAAATTCAATGAACATGGTTATTTCACAACCAGAATACACACAACAGATGACCAATTGACATGATCACGCTCAAAGATAAGGCATGCCCTCGATTGCATTCACTTACAGTTTATACGCCTTGTTTATGTTATTAAAAACTAATTACTCTCCTTATGTCAAATAGATGAGTGATGTGAGCAAAGGAATCAAAATCGATAAGAAATGTATCGCTAGTTGAGCATTAAGGAGCAAACACACTCGGTATAAGCTCGTGTAATATTATGCACACTATACACTATCACATACTACGTTCCTTTTATAACCAAAACGGTGCCATTTCTAGCTTTTCATTTCCTTTTCGATAGTCATATTATTGCGTTTTTATAATCAATCAATATTGAAAAAGAAATTTTCTCCCTCGCATAAACCGTGAGTTAGGTATTTGCAAATTAATTTTATTTGCAAGTGGCTGACGTATAAACGAAGCAATAAAATGGTCATTTATGGAGCTGAAACCACACATATCATAAAATAATTGAACATATAAGTTAAGAAATTCATAATAATTACACATAATTAAAGGGC
Source organism: Rhagoletis pomonella (assembly GCF_013731165.1). Classification (NCBI taxonomy): domain Eukaryota; kingdom Metazoa; phylum Arthropoda; class Insecta; order Diptera; family Tephritidae; genus Rhagoletis; species Rhagoletis pomonella. Next base: position 102,381,994 of record NW_023458556.1, on the reverse strand, counting down.
TAACTATAATATGAATAAGCTGCCGTAACTGACTGTCAGAAAATGAACGAAAAGTCTGTCAAATGCATAAGCAACGTAGTGTAGACTTTGAGGTGGCTATATTTTACTTACATGAGTTCAGTGTTGCCAAATTTAATTAGATATAGCAATAGCCACTATCAAGCAGTTTGTTGTAGATCACACAATTATAGTAACCTAGAAACGCCGAAGAACTGTTCGCCCTGCGAAGCTTTCAGGATAGCCTGGTGTTTCTGTAAAAGGAAACGCTTACGGTCCACTTCCTAATGTGGAACCAGAACTTCTTTTGACCTGTGTTACATGTAGGAATGAATCGAAAAAGTTACCAAGTTGAAAAATAAGTTACCAAATTACCAAACATGATAAATAAAGAAAAAAGTTACCAATTTCGGTAAAAAAAACAATGCGGCAACACTGCATGTGTTACATATGTACATACATACGTACGAGGACAAACAGCTGATTCCGTACGGAAGGTGCGATCAGTATCGCTCTTTCCTTAAGCAAATGACGTTTGGCGAAACTTGATGTTAAGAATAGGATTTATGTGTATTCGCATGTTTGCATACGCTTGCTTATTCATATTATAGTTAGCCCTTAAGTTTCATTCCTACTCGCCACCCAACCGTGATATTAAGAATAAATATCAGTAGTATTATACATGCATATATCAATAATAGTAAATATCGATAAGAGCAATGAATTTACGATCGAAACATCGACAAAATAACCATTTTCAGGTAATCTTGACTCGCTTTACCATGTTAAGAAAGAAAGCAGAACGCCGCACTCATCGTTATCCGATTCCCTGCCGACTTTGCGATGGTAAGCCCCCGATCAGATTATGCCCGGTATATCGGGCAAAGGCCCCAGAAGAGCGATTGCGAGAATCTCTGCTCGGGCGGTTTTGTAGCAACTGTCTGTCAATGACGCATCACGTACAAAGGTGCACCAGCCTGGATCGATGCCGTCGATGCCACGACAAGCACCATACCACATTGCACATCGACGAAGATCCAATCGACCGAAGACCGTGGAGCCAGCAGGTCGCCAGCGAGGAGGAACGGGAAAACGTTCTGTCAATTAACGCTTCGGACTCCGGAACGGATTCCCAATCTCTACGCCCTGACATCGAAGAAGGCGAAATAATCGAACCTGTGACGGAAGCAGGCACTATCCTCGCTAGTTCGACGAGGGGATCGGAAACGCGGACTTTCCGACTCCGGCAGACGCAAAATAGACGGGAGTGTGGATCGGAAACACGGAATTTCCGATCCCGGCACCGACAGCGCCGTGGAGCAGAAACTCGGCCTTTCAGCCCACGATTCATTCGTAAGGCGTCTTACCGTCAAGACGAACGGCAAAAGCGCCGTGGAGCGGAAACTCGGTCTTTCCGCCCACGATTCAAAAGAAAATCGTCTTACCGTCAGGATGAACATCGACAGCGCCGTGGAGCGGAAACTCGGACTTTCCGCCCACCGCACATAAGCAACGCGATTTTCAGATGCAACGAGCAGCGGGGTAGACTGGAGACTCGGCCTCTCCAGCTACCCATCGCATTTAGAACTGGCCAAGTAACGCTCGCCGCGCAGACCTTGAAACCATTTACGGCAATTGCCCCCACAACTGTGGTCAAGATAGAATCGGGAGGACGCCTACATCTTGTACGCGCGTTAGTTGATGTGTGCGCGCGAACTTCCGTAATAGCAGCTGACCTGGTGCGGGAATTGGGCCTTGAGGAGATTGGTCTCGTGAACCACCGAAACTGCATTATTCGGATAAGAGGTAAGCATGGGCAAGACGCTCGGATAGCAGTGCACGTAACCGTGGTCGCAAACTATAGGCAGCTAAGCCCCACAGCTAGCGTTGACCGCTCGATAGCTACGGCATATGCCAATATTCGGCTGGCAGATCCAAATTTTTTCTCATCCGCTCCGATCCGCTTGGTGCTGGGAGCAGACGTTTATCCGGAGATTATTCTTCCGGGCACCCTGCCTACCTCCTTCGGTCCTCTCGTGGCACAAAGCAGCATCTTCGGCTGGCTACTGTCAGGGGCTTGCCGATCCTGAATCACCTGAGTCATGAAATATACCTAGCTTTTTACGTTTTCTAAAATTTCTCGATAGCTATGAATTACAAACAGCATTATATATTTTTGAATTTTTAATAAATATACAATTGTGCACTGAAATGTAAAGCCATGTCCTCTTTATTTAATCTTATCTTCCACAGCCTGGGAAATCCGAAACGAGCATCAATGGTGATGACTACGTATCCAGTTCAATCAATATTTATTTTACAATTATTTTAATTGTTCATATGTAGGAGGGGTGGCTGACTCGACTTTCTGATGTTGCTTAGAGCAAGGGGGCCGGCATGTTTAGGCCTCCATGCTAAACCAAACATTTAAAAAAGGGTGAACCACCCTAATGTAAAATTGCGTAAATGTCCATCGGATGCACACATACATAAATAACCTGATTAATGCTAAGCCGTTAGCATGTCCGTATATTAGTTTACCGCTTAAATATAAAACTTCGTTAAGTTTCCCCTCCAAACAGTTGGTTGCTTGGAGGTCAAACTTAACATCTCAAAAAACTTGAAGGACACTTCTATCGAGCACTTCGAGTACACAAGAAGCGATCCAGCCATCACTCCTGCGCACTTATCAAGGTATCATTGTAACCCAACCTTAACTTTAATACATATATATTGAATAAACCGCCACATACCAATTTATATGAAGTATACTAAAACTTGGCCTTTATTTTTTTCCTGTTTTTCAAATAAAAACACTGGCGATTTATTGGAGTTGCCAAACCACATAATCGCCACGGTTTTTCACCTGCTGAATTCTAGAAAAAAAGAAGTCTGATGAGGAGATGTGGTGATCTCCGAAATAGCTGCTATAATTTCTACCGCTTAGGCTTTGTTGCTTTTTCAATTTTTCCTAATAAACAATCGTGGTACAAAAGCTCAATAAAAATATTAAAAATAATATATTAGTTAAGGTTACTTGGAAATATAATTGTAAAGACTTTTCGTTTACACTTAAGCGCGGAGATGAACTGTATGTACCAAAATCTATTCATTAGCGAGATAACGTACTCTGTTGTTTTGACGACGGAAGATTTTTACAAATGCTTCGCGTGAACAAAATCTGATTCGCTCGTCTTATAAATACTATATTTGAAAACGATATTAGATTTAAAATTACAAAGATGAATTTGCCAGTTCTCGTAGATTTGCAACTCGCAATCGTGCTGTACCGTTTAGGCTCATCGGGAGTAAATGGTTCAGTACGCAAAATCGCTACAACCTGTGGAGTAGGAGATGGTGGTAATCTGGTTGAAATTACAGAAAGAGTATTTTCAGAAATTTTAAAGAAATTACCGGAATACATCCATTGGCCTAATGCTGCAGAGAGGTGGCAACTTGTTGTCAATAGGTTCAATGAGTTACCGTATTGTATTGGATACATTGATGGTAGCGAGATCAAGCTGGCCCCGAAACCACACAACAACTATGAGGTATATTTCTCTCGACAACGAATATACTCAACAAAACTGCAGGATGTGTGTGACTATAAGCTACGCATAATGCATGCCTATGTGGACAATACGGGAAGCTTCCATGACCCCAAGGTATTTAAGAAGTCGCATATTGGAAGAAACACTGCTCGTTTATTTGATAATGAAGAATGGATCGCAGGTGATTCAGCATATCAATTCACAAACACTCGATGACGCCATATCGCAGCAATTCTACTTTAATGGACACAGGTCGACAAGCCGAATTCAACAAAAGACACAGCCAATACCGATTTAGAGTAGAAAATTGCTCGGAGTCTTTAAGGAAAAGTTTTGCAGCTTTAAAGGAATGCGAATTAAAATAAAAGACAGTGAAAGTGAAGTATATTTTAAAAATTTGGTACTCTATTGCTGTGTATTGCATAACATTGTATTGGAAGATTGCTGTTCTCCCCAATTTGAAGGCATTGAAATAAGTGAAGACCTATATGATGGTACTGCTCTTCGTGCATCCACGCCCGAGCTAAAAACGCAGGCGCTGTATAGTTCAATATTCGAATAAAATTTGATACTTTGAAATTATACTACAGTGACGAACAAAAGTATTGGCACAGCGAATTTTTGGCAATATATGCAAAGATTTTTATTATTATTCTTGTTTTAAATATGGTTCATACTCTACCAAAAAAACATAAATATCAAATCTCCAATTTTGTGCAAAACTCAGGAAAATTCAATAAATCAGCACACTACCTTACAACTTATTATTCAGATTTTTTAGAAATATTCTAAGAATGCAGTTATATAGCCCATTCGATTCTAGCATAAGAAAGTCCAAGGTTGAAGTTGCTAGAAAATCGGGTTGATTTTTGGCAACTTTTTTTCACGCAGGTTCTTCCATACAATGTATCGAGCCCTAACCGCCAAAATAACGTAAGCGATATTTTTTTCAAAAACAAAATTTTGAAAAAAATTTCGCTAACGTTATTTTGGCGGTTAGGGCTCGGTATGTTCGACAATTAGTTTTTGTATGGAGAAAATGAGCAACACCTTCCACTAAAAAACTGCCAAAAATCAACGCGATTTTCTAGGAACTAAATCAAATGGGCTAAAAAATCTGAATAAAAAGTTGCATAGTATGCAAATTTACTGAATTTTCCTGAGTTTTGCACAAGTTTGGAGATTTGTATTTATGTTTTTTTGGTGGAGTATGAACCACATTTTTATAAAATAATAATAATAATAATAGATTGGCGCTTAAATATAACAATGAAAAACTTTGCATATATTGCGAAAAATTCACTGTGCCAATACTTTAGTTTGCCACTGTATGTGGCATATATGTACATACCGATTGAAATTTGTAAGGAAAAACACAACTGAGTCTTAAAATTATATATATGTTTTGTACTTGTTTGAAAATAGGTACATATTTTTACACATTAGGAGTCTTCACACCGATCTTGGCACTCGGTAACTGGGTGTTCGTTAATTTTTTCCTATGTATTTGGTTTGTGTAAAATGTAATATCCAAACGAATTACATGGAGAAAAATTACCCAGCTCCGAGCCACCGCGTACCAAGCTCGAGTGAGAAGACCACTTTTGTGTTACTGCTTTAACAAAATGGTTTTATTTATTTTTTTAATTCATTTCAATTTCATACCATTTTAATCTTTCATTTTGCTCTAATTCTAGGTTTTTAATCTCGAAATCATTTTCAAGCTTTCGCCTCTCCATTTCTAATTTTTGCTTCTCAACCACTTTCGTCCATTCAAATTTTTCGATTTCCAATTGTGCCTGCTTTTCTCGAAAATTTATCTACGCTTAACTTTAGATGCAAACGTGGTAGCTGCAGATGAGGTGCTCGGTCCATCACTTGCCGGAAAGCTCTCGTCCTCTAAATAAGTCGCATCGAGTATACTGCAATCGAAAACATCGGTAGACGTGTCCATTACAACAACTTCAATTTCCTTCGATGTCGAAAAAATGTCGAAAAGTTGGTCCAAATGTGGACATTTTTTAAGCACTTTTTCTATACATAAACAAGAAATTTAAAGCTATTGTAATTAAAATCAAAGAACAGAATATGCGTACCTCTAATGGTAGTTAAATTTTCGTCATCCCTCAGTCCAGCGCCGGTAGAGTTGCTCCATCCATCGACGTTTTGCAAGGTGCCTTTTAGGTGGCGAACTTTGCATCTTAGCATATTCCAAGTCGCATCGATTTTGGTTTCTTCCAACAATTTTTTGTCATACAGTTGGGCGGTTGGTTTCTGCAATTTCAAATATAAAAGTGGACAAATAAACAAAAAGAAATAGACAACCTAAAGAATCGTACAACCATACCTCGATATTTCTGTGCCCCTGCATATAGCTCAATACCTTTTTTATTTCATCCTCTGTCCATTTTTTCACTTCGTTTTCTCTTTTGCGCTTCCGAACTTCATTTGACGCTGGAATAAAATGAAAATATACAATTAAAATTGATTTTTATTTCCAACGAAGTATTTTTCACTTACTTGCACTCATTTTGGTTGTGAACTTGTAAACAAAAAACAGCTGTTAATACCAGAGCTACTTACATAAAATTCTTAATTTGATGATGCCAGTTCGTTTTTTTGTGCTGCCATCTAGTTAATTTGTAGTATTTTCCAACAATGACAAATAAGCAGTCATTACATAATCTGTTAACAAAGGTTTGGGTTGGTCAAAGTTGGTTATTTTCATTTAGTGTATTTTGTTATTGTTCATATAACCACATAACTCGATAACGTGATAACAAACCAAGCGAGAACAAAATAATTAAAAAATTTACATTTGTAAACTACGGGAAACTTCATCCCTCATTTCCCCTTCATCTACAATCAGGGTGGGCAAAAACTCGGAGTTCGAGCGAGCGAGCGAGCAAACTCCTACTCAATGCCTCGCAGGCAACGAGGCGCTCGCAGCTCGTACTCGTAGCAGCAATGAGGCGAGGCACGAGAAGTTTGGCTTGCTCGGCAAACGAGCGAGCGCTTCTTGTTAGCTCGCGTTCCAATTAAACGAGCGAGGCTGTTGTGGCTGCCTCGCTCGCAGTGCGAGGCGAGTAGCTGTCTGCATACTCGCTCTGCTAGGTAAGACGAGTGAGCGACGAGCGAGCGCTCCGAGTGTACTATACAACCATAGTTGCCAACTTGGTGCTTTAAGCACTAGATTTAGTGCTTTTTGGAAATTAGAACGCCAAAAAATATGGTTTAGTGCCTAATGCCTTTTTTAGTGCTTTTTTTCTGAACTCAAATTTCTTATGCAAATGAAATATTTTGAAATATCTAAAGGTGTGGCAGCACTAAATTAACGAGAATCAATAAATTTAAATGCACTAAAATGCAACCATGATTTATAAAAAGCACAAGTTGCAAACCGTCGTAGGTAATTTAAGTATTTATGTTTCCTTTTCTAATTACACATATCGCTAGCTTAGAAAGAAAAGTTGCTAAGTCCCATTTTAAAAATTTTACAGGAGAGGAAAAAATCTTCCTATAGCCATTTGCTTTAACTATTTCGCAAGACTTTGAAACATTTTGCGCGTTTAAAGCATAGCAAAACTCCATAAAAACCAGAAGGATTCGATACTTATTAAAGGATGTCGTATTATTTTGGCCTTATCTTATTTGTAGTGCTTCTTTTGGCCTTAGCAAATTTTCCTTTTATTGCTTATGAAGAGGAAAAAATAAAATAAGTACCTTTATAATTTTCGAAACGATGCATACTCAATTTCTCTAGCCTCTTATATCAAAATATGAGTTTTCATAAAAAGTGGACTTAGCAACTTTTCATTCTAAGTTAGCGGTATATTGATTGATTACACAGTTCGCCAAATTTTAAATTTTTTACCACCTGAGTAAAACACATCGTCACTTGTTAATTATTTGGTACTGATCTAAATCTGGCCACAGAATTGCTCTAGCACGTCAGAATTTTGAGGTATCCATCCTCAAAGTGCCAAAAACACGGTTTTGCCGATATTTGAGGTTACATTGTGAAATCAAAAATTTTTTTTTTCTAATTTCTACTTAGGTATAATTTAGTATTACTTTTCCACTTTAAAATTCTTTTCCTTTGTTGCGATTCGATTTTCCTTTCTCGAGATATTCCAGCAGTACTTCGGTATTACTTCGTAAGCATGAACCATCATAGCATGTTAAATACTATAAGCTGTTATGAAAAAAAGTATCCTTTGGTTTAAAAAAAATTTAGTGCTTTTACTGGGGTAAAACGCTTTGTTTTCCAAGTTTTGGTGCCTTTTGAAACTCAAAAGTTGGCAACACTGTATACAACACATGAATTTTTGTGCATAAAAATATGGGAATGTAGTCAATAGATTATGCACGAAAGTATGTTAATAATTGTATGTACATATGTACATATGCATATAAATATGTGAATATTATATTAGGGAAGCATTTAAAACAACAAATAAAATTTATTACATACATAAGCATAGATTATAGAATGAATAATTTTTTAGAGTTATATACACACATATAGACATACATAACATGCATATTTATCTATGTATGTATGTACGTATTTATGTATGTATGTATTTATGTATGTGTGTAAAGACAAAACAGAGAAAAGTAAGTAACGAAGATATTATAATCGTCTGTGCCGCAGAAACAAAAAACAAGTAAGCACTTGCTAACACCCCAAAATAGTTTGCTACTTGTAGCAGTATGCTGTATACCTGAATGAATTATATGTAATCCTTGGTGAAAAAATTTATTTCTGGCCTGTTGTTCAAGGACATATGTATGTATGCATGGATATGTAGCCATGAGAAAATTTGCGTAAACAAAGAATAGAGGCCAGTTCACATACGTTGAATTTCAAAGCAGCCGTCCACATAGCCAAAATTTGGCAATGCTAAGGCCAACACAAAGCAGAAAGATCGCTGCATCGGTCGCCAGCTGTTGCAAATAAATAAATAAAATTATATGAAATGTTTTTTCCTTTCAGTCAAATGAGGGCAAGAAAATAATTTTTCATGCAATTATTGATGTGAAATATTAATTTATCTCTCGTTAGTATGTTAATTTAGTGGCCAAAGTAGTCTCTGCCAAGCTTCATTGTAGAACGCATATTTTTAATGTGCGTTCTCTCAAGCCAACGCCAACTACAAAGTCAACGCGAAAGTTCTATGTGGACCAGCCTTAATTATCCAATACTGTTTCACACCTCAAAGGGTAGTTTGTATTTTCTACATACATACATATGTATGGGAACTAAACCAGGAATATTCGTTTGAAAATGCTAATGTCCTACTCATTTATGAAATGAAAGAAAAAATAATTATTTTTATAAATATTATATTCTCATTTATACATATGTAACAAAGTTACTTAGCCAAATTACTTAGTAATTATTTGTATGTAAGAATACAAAAAAAAATTATTTATCAAAAGCATTGCCCCTTACACCTTGAAAAAAGGTAATATAAGCTCTCAAAAAAGCAAAATCGCTACAGCGAAAAAAGTGTTTGAAAACCCGTATAAATTCAAGACCCCATAAAAAAGAACCGCAAAAAAAGAGATCTAAGTGCATTAGTTAAAATTTTATAAGAAATTATTGAACATTAAAAAAATGATACCTATCTAGATATGTATGCACATACATATGTGCCTACCTAGTAGACAAAACTGGTCAAAATAGCACGCATCTATTCTTTTGTGCATGAGAATATATACATAAATAAATACATACATATTTGTATATATGTATGTATATACATATCTGCATGTTTGCGTACTCCTTTACTCGAAATTCTTAGTTAATGCAATTTTTATCCCATACATTTTTGCTGACCAAACAACCAGTTTGCCCAAAGCGTATTTAACAGGTGATAGCAGCACCCTTTCCTTATTTTCCTTCGCCTCACGGCTTCATATGTCAAATGGCTGCTGTTGATTGGTTGGAGCAGTTGATTGTTTATTGTTTTTTGTTCTCTTTCACATCATTCCTATGAAATTTTTGACAGTCCTCGCCGCAAAAGCAAAAACAAAATACATGTACATTTTGTTGTTGGCGTACCGATACCACCTTATTGAATACGCCTTGCGTTTGCCTGTCTAATCAGCATGCCTCATTTGCCTCGCTCGTTTACTAGCCTCGCTCGTATGCTGCTGCAAATGAGTGCCTCGCTCGTCTGCTGCTGGAAATCAGTGTTGCGATTTTAGCCATTTTCCGGCTATATTTAGCCGGTTGCGATAGCAAACAGCCGGAGAAATTTCGATTTAGCCGGCTGCCGATTTGTTAGCCGTTTTGCAGAAAAACATTAGCTGTTTTTAGCCGATTTTGCTATTTGCCTTGTTTTCTTAAATTTCAAATATGTATATATGTTTCCATTTTTGACTAAGCGACCTTAAATCTGTTAGAAATGGCTACTAGCATTATCGTCAAGAAAATTTTCATGTCAGGCTGGGTTGTATGAAATTGGGCCGATTTCGGGTATTTTTATTTTAAACGAAGAAGGGATTTTCTTCATAAAATGTTTGTTATAAATGTCTTAATTTTAAGTGTGGAGTTTTATTCGCAAACTTAGAAAATAAGAAATTGTTTCACTGTTAAGACACTTAAGATGCGTTTGTGTTTGGATATAATGCCAACAAACAGAATAAATATTACATGTAGATATTGTCTTCCCAGATAGCGCATATTCAATTCTGCCTAAATTACAAAACATCATTTTTGCCCACTCCCAAAGGTTTAAGGTAAAGGAAAAATTGATATTTTCAAGCACTATGTACACATATGTATTTTTTTAAACAAACTTTTTTGCTGAGAACTTATTTAAATTCCAAAAACCGAATGCCAACTTGAATTAAAGGAACCTGATTCAAAATGAAAATAAAAGAGCACAAATTTGTATGTAAAGCAAAACTCTCTGGGAATCCTACGAGACATCTGCCGGTCATATGACCGGTCATCCAAATGGGAGATCTGCAGTCTTTTGGCACCATATTTTACATCAGAATTGAGGGGATTTCTGAAAAATCTGACCAGTTCTTTTGTGTAACTCTGATTTTGCATCTGGCCTCGGTTGATGTTAACTTAAGGTCGTTGTTTTACTGCCTTAAAATTTAAGGAAAATTTTTACAGCGTTTTTTATGTTAATTGGTTTCTATTGGAGTGTATTGAGAATCGGTCAGTCTGAAAACGCCTTGTAGGGAAGACAATAGGTTTGTTCGTCGAAAATCCAGCGGGAATTATCACTCAAAATATCAGATAGTAAGAAAAAATGCTCCCAAATTCTATCTCATGTAGAGAAACTTGCAATTTTCTGTACGAACGCAAATTTGCAAGTTTTTCTGCCAGCTAGTGTCCACGGTTGCATTTCAAACAAAAGAAAGTTGTATAGAATTTTTAAAATTCTTTCAGAGGGAAAAAACAGGATCTACATGTATATATCTTGCCAGTCCGACTTTCTTCAACATACGATACAATTTCTTTGTCGGGTTTACTATATCGACTCTGGTTGAGATTGCATTCCGATTAAGAATACAGTTCTTTTGCCGAGTACCTTTCAAATCATTGGAATTAACTAAATTAATTAAGTAAACAAGTATAAACTTACATTTTTCATTTTAAAATCGCTCCAGTTTGTAAATTTTTAAATTTCACGAACTTGTTTATTCAAATTATCGTCGACAAAAAAGCCAACCATGTGCCACAATCATATGTTTTTCCTAATTGCAAATTCTTGCTGGCAAAATTTTTTCCGGCTTGAATTTGAAACTTCTCTCCAAGAAATAGTATTTTTACTCGTGATTTATTTAAATAAAACATGTGAAATTTAGTTGAAACATTTTAGCCGTTTTTAGCCGGTTTTATTTGCCAATTTAGCCGGTTCGTCCAAAAAGTTTTGGCAACACTGCTGGAAATGAGTGCCTCGCTCGCAACGACGCTCTCGCGAGGGCAGAGCGAATGGGGCCCTCATTTGCTTGCCGGTCTACTCTTGCGCTGCCCTCGTTTGCAAACAGCCTCGCTTGTTGCTCGTGAGTTGCGCGAGCTCAGAGCAAACTAACGAGCGAGCGAGGGGCTAAAATGAGGCAAATCCGAACCCTGTCTACAATCGCATGATGAATCGCCTGCAGCTCTCCAGTTTGTCTGCAGCTCTCCAGTTCCTGTATAGCGAAGTGCAATGATGCCGTGCAATAAAACCATAGGAAATAACGCCATATGGCTTTATTTCACTTTACATTGAGAAATAAAGCCTTTTTTTTTGCGTATTGTCTTATTTCTTACTGTGAAAGAGTGATCGGACTTCTACCACATTGTGGTAGATCTGCCACTTTTTTGAGCATCTACCACATCTACCACTCAAGGTCTGAAATCTACCACATATTCGCGTTTTTGAGTAGTTTTATTTTTGCTTGACATAAGTAAACAAATCCGAATGGGAGGATAAAATAAATTGTAAAATATTAAATTGTCTCAGTAATCAATTTTTCGACAGAAAACGCGGGTTTGTTGTGTTAAATTGCAAAATATGTGATTTATAAAAATAATTACTTAATTAATTGTACTACAGACATAGAGTCTATCCGACAAACTGCGGCAGAAAGAATTACAACGCAACGAGAAAAAGCAAAACAACGATTTGATCGTCAGCATACTAAGCCGAAAATATATAATAAGGATGATATTGTATTAGCTGAAAGCGAAGTGGGTAGTACTGGTGAACCCCGTAAATTAGAGCCATGCTTCAAGGGGCCTTTTGTCGTTGCCAAAGTTCTCGGTAACGACCGCTATGTAATTGAAGACCTTCCTGGTTCTCGACGTTCACAAAAACGCTACTCTACCGTATTTTCGTCCGAAAAGCTAAAACCATTTAATTATACATTTCCTGAAAACGATAACGACAGTCTGGTAAGCTTAGGCGACAACGAGAGAAGAAACGAAGAATTAGGCAGTAGGTCAGTTAAGCTATGCCGACGCGCACGCATTATTTAAATTCGATTTCTTACTAAATACATTTACTTTACTTCAATTAAATATATACATTAAATGGATTCTATTCTATTAAAACATTGGTGAAGTGTTTTCGTTTTCTTTACACAAGATAGAATCAATTCAAAAACAATTCCTAATTTTTGCTTTAAGAAACTTCCGTTGGGATTCTCAATAAAAGCCGATTAAGACTTATTAATCTTCCTACACTTGCCAGGCGCAGGCAAAGGCTTGGTACAATTGTTATGGTTAAATTCCTAGCAGGCTCAATTTCAAGTCCGCTTCTTCTGGGTAGCCTTAATGTTTCCTCCCGTGTATCAAGACACTTTTATCCCCTATTTTTGAAAACGTGTAAAACTAATTTTGAATTACACGAGCCACTCCGATGCTTATGCCA
>NW_023458556.1:102367548-102368960 GCF_013731165.1 Rhagoletis pomonella | reverse complement strand
TTCCTTCGATGTCGAAAAAATGTCGAAAAGTTGGTCCAAATGTGGACATTTTTTAAGCACTTTTTCTATACATAAACAAGAAATTTAAAGCTATTGTAATTAAAATCAAAGAACAGAATATGCGTACCTCTAATGGTAGTTAAATTTTCGTCATCCCCCAGTCCAGCGCCGGTAGAGTTGCTCCATCCATCGACGTTTTGCAAGGTGCCTTTTAGGTGGCGAACCTTGCATTTTAGCATATTCCAAGTCGCATCGATTTTGTTTTCTTCCAACAATTTTTTGTCATGCAGTTGGGCGGTTGGTTTCTGCAATTTCAAATATAAAAGTGGAAAAATAAACAAAAAGAAATAGACAACCTAAAGAATCGTACAACCATACCTCGATATTTCTGTGCCACAGCATATAGCTCAATACCTTTTTTATTTCATCCTCTGTCCATTTTTTTACTTCGTTTTCTCTTTTGCGTTTCCGAACTTCATTTGACGCTGGAATAAAATGAAAATGTACAATTAAAATTGATTTTTATTTCCAACGAAGTATTTTTTACTTACTTCCACTCATTTTGGTTGTGAACTTGTAAACAAAAAACAGCTGTTAATACCAGAGCTACCTACATAAAATTCTTAATTTGATGATGCCAGGTCGTTTTTTTGTGCTGCCATCTAGTAAATTTGTAGTATTTTCCAACAATGACATATAAGCAGTTCATCACATAATCTGTAAACAAGGGTTTGGGTTGGTCAAAGTTGGTTATTTTCATTCAGTGTATTTTGTTATTGTTCATATAACCACATAACCCGATAACGTGATAACGTGATAACGAACCAAGCCTGAACAAAATAATTAAAAAATTTACATTTGTAAACTACGGGCAACTTCATCCCTCATTTCCCTTTCATCTACAATCAGGGTGGGCAAAAACTCGGAGTTGGAGCGAGCGAGCAAACTCCTACTCAATGCCTCGCAGGCAACGAGGCGCTCGCAGCTCGTACTCGTAGCAGCAATGAGGCGAGGCACGAGAAGTTTGGCTTGCTCGGCAAACGAGCGAGCGCTTCTTGTTAGCTCGCGTTCCAATTAAACGAGCGAGGCTGTTGTGGTTGCCTCGCTTGCAGTGCGAGGCGAGTAGCTGTCTGCATACTCGCTCTGCTAGGTAAGACGTGTGAGCGACGAGCGAGCGCTCCGAGTGTACTATACAACACATGCATTTTTGTGCATAAAAATGTGGGAATGTAGTCAATAGATTATGCACGAAAGTATGTTAATAATTGTATGTACATATGCATATAAATATGTGAATATTATATTAGGGCAGCATTTAAAACAACAAATAAAATTTATTACATACATAAGCATAGATTATAGAATCCCTGCAAAAAGTTGTGCGACTAATCTCTAAAGAGAGTATTTCGAGA
>NW_023458556.1:102365752-102367448 GCF_013731165.1 Rhagoletis pomonella | reverse complement strand
GCTACCTACATAAAATTCTTAATTTGATGATGCCAGTTCGTTTTTTTGTGCTGCCATCTACTAAATTTGTAGTATTTTCCAACAATGACAAATAAGCAGTTCATCACATAATCTGTAAACAAGGGTTTGGGTTGGTCAAAGTTGGTTATTTTCATTCAGTGTATTTTGTTATTGTTCATATAACCACATAACCCGATAACGTGATAACGAACCAAGCGTGAACAAAATAATTAAAAAATTTACATTTGTAAACTACGGGCAACTTCATCCCTCATTTCCCCTTCATCTACAATCAGGGTGGGCAAAAACTCGGAGTTCGAGCGAGCGAGCGAGCAAACTCCTACTCAATGCCTCGCAGGCAACGAGGCGCTCGCAGCTCGTTGTCGTCGCAGCAATGAGGATAGCCACGAGAAGTTTGGCTTGCTCGGCAAACGAGCGAGCGCTTCTTGTTAGCTCACGTTCCAATTAAACGAGAGAGGCTGTTGTGGTTGCCTCGCTCGCAGTGCGAGGCGAGTAGCTGTCTGCATACTCGCTCTGCTAGGTAAGACGAGTGAGCGACTAGCGAGCGCTCCGAGTGTACTATACAACACATGCATTTTTACATAACATGCATATTTATATATGTATGCATGTACGTTTTTACGTATGTATATATTTATGTATGTTTACATAAGCATGTATTTTGTCTTTACAGAGAAAAGTAAGTAACGAAGATATTATAATCGTCTGTGCCGCAGAAACAAAAAACAAGTGAGCACTTGCTAACACCCCAAAATAGTTTGCTACTTGTAGCAGTTATGCTGTATACCTGAATGAAATATATGTAATCCTTGGTGAAAAAATTTATTTCTGGCCTGTTGTTCAAGGACATATGTACATATGTATGTATGCATGGATATGTAGCCATGGGAAAATTTGCGTAAACAAAAAATAGATTCCAGTTCACATACGTTGAATTTCAAAGCAGCCGTCCACATAGCCAAAATTAGGCAATGCTAAGGCCATCACAAAGCAGAAAGATCGATGCATCGGTCGCCAGCTGTTGCAAATAAATAAATAAAATTATATGAAATGTTTTTTCCTCTCAGTCAAATGAGGGCAAGAAATATAATTTTTCATGCAATTATTGATATGAAATATTAATTTATCTCTCGTTAGTATGTTAATTTAGTGGCCAAAGTAGTCTCTGTCAAGCTTCATTGTAGAACGCATATTTTTAATGTGCGTTCTGTCAAGCCAACGCCAACTACAAAGTCAACGCGAAAGTTCTATGTGGACCAGCCTTAATTATCAAATACTGTTTCACACCTCAAATAGTAGTTTGTATTTTCTACATACATACATATGTATGCGAACTAAACCAGGAATATTCATTTGAAAATGCTAATGTCCTACTCATTTATGAAATGAAAGACAAAATAATTATTTTTATAAATATTATATTCTCATTTATACATATGTAACAAAGTTACTTAGCCGAATTACTTACTTATTTGTATGTAGGAATACAAAGAAAAATTATTTATCAAAACCATTGCCCCTTACACCTTGAAAAAAAGGTAATATAAGCTCTCAAAAAAGCAAAATCGCTACAGCGAAAAAAGTGTTTGAAAACCCGTATAAATTCAAAACCCCATAAAAAGAACCGTAAAAAAAGAGATCTAAGTGTATAAGTTGAAATTTTATAAGAAATTAT
>NW_023458556.1:102359854-102365652 GCF_013731165.1 Rhagoletis pomonella | reverse complement strand
TAGAATATGATTTTCACAGAGCAATGGGCGATTTTTTTGCCTCCCCACAAATCGACCCGGCCTAATATATATATATACATACAAATGAAGGAATTAATCTACAAAAAAAATATGAAAGCAAATAACAACAAAGAAGTAAACACGTGAAGCGATAGAGAAATTTACTAAGAAATTGCTAAGTACATGACCGAAGCAATGAAAAATTGCCAGTGGGAAGGCCACATAAGGCAATTTTCCCTGTATGCGTTGGCAGCACTGCCCGATCAAGACAGCTGCAATAAACAAAGAAACACACATAATTACATTAAAAGTGGAAATGTCCTGCAATTGTCGTCGAAAATTAAAGGAAAACTGCGGGATAACGTTTTTTCGGGAAAAGCACAGTTCACCGCGCAATGGGAACTAATATAAATACCGGTCCGCGGCTCGCAGGATACCAAAATACGGTTCCTAACGAAAATGGGCGCACGCGAATATTTTGTCCGCGAAAACTACATCGCGGAGAGTAGTACAGACGGTTCCCTGCGGCTAAACGATTAACGCAGGAAGAGATCCAGCGGCATACGATGGGTATGCGGACAGCGGCGGAGGAGGAAGTGTGGCCTAGCGAGTGTGACAGCGAGGTTGCCAGCACCAGCACCGAACTATTCGAGCCCAACAACAGTGACAGCGAGAACGACTTCAGCAACTACGGCGAGGACGAGGCGGCAGCGGCATTAGTCGACTATATTGAGGCGCATTTGCAGCAGCCACAGCAGCGGCGAGGACGGCGGTCTTTTTGGCGCGACATCGATGGCAACAGCTACAGGGTAAGAATCTCGCGCACAGGCACGGTGACAGTAAGTCTCATTGCGGCAAGTGAGGGGAGAGTGTGAGGACCCAAATCCAGGGGCTTTGGAGTCCGCACAACATTATTTATTTTTACGAAGTATTATATTGAGTTAATTATAATAAATAAATAAATTGAATTGTTTAAATTGAATCGTATCACATTTACTTATATAAATTGAATTGTATTGAACTTACATATACTTATATACTTGTTGAATTGTACAACACTATATTCAGTATTCAATTGTTGCTATTTGAAGTTTGTTAATTTCTTAACATTTGTAGTTAAGCATTGTTATTGTAGAATAACAGTCTGCCTGCGCGCAGAAGAGTATAAAAGCGAGGAGATATTTTGTAAAGGGAGGCAGTCGCTAGTAGGCAGGTATACTAGTCGGTGGGCACACACTACCGGCAAACGAAGCGCACCTGGGAGTTTCCACCTCATTTGCGTTTAGTCTTATATTCGGCGGAGGTTACCACTCCCGCCGACGGGTAAGGTTAGTGGAGGGATATTCACTCCCACTGCCTTTAAGCGTTCTTGATAGGAATTCTTAATTAACAATTTAATAATAAGGAGTAAATGGATTGAAATTGAAGATTTATCATTTTGAAGGAGAGAAGTAGGAATTCCAATTTCAGGAACCCTGGACGGACTTAGCTTACCCCGGCACTACAAAAGTTCGTGACAACGCCCTGGTCAAAGCAACATCGCAAAAAAATATAGAAAAAAGGTTTTTTCTTTACAGAGGTCGTCCCTCGGCAGGCAATGGCAGACCTCCGAGCGCATTTCTGCCATGAAAAACAGCTTCTCATAAAAATACAATCGCCGTTCGGAGTCGGCGTAAAACTGCCAGTCCCTCCGCTTTGTGTGACAACATCAAGGCGCACTACACAAATCAGAGGAGAAGCTCGGCCAAACACTAACATATGTGTAAGCGCCAATCTATTATTATTATTATTAAATTCTATGATACTAAGTATCCACAGGGTAAAGCCCGACGTGGAACAGCTATTCTCATTCGCAACAGAATAAAGCACTATGAATTAGAATCGCAAAGTGATGAGTTCATTCATAACACTGCAATACACATTGATGACCACTTGGGTGGCTTTACTGTATCTGCTATATACTGCCCCCCTCGTCATATAACAGAAAAACAATTTAATGACTTTCCTAAAGTTTGGCAGTAAGAGATTACAATGCCAAACACACATTCTGGGGATCTAGATTGATTACACCAAAGGGTTTAAATCTATATAAAGTAATCCAGAACAGAGGATTTGACGTCTTGTCTACTGGTCAGCCAACGTATTGGCCATCTGACCCCCAAAAAATACCCGATCTTATTGACTTTGGTGTAACAAAGGGTATTGCGTGACATCGAGTTAATACTGAAGCATTATTTGATCTCTCTTCAGATCATCCACCCTGCCTCATAACATTATCAATGTTTATTAATTTTGAAGAAAAACAAAAAAATCATACAAATAAGCACACAAGCTGGTTAAAATACAAAAAGTATGTCAGTTCGCACATTGACCCGCAAATTCCTATCCGGACCAAGAATGATATCGACAGGGAAGCTGAAAATCTCACTGATATAATAGTTAAGGCCTCAGAAATTGCAACACCAAATCCTTCTATTATACATGTCAGTTCTTACTGCCTTAGCCTGCGCACCCCAACCATTCTTAACTTAATAAGTAACAAGCGCTAATTTTAGATGGGAATCGCAAAGAATTCGCTCTCCTAAGCTTAAACAGGAGCTGAATGCGTGTACAAAGGAATTACGTATTTTGTTGCAGGCGGAAAAACAAAGAAGTACGCAATCGATCCTTCAGTCCTTGTCTGCTTCGAAACAGACTGACTACTCCCTTTGGCGAACACTGACGAATGCGAAGAGGCCCGTTCTTCGAGAAGCACCATTACGTACTCAGAACGGAAGCTGGGCGAGGAATGATGAGGATAAAGCAAACGCTTTCGCCTGTCATCTTTCACAAGTCTTTAGACCCAATGAAGGCGGTCATCCTTCCAATATTTCCATACCCCCAGTAGCCTGACCACAAATCCGCTTCGGGTTAAATAGAAAGATTTAATTAACACCATTGTTCATGATATTCAGAAGAATAAAGCGCCTGGTTAGGATAGGATTACAGGTGAAATGATAAAGGAGCTTCCACAAACTGCCGTACATTTTTAACCGACTTCCAAAAAAGGAGGAGGTTATCAGTTCGTCGGAATATTTTTTTTATTTTTATTTTTTTATTTTTTTTTTATGTATGTTACCGCATAACTTTGGACCACGTCAACCGATTTCGATTTTTGAATCGGAAAGGTAGTGTCTCAGAGGTGGTCCCATACTAATCTGGTTGAGATCCGATCAGTGGATCATGAGATATATATATATATATTTTTTTTTTTTATATGGGAGTTGAAGTCGGTTTTTTTGCTAAAAATTACTTGTTTGTTACATATTTTTAATAACATGCTAAAGTTGGGGCACTTCCCCGACTTATGGAAACTTTCGGAAATAATTATGGTGCCAAAGCCAGGCAAAGATCTGACTTTAGTAAGTTCATATCGGCCGATTAGCTTGATTTCTGTATTTTCCAAAATATTTGAAAAACTGCTGTTGATAAAAATACAACCTTCACTAACAAGTAACCAAATAATACCACCACATCAGTTTGGTTTTCGTGAAAAACATGGCACTGTAGAACAAGTTCATAGAATTGTTTCTTGTATTAGAAAAGCCTTCGGAGAGAAGCAATACTGCACCGGTGTATTTTTGGACATCTCTCAAGTTTTTAACAAAGTCTGGCATGATGGCCTTATTAAAAACTAAAGGTTTCACTCCCTGCAAATACGCATGCAATTCTGGAAAGCTTTCTGCTGGAGAGAAATTCAAAAGTCAGAGAGAATTCCTTTAGAACGGGAAGTCACCCTATATATGCAGGTGTCTCTCAATTCAGTGTTCTAGGACCCTTATTGTACATAATATACACTCGTGATTTGCCAACTGATAAAACTCTAACCATTTCAACGTTTGCTGATGACACAGCTATCCTAAGCAATAGTTCAGACCCTAAAGAGGCTTCTTACAAGCTGCAAGAATGTTTGAAAAAGTTAGAGCTATGGGCTAGGTTCTTGGAGGATAAAGGTTACCGAAGGCAAGAGTGTACAGACAACATTTACTTTGAAGAAAGAAACTTGCCCACCACTAAAAATAAACAGCAAGGCTATACCACAAAAAGATAGTTTCAAATACCTTGGGATGACACTAGATAGAAGACTTACCTAGAAAAATCATATAGAAAAAAAAATTTCTTAAGCGAAACTAAAACAAGCAAGCCTTAAGCCTAGATAACACGATGTTGCTTTTTAATATGATGATTAAACCATGATGGGCATATGGAATCGGGCTTTGGTGCACAGCGTGCAATTCCATTTTGAACAGACCTCAAAGACTGCAGCCAAAAATTTTACGCGCCATATGCGGAGCACCGCGGTACATAAAAAATGCGAAAATCCACAAAGATCTTAATGTAAATACGGTGAATGAGGACATAAGAGGGCTAAGCACCAGTTAGTCAGCACGGTTAATGAACCATCCAAATCGACTAGCGAGAGATATTCTTAGCTCGATATATGCAAGAAGGCTGAAAAGAAAGGATTTCTCCGATATTATCAAATGATACGCAATATAATAAATTTCGATATCCGCAATATATCAATTTCGGCTCTGGAACTCGCCCTTTCAGACCAATTACCCAACACCAGTGTCAGTGCGGCACGGAAACTTGTCCTTTTCGACCGAACACAGCCTACTGTATTGTAATTACTTAAATATAGAGAAGCGAAGGCGCGGCGTGGAAACTAGTCCTTTCCACCCGCCAGGCAGTGCGGCTCTGGAACTCTTCCTTTCAGACCGCCTGCCCAGCACGATATCCAGCGATCCTGCTGCTCGGAATCTTGTCCATTCCGACAGCGACAACAACTGTAATAAATATATACATATGAGTGAAAAAATAAAAAATTTCTAAGCATTGCCGCAGAAATTTTAAATTTAATGGTAGTTTGTAAGATTTGAAAACTTATTGTTAGTTTCAAAGAAAGATTCAATGAATAAATACATATTATACAAAAAGAAAAAATTAAGTTGCTAAAAAACTAGAGCCAATCCAATATCTTTACGGTCAGATTCGGATTCTACGGGAAAAATCGTATACGAATCGGCTCCAATATTTTACGCCACATAAAATTGTTTAAATTTTGTTGGCCTGTGTTATTATTATTAAAATAATCGAATAATGATAAATACGCAAATAAGAGGATGGATGATATTTACTGCTCGGCCGTAGTTGTACAATATAAAATTGCTTAAGCCTAATAAAATCATTTGGAATGACATTCATACATGGCAATTAGACGTTCAAATTACGGAACAATATTAAACGGAAAACAGTATAGGTTAGGTTAGGTTAAGGTGGCAGACCCGCAACGGGGACTCACTTAGACATTTGATTGTCCATTGTGATACCACATTACATAGGAACGGTAACTGCGTAAAAATTACGAGAAGCGCTGGGTGCTCATAATGAAGTTCTTCAAACAGCTGATGTCCACTCCGGAGAGTCCCTCGGGAGTGTCGATGAAATGCGCACCGGGATGCTTAAACCGTAATCTAGCGAATGCCGGGCAGTTGAGTAGGAAGTGCTGAGATGATTCCACCTCGTCCTCCAGGCAACTGCGGCAGTAGGGATCCGTGACGATATTGAGTCGCACCGCGTGGGTTCCCATTGAACAGTGTCCGGTCAGTACACCTGTGAAAATCGAGAGCTGACGCTTAGCCAGCTGCAGTAGTTCCCTTGACCGCCCGCGGTCCACAACCGGCCAGAAGGACCTTGCAACTCTGCAAGTCGGGGTTTTTTCCCAGCGCTCGCTGAGCCGACCGTGAGCCCATCTG
>NW_023458556.1:102325694-102359754 GCF_013731165.1 Rhagoletis pomonella | reverse complement strand
TAATAACTAATATTTTAACATTTTAATAACATCTAAACTTCCAAGTTGTATAATATAAAAAAAAAAAAAATTTCAAAGCCTGCTAGTTTGTTTCTGGTAGTAATTTCTAAGTGTCGCAGTTTTGGTGTGTTCACCCTTTACATGTTTGAAAGTGATATATGAAGACATTGCCGAATAAATTCAAATCAAATCATGCATCAAATTTATGCATGTCAACAAAAGGAACACATGCAACATATTCAGCATTATTATTTACATTGTATATACGGGAAGAGATTTTCCGAGCTCCTACTATAGTAAAATTTATTAAACAATTATCTAATTCAAAATCTATGTATATACCAACGGTGCACACTGGGGCTTCTTCATAGAGGGCGATGCTCAAAACTATTTTTCGAAAGTTGGTATTTAAGATAAAAAATATATACCAGCAGAGACATAACAAAGTAGCAAATCTCGTGTATAAACATTGGGTTCCGAACTACTACCAGTTGCCGCGTACAACAGCTCAAAGTTAATTATTCAGTCAGAAAATTTTTTTCCCGATATCGAAAGCGAGTTCATATGTGTTATTAAAGGCTGCTTATTATGTTTAAGGTTACTATTAGTTTAGAATGAACTATGTCGTTGAATAAGCAATGTGTGCTGATTGTTTTACAACTTTACATCATTACATAATTTCAATGGTTTCTGAGATATAAGGAAAAAATTTTAATAAACTTTTTTTTCATAGTGAATTTTTAAATTCGTTTTTTTTCCAAAATGCGCAAGGTTCTTTTTCCGAATCTTTTTTTGTTATAACCGCAAGTCTTTATATATAAGTAAACTTAAAAGATTTGCACAAGAACGTTGCGCATTTTTGAGAAAAGTATGTTTTAACGTGAACTTATTAATTTTTGTCAAGCACATTTTGTCATTATTTTATCAAAAATATGTTCCAAGTGGGAGTGTTTTAAGAAAACTTCAAATGGATACCGTATGTATTTATTCTTTATTTCAGTACTGTTAACTTTTATTCCAGACGGAACCCTTTTATCCATTAAAAATCGGGATTTGTGTGAAATATTTTTTAAAAGCCCGTCTAAATTACTACAATGCAAGTTCAGAGATGTGGAACAATATATTTCAAGCCAAACCAGCTGCCCAGCTTCGGAAAGAAAGAAGTTGCAAAAATGTTTGCGCAATTTCAAGAGCTACATTACCTTAAAATGGATCAGATGCGGTAGACACAAAAATAGATTTTATGAATCGGAAAAAGCGTGGTTAGAAAAAACTTGTCAATTTGTGGTGTATCAGATACCTAAGGGAGGAAGGCCCACTAAAGACTTTGGTGAACCAGTCAAAACGTAGGAAAACTGCCTAGATTCGTCAAGATTATTCCCACGAACAATTAACGTTCGCAGCACAAATGAGCCTGCGAGCTAGTGGAAAGCGCAGTGAAGCTAAACAAGCTCTCGACACTATTAATCCCCCATCTGAAGAAACTTCTCTGAACTGCCGCATGTTTTTTTTCGAATCGCGAAATAAAGATTTCAAAGCGTATCGTGAACGTTTTAGCCGAAAAACTTCAAGGAAAGCTAACCTTGAAGATGTATTTCATCGTCTACTTTATTCTTCTGATCCTCATATTACGAGTTTAAGACCTTTACAAGCAGTAAAAAGAAAATCATTTGATCCAGAAGTAAAATACATGCTTTTTGAAGAGAATTTTGAATATACACAACCTGAATCTGATGATTATATAGACGAATAAAATTTTTATCGTGCCTTATACCGTTTTGTTATTGTTTCTATTTTAAGTAATCTCTATGGCCCGTTACCATAATTACAATTATCAATGTACAATGAATTAGTTTTTCAGTGTTTAGAACACGAAGTGACTTATTGTAAATAGTGGATGATCTGGGTTTATTATTTTTCTCTAAATATCTACATATTTTTCAATTTTACAAGAAAAAAAATTTGAACAGTGTTAGTACACAAAATAATGAAATAATATTATAAAAATAATATTATATTTCCGTTTTAGATGTGTCTTCGTAGTTTTCAGGGGAAAAATCCGGTTACAGACTTTTGAGCACCAACTTGTATGAAGCGGCCCCATTGTGCGGTGGGCAAACCTGGCTCTTTGAGCCAAATCCGGCTCTTTGCTTAGCAAAGTGCGGCTCTTTTTACTTTCTCCTTGCTTAGAACATTTTTGCTCTTTTTACTTTTTAAAATACATATTTCATACATATTACACATATAAGTACATACATATTTTACATACATACATATTATACATATAAATACATATTTTAGCCCACAGCAATTTGCCAACAAGAAAACAGCTGATCCAGAAGAGCTGTTTGGAATTTACGCAAATCCCTAAATTGAATTTGATGGTTTGAAAGTTGAAATAGTAAAATGCGACTAATTAAACTTGTAAGAAATAAGTAATTATTCGTTTAGTTAGTGAACTGTGTCAGGATAAGAATTAAGGATTTGTTTTCTTACGTTTTCAATTTTATACTTTTTACAGGTCTATTCCGCGCTGGTAACATAAATTTTATAACCGGTAATTAAAGTGTCTGTAAATTTTTAAACCTTTTTCGCATTCTGTGCTCTTTTGTAACCGGTAAATTTGGTTACCATCTCATAAGCTGGTAACAAAATATTGCCCCGTGAAATATGCAATACAGGAATTTCCACAAATCTTCATAGCTGAGTTGCTGATTATTTTCACTGCATTACCAACGTACCTAGAATCGCGGTGACAAAAAGTGGTAACATTTTTTGGTAATAAAATTTTCCGGTCACAAAATCTTCGGTAACGTGCAGAATATACCTGTTAATGTAAACAAAATTTCTATCAGCTGTTCATCTAACTTGCAAGTATCTGCAAATTTTCTGTTCGCGTACTATTTTGGATATTTTTCTCTTGTGCGAGAACAGATGATATTTCGCCGGAATTTCGCTGTTGGACATTTTTACTGGAGATTTAAACGAACGTACCTATTGACTATCCAACATTTAACAGAATTGTTACGAACGGCTTTAACTGACCTAAAACCAGATTTTGAAAATCTCGCCAAAGGGATCTTTTGAATTTTCTTTTATATCTACCTTACGTACAATAGAATAATAATAAAATTAATGTTTTTCATTTCTAATAATTTTATTTAAAAATAAAATTTTTGTTTTTCTTGTTCTTTTTTTGTGGCTCTTTGTAGCATTTAGAACTTATATGTGGCTCTTTTCGGCCGCGGCCTTGCCCACCCCTGATATATACATTTTCATACAAGGCAGGATTAAACAGTATTAAAAATATGCTGCAGAAACACAACAGCAAACAACAGCTGAGCTAAGAAGCAATGACATGCTATAACAGTATGTTTGAGATGGAATGACATGGCATAGCAATGCATGAAATTTTTGAAAATGACATTTTAGTAGATACGCTGGGAGGAAGTTAAGAAAATGTTTAAATTTATATTTTGTTACCTACTTCACCGATTTGAAATCTGAAAACTATACCTTTCATGAGCATGAAATGGTATTATAACTTTGGTCCGATATTTGTAAGTACCAGAATAAGAAGAGATAGACTCATGAAAATGTGTACTTATGTATGTGACCAGAACATCGAGCTGAGCCGACTTAGGCTTATGGCAACCGAACTTCAGTTGGGTGGCCACTGGCTGAAATGGTTTTACAGATGGCAACTGCAAGCTGGCAACTGAGTTGCTATATTGGCAACTGCATTTTTGTGGTTGCTGCGGTAATAATCGAAGATTGTATACCTACATATAAGGTAAACTTCAAAGTCTAGGGGGGGAGGGGGCTCAAGGAGAACCAGGAAAAGATCGGCCCATCGCCTACATTTCAAATCTTTAACTAGAACGGAGGAAAACTACGCCACAAACGAGAAAGAAATGTTGGCAATAGTGTGGGCTCTAGATAATTTAAAATCTTACCTTTATGGGGAGAAAAAAATTACAATTTTCACTGATCACCAGACTCTCACGTTTGCGTTGGGAAGTAGGAACTACAACGCAAAGTTAAAGCGGTAAAAGGCAAGAATAGAAGAGTATAACCACGAACTGATTTACACTCTTGGTAAATCAAATGTTGTGGCAGACGCTTTTTCGAGAATTCCGTGCCAGGCAAACCATTTAACAGCATCGTTGGGGCCTAACGATTTATCAGCAGAAACTAGAAGCGAAGAGGGGACAGTTCACAGTGCGGACCGGGATGCGTCAGACCTTATTCTACATGTAGAAAGTCCTTTAAACGTTTTTCGAAACCAAATTATTTTTACGGAAGGGAATGCAATGATTTGCGTGGAAAATCCACACCCAGGTTTCACTCGTCACTATGTCAGTTTACCTATCATTGAAAAAACCAACTTAACCGAGGCCTTAAAAGAACGTTTAAACCCATCACTTATAAACGGAGTAAAAATTCCAGAGAATCATTTACAGCTTCTGCAAGAAGTGTAATGGGAACTTTTTCTTTTGTACAAAATCAGGATAACGCAGAGGGTGGTCGAAGATGTTGCCAACGAAGATAGAATTTGTAGAATAATAGAGGACGAACATAGGAGGGCTCATAGGAGCTCGAGGGAAAATAAAGAGCAAATCCTAGAAAAATGCTATTTTCCCAAAATGGCGAGCCGGATAAGAAAATTCACAATCATTTGTGAAACCTGCCTCGCAAACAAATATGATAGGCATCCTCCAGTAGCGCCGATGAAAAACACTCCGGTGTCAAAATACCCATGCGAAATTGTGCATGTGGACATCTTCGAAATTCAGGGAGAAAAATTTGTATCCTGCATAGATAAATTTTCCAAATTTGCAAACCGATAACGAGAGGGGATTCATGACTCCTTTGGTATGTAACTATATAAGAGGTCTGGGGATTGAACTATATCAGACTCCAGTTCAAAGAAGTGAGGTAAATGGTCAGGTTAAAAAATTCCACTCTACCATTATTGAGATCTATCGATGCATTCAGAAAGAGACCAAAAGAACTGCAGTCGATCGTTACAACACAACAATACACTCTGTAACGAAAAGGACGCCTAGCGACATATTTTTCAATAGAACTGAAAGAATTAACTACCAAGGACTGACCGACTTCAAAAACAGGGTTCACAAAGAAATCAGGGAACAAATCAAGAGGAACCAGGAGCTAAGAAATCTCTGGTTAAATACGAAACGGAAAAGACCTAAGAAGTTTAGGCCAGGAGATGAGGTTTACGTTAGGGATAAACAGATAAAGGCGAAGCAGAAAGCACTTTTTACAAAAAGGAAATTGTTGGTAAGGGTAATAGGGTGACCTTGGTTATAGACACAACAAATTAAATCAAGCGCACGGCGGGAAAGGCAAAACAAAAATAAATGATTTTTCAGAATGTCGGAAGACAAAATAATAAAAACTATTATAGCACAGACGAAACAAAAAGCATTAACGGCTAACTAAAAAAGAGGCAAAAGCTGCCCATGACAATCATTTAGCCAACACATAATAACGCTTAAAAAAGAGGCAAATATTGCCGACCAAAAAAAAAAAATAAATGAAAAAAATAACACTAAATTTCTTTTCTTTTTCTTTTTGATACCAACTTCTCCACAGCAGGTTTGGTAAAGCCACAGGACCCTAAGGAAGTACTTCGTAACGGCATACTTGAAATAGAAATACAAAACTGCTCAAAATCTGTAACAAAAAATGTTTTTTCTATTAACATTCTTGGTTCCTGTGGATTTTCCAATTACGTGGTTTAGAGAATCGGGGACGGTAGTAGCATATAAGGATATACCGATGTACAACGGAAAACAAAAATTTAATTGTAGCGTAATTTCGAAAAATATTGCTAACAAAAAAAGAACACAATTAATTAAATGTCATTTTTTTCTTTTTCTTGATTATCGAATAATTTTTAAATATTGCTCATTATCTTTTGATAAATAAGTTTAAAAACCTCTAGCTATCTTCTCAACTAATTAAGGATAATTTTAAAATATGGCCCACTAACCTATACTAAGTAAGTTCAACAACTTCTGGCCACTATTCAAGAAAGGGATAATATGCAACCATTTAATTACTTATACTTATTAAAATGCTTTTTTTCCCTCCGCCCCTGAAGATAAAAAATATATATATATAAAAGTTAGAAAGAAAGAAATAGAAAAGTTGGAAAACATATAAAAAAAGAGAGAAATAAGCGTCGGAACAGGCCAATGCTAATTTAAGAAATTCTCATTTTTGCTTTTTTGCTCAATCATGATGGTAAGACAGTTTACTTTTAATATCTGGCGTTTGCGGCCTCAATATTTACAATTACGACTCCCCGCTGGTCACTATTGAACATGGGCGTGGTTGCATTCTGAACGGACACTTCAGTTTAGTCCATATGGTCGACCTTAACTACTTCAATATGGCGTTAAAGAAATTGACCGAGTCAACACAGCACGATATCAGAAGCGAAGCTGTGCGTACTGTGTTGCAATTTCACCTAAACCAAACTAAGCTGCGACTTGACGAGCTGCAAATAAGTAAGTCACGAAGAAGACGTCCCATTGACTGGATTGGATCTGCATGGAAGTGGATCGACGGGTCTCCAGATGCAGCAGATTGGGATTACATCCTCCGAAGCATGAACGATGTTTTAGTAAATAATAACCACCAGTACCGCGTCAATGAAAAGCTCTTCAACGTTACCCGTGAGGCGATTGAGAAAGCAAATGAAATGATGCTACACATCAACGCTATAAACAAAAATATTAGCGAAGAGAATTTGGAGCTTCTGGACTTGAGCAAAGTTCTAATCCTGAAGGAGCAGGTAACAGAGATCGTGCAGACGCGCCAAATGGCAAAATCTGGTGTCATAAACACAAACTTACTTGATCGAGACGAGGTACAAAGACTTTTAATAGAAGAAGATTCGCTGCCATATCAAAATACCATCAAAGCTATAGAATATGGATCGGCTTTCGTGTATTCAAACGGTAGTATCCTTTTCTACGTACTATCAATACCAAAAGTGAAACCAGATAGCTACCGACTTTTAATAACACGCGCCGCTGTCATAAGGGGACAACACGTTGAACTTAATTACAAGAAGATGCTGGTAAACGAAGAATAAACGTTCGGCCTGAACCAGGATTGTTCTTCGATTAGCAATACAACAATCTGCTCACCCAAATCTCTAACGAAACTTCCTGAAGACGGATGCCTGGCTAGATTAGTAAAGCAGCTTGGCAATAATTTTCACTTCTCCTTAATTTGTAACGCTATTGCCTTGACAATCCTGGCAGCCTTGTGCTACATTATCTGGAAAAAACTTACGACTACAATCAACTTTCCTAGGCTAAACCATCTACAGATCAGGATCAGCCAACGACCCACACCAAAGATCCTCTTCAAAAATCGACTCATCTGCAGGAAGCAGATGTTGTGTGTGAGTGTGCTGACGCCGCACTTCGCCAAACACGCGCATAGCCAGTGCAGGTAATTGACCTGCAACGTAAGCGATACCAATTGGTTTTATGCAACCAAAATGCAAATCATGGGAAGCGCGGCGTCAGCAACTAATCAATTAATTCGGGCCGTTTAGATACTAAGCAATAGCTTTAAGTAATATTTTGTATTCATTATTATTTGGGAGCTCAATGGTAAATATACTCTTGCACTGCTAATCTTGTATTTTATTTCTATCCTTAGGGAAACCTGGGGCCGCGGGGCGGGGACGCATCCGCGTGTTCGTTAAGTTACATTCCGGCAAAAGGGAAAGGTTCGTTATCCAAAGGCCAAAGAGAATTTCTCGGCAGCTATTTGTGGAAGGCCATTGGCGAGTCGACAGATGAACCGAAATTCGAGGGGATGTGTGTGGAGAGTGGTATCATAAAAAATTCTCTAACGAGTTTTCCCGAGGATAGCTGATCAAAATAATAACAATGATGCCAGCCTGCGCACAGTGGTTGCATTTATATGGGGAGAGCGGCCAAAAATACATTTAATGGACATATGGGGATAAAATTTTTACCCTAAGGTCTGTTAGGCAGTCTGCACACGGGTCGTATAGCTTTAGACGCGTATTAGATGCTACACACGAAAGTTGTACGCTTTGATGCCGCACACGTGCATTTAAATGGAGGGCTGTATACGAGGCGTCAGCTTCACGAATTCGTCAAAGCAAGCTAGCTGCAAATCGCTGCAAAAAACTGTAATATATAAAAGTGGGCGGGGTTGAACACGCCCACATACAGTCATGTGAAAAATAATAGGGACACGACATTGTGACCAATTTCGGCTATTTTTTTTTTGTTTGTTTAATGTTTATTTTTTTTTTTTATAAAAATACAACTCACTATCTAACAAAAACCATATATGTCCAAATTTCAAATTTTGTAAAAAAAATAGGAAAACTCAACAAAATTTTAAAACAACACCAAACTTTTTAATAAGAACTTTTAGAAAAAATCTCGGTGTGCAGTTTTATAGCCCATTAAATTCTAGCTTAAGAAATTGCAAGTTTGAAGTTGCTAAAAGTTCGCGTTGTTTGTTGATAATTTTTTTTGCGGATGGTGTTATTATTTGCTTCCATACAAAAAAAATTGTCAAACATACTTTGAATGGGAGAAAATGCGTGACACCGCCAGGAAAAAAATTAACAAAAATTAACGCGATTTCTTAGCCACTTGAAACTAGAGCTAGAATTCAGTGGGCTATAAAACTGCATACTTAGCTTTTTTCTAAAAGTTTTTATTTAAAAAGTTTGGTGTTGTTTTAAAATTTTGTTGAATTTTCCTATTTTTTTACAAAGTTTGAAATTTGGACTTATATGGTTTTTGTTAGATAGTGAGTGGTATTTAAAAAAAAATAATAAACATTAAACAAACAAAAGAAAAATAGCCGAAACTGGTCATAATGTCGTGTCCCTATTATTTTTCACATGACTTTAAGTGGGCGTGTCCAACCCCGCCCTCTTTTACATATTACAGTTTTTACTCTTAACAGACCTTAGGGTAAAAATTTTATCCCGATATCTTCGCCGACGCTTAGACCTTTTTGAAGACTCAAGAAAATCTATTTTCGGACGCCCACGATTTGAATTGGTGGAAACTGTTGGTTGACATTTTAATGAAATGACTTCTTTCTTTTCGAGCCAATTGGAATGATTTTTCAAAACTGCTGATTTTTGGCGTTTGGATCTTTGTCAATACAATGCAAATTTGCGTACCGGAATTTTCACGCCAAATCTCAAGAACATGCCATCGAGAAAATTCTCAGTGGTAACTTGTGTTTAGAAACATTTTGAATTAGAAAATTAGATAAATCAAAAAATAAACATGAAAAAAACTGTAGAAAATAAAGAGCTTGGATTACGTTATGGAATACTACGCGAGCCTCTGCAGGTCGATGCATCTACACTGAATACTTTATTAATCTTAAAATATTAACAAACAATATGTAAATAAAAATATTGAGGGCCGATAGGGGAAACACGCTTAAAACATTACCTAAATACTTGAAAGACGAACCAAGAGATACACAAAATCCTACTTTTCTAAAACAACGATTTGCATAAAACACAACACGAATTATCTAAATAGAAATAAATACCTTCATGTACAATATCCATTGCGTAAAATTTTAATTCACTCGACCTTTCACAATATTTTAATTACGTTAAATCCAATTAAATTTTCAGCGTGCTGACGCTGTACAAATAAAATGAACAATTGATGACACTTTTGTTGCTTTTTTCAGAAACAACCGTTAGAATGAAAACAAAAAATATATGGCAACATGAAGTTTGGACAAAAAACTGATTGCTAAGCCTATTTTGGTTCAAAAATTTTTACATACATTTTTTTAATTTCGGCCTATGGCAGC
Organism: Rhagoletis pomonella; assembly: GCF_013731165.1. NCBI lineage: Eukaryota > Metazoa > Arthropoda > Insecta > Diptera > Tephritidae > Rhagoletis > Rhagoletis pomonella. The sequence goes on along the minus strand of NW_023458556.1, from coordinate 102,349,872 downwards.
AACCACTGTGCTGCGTAAACTGCAAGTTCGTGCAAAAAGATAGAATCAGTTGCAGAATGGTGAGAGTCAATGCTTGGATACCGAAGCCTTCTCGGAAGATGTCGTTGCGATAAAAACTGTGTACTGTACGCAGTGTTGCCGTTGTGCGACTAAAGGGGTAATTTGACCCTTTTTAAGCGCCAATACCCTTTGACTCGACTTTTTGAAAATTTTGATTCTTTGACCCTTTTCAAAAATTATATGCGACTTTTGCCCCTTTCAGAGATTTTTTTTAGGAAACGTTAACAAAACCATGCTATTAAAAAATATTTCCTCCTGTAGAGTACGAAAAAATGCATCACTTAAAACTTTTGAACGAAATGCAACTCTTCTCCTTGCAGCAACTAGATTTAAGTGTATGCTTGCAACACTGTTTTGTGCAAAGCTTGCCCCGCTTTTTTGTTTTTAAAGTGAACGGCTTTATTATTTTACTAGTAAAGAAAAGCAAAAATAATATGGTGACCCTTTTTTCGTCAACGACCCCTTTTTTTGCGACTTTCTGAAAATTATCAACGGCAACACTGACTGTACGGGTGCGCAACGCGCCAAGGCCATTTTAGACTCCGCCTACCTGCCATACGATTGTATTGTCTCCCCTCCTTCTAGGGCGTTCTTCAACCAAATTCCTAGGATCCATAGTAAACACCACCAACAATGTCAGCCTAGAGATCAAGCGAAGAAGCCTTCAAGACAACTTCTACTTTGGGCTCGGTAGGCAATTGAAAAGCAGAGCTCTTTCTCGACCCGTCCTTTTATATGGCGCGGAAATATGGACGATGTCTAACAAAGATGAGAAGGCTTTGGGGGCTTTCGAGAGAACTATCCCTGCAGTGAAACCCCAAACTAGCCAGGAAAAATTATAGTTTACAACTAGAATTTCCTGACTGAAACCGAACTAGTTCAAAAATGACCAGACTTGTACCAAGTACAAAACCATTTATTCATGCACTGTTTTATTTGACTACGACAGTTTAATACAATAAAGAACACAAAATATTATAACTTTTATTTGGGTATATTGTAAACAATTAAAGCGAGTACGTATTCAATTATACTAGACCTGTTAAATAATATTCATAATGATTATTAATTAAAGCATGTTTTTTCTGGATAACCGTTTAATGATTAAATATCGATATTAGCATCTTTTTAATGATTATTAATTAATTACTTAAAAAACAGTTAATTAAGGCATTCATTTTAATTACATCCTTATTTAGTTATTTTAGATCAATTTCAATTATATTTTTAATTACACGATTAATATAATAATTTGATTAATTTCAATTATCAATTAACAAGCCAAACTATAGACAAAAATTAAGAATATTTTATAACTACATGAATTATTTATTTATTTTATTCTTATCCAAATCTCAAATTTTATGCGTTAATTATTACTTTTATAAAGTTTTAAAAAGAAAGGACTGAAATGTGCAGAGTTAATGAATTTCATTTAATTTAATAAGAACTTTTATTTTTATTTAAGTTCACTTGAAAATGCACTTAAGCATTTACTTAAAAAAAGATGAAAAATATAGTATTTATTGTACCAGAAAGCTTTTACTTTTAATAACATTTAACGAAGTTCGAGAGTTTGAAATATTTATGTATTTATTTTTGCTTTAAATTAGTACTCAAAAAATTTAACAGTAATTATTGGCAAGTCTAAGGCTGCTAAATAAAAATGTGTAATATATTAAAGTGTACTTAATCAAAAGTTTTTTAATGTATATTCATGAATTCATTTTATTTTTTTCTCCCAAAGTAGTGGTTTTGGTCCGTAATTGAACTAGTATTTTTCTGTCTATTTTTAACTAGTATGAGACTGGTATATTTCTGACCAAAATCTGACAACTGCCATCTCGTAGGACATACCCATGTTAAAAATACCAGTTGATTGCATGGAAAAAAGATAGTTGGCTGACTAGTTGTGCATGCGGTTCATACTAGTTGTGAGGTAGTTTACAACTAGTACATTTGACTACAGGGATTCTACGCAAGATCTATGGCCTTATTCCCATGGGCGACGAGTACCACGGAAGATGGAATGACGAACTGTACGAGCTTTTTAACAACATTGACATAGTAATCGCATAAAAATACGATTGCCCTGGCTTGGAACTGTTGTACTCGTCGGTGAAAAGATCCTTCTACTGCGCAGCTAGAGGTGGACAACAAAAGAAGAGGCACCCACGAACACAATGGAATCAGCCTGGACTTGGGATAAACAACTGGCACAAATCCACAATTAACAATTGGCGAAGTGTTTTGGTCTCAGCCCAAACCGACAATTGGTTGTAGTTCCAAATAAGAAGAATCTTAATCATGCACTATTTCAAATTGTATAATTAGTGCAATACTCCGTTCGAATTATTTGTTTCTAATGGCTTTATTCATCTATACATAGTATAAAGGTAAGTCGAGATTCTTTGTACGCGGTAATCTCGAAAACTACTGAACGGATTTTAACGAGATTTTCTCTAATATACTCTGTATGGACAGGAAGTGACCCTTTTTACTTAGAATTTTAATATGGTTGCCACCTGTCTAAAAAAACCATAAGATCCGCACCGTTCGTTGAATTACAAAAGATGAGGTGTCAAATGAAAGGGATTGGCCTCTAGAAAAGCACACTTTTTTTTTTTGAATAGGGTTGCCACCTGTTAATAAAATTACTATATTCAATCAAAATAAACGTAGGCATCAGTTCTGCACCATCAGTGTCAAACGAAAAGACTTACACCCCTATTCTGCAACTCCTTCGTATTCGGATTTTGCTACGAATCGTAGAAATAGTATGCTGCACTCCGAATCGTATTTTCAAATTCGTAACAATGGCATGCCTAAAAACGAACGAGTAAGCTTTTTTGCGTAATTTTGTACGAAAACAATTCTGTGTCGGAGGAGAAATAAAAGATGTAAATCGATGTGTGTTTGCAAGAAATATTGGTGGTGTTCATTTAAACAGATAAATTTGCCTTTCGCATATACGTATATTTTTAACCACTGCTTTATATACACAAGCAAAAAAGAATCTTTGTTGCCCCTTATCGATAAACTTGGGTCCGGTTCAGTTATTTGTACAATGATTTTCGGTTGTTGTGTCCAAACGCATAACCCGAATCCAAAAACTTTAACATACACGTGTAATCGAAGGATTCACATTTTATTTAGGATAAATGTTTCAAATTTTCTACCACTAGCTTATTAATAAACTCGGTTTGCACTATGCACTTTTTTGCAAATTTCGACGTGGGTTCTGCGCAAAAATACTGTGGACGGCGTAGCCGAAGTGATATGCACAATAAATGTTGTATACCTTTGACATGCGGAAGCCCCTCTTCCCCGCAACACAGAAAGGAGAATTCTACTTAGTAAGGGTTATAATCCCTAAGCGCGGCCGAAAGCAGAAGCAGGCGCAACAGGTGGTGGACCTAACAAAGTGCATGTTTTCAATGGCTTGGAAAAGCTGTTAATGCATTAACTGGATTGAGAACCAGAGCTTCAGACATAGGAGGAGTTCTGGCTTGTGGTTCAACTATTCAACCAGAAGCAGACATAGATGCGCCCATGGTTACTATGCCCGACAGCTCCGCATACCTTTGTGAATCCATTGCCATAGCGCCCTCTTACTCTGCTCCTATAATTGCAAATGCATCAGAATCCATCATTTTCCTTAAAATATGTAAAATGAACCAATTTTACAATAAACAAGCACAAGATGAGTGTTTATTTCCTTTCCACTTTGTTTTCCGTCATTCAGCTATCTTCGAAAAACAACTGATAGCTGGCAATGCTGCACATGTTTCCGCAAGGGTTGCAGCATGTGGATTTTCGTGGCGTAGCTACGAACTAAGAATTACGAAAATTCGGGTTCTAGAATAAGGGGGTTAGCCTCTACATGTGCAATAATGTATTATTTTTCTGGGTAGGGTTGCCACCTATTAAAAAGTTGAAGGGGTTTCGCCGTTCGTTGGATTACAAAATGAGATACCAAATGAAAGGGCCTGGCTCTCGCATGTACAAAAGCTTTAATTTTTTTAATAGGGTTGCCACCTATTTATAAATTACTATCTTCTATACAATAGTATAAAGGAAAGTCGAGATATTTCGACCACGCTAATCTCAAAAACTACTGAACGGATTTATACGAGATTTCTTAAATTTAACCTGTATCGATAGGAATGTTATCTTTAGTACTTTAAATTCCTATAGGGTTGCCACCTGTCTAAAAACTTATTAGACCCGCCCTGTTCGTTGGATGACAAGAAATGAGGTGTCAAATATAAAAGCTCGGCTTTTAGATGTTCAATAATGTATTACTTGAGTAGGGTTGCCGCTTTTTAAAAATTATAAGATCTTCACCGTTTGTTGGACTAAAAACTGAGGTACCCAGTGAAAGGATATGGTCTCTGCATGTGCAATAAGTTTTTATTTTATGTATGAGTGGGGTTGCCAACTATTTCAAAATTATGTATTTATAAACGCGAGGCCGTATGGCCGCCGCTGTGGTGTAGTGGTAAGCAGTGCGCGCTTACACTCCGCACGGCCCGGGTTCAAGCCCCGGCCAAAACAACATCGCAAAAAAATGTAGAAAAAATGTTTTTCTCTTGACAGCGGTCGCCCCTCGGCAGACAATGGCAAACCTCCGATTGTATTTCTTCCATGAAAACCAGCTTCTCTTACAAATACAATCGCCGTTCGGAGTCGGCGTAAAACTGAAGGGCCCTCCCCTTTGTGTGACAACTTCAAGGCGCACGTCACAAATCGGAGGAGAAGCTCGGCCAAACACTAACATACGTGTAAGCGCCAATCTATTATTATTATAATACGCGAGGGCATTTTTTGTTAATGACACTAGATTTCCACAGTTTATTCAATTTATAAAAATGAGGTGTCAAAGGAAAAGGCTTGACCTTCCGATTTGCAGTAAGTTTTTATTTTTCGAAGAGGGTTGCAACCTGTGCGTAAAATTAAAAAATGTGGACTGTTCGTTAGATTGCAAGAAATTAGGTGTAAATGAATTGCCTCCAGATGGGCCAGGGTTGCAATCGCATCGTATTTAATATCTACGCATTCAGCGCGTGGCGAAGCCTAGCGCATACGAGGCCGGCTAGTAAAAGATAAAATAGATTTATAGAGCTCTATAAAGTGACATTTTTATACAAATTTTCGACTTATAAAGCAGTTAAGGTCTTCTTTATTTTTTATGAATTTGAGTGTTAATAGACAAATAAATAAATAAATTACTTCACCTCAATGAATATTCTTTATTTTATTCATAGTCAAAGAGTTATATTCACAAGAGTTATATTAAGAAAGTAAGCATTTTTCAAAACTGTAAAATTTGTAGACCAGCTTTGTTCCTAATGGGTTTGCAACTCAGCTAGATGAGCATCAGATGTAAAAATAGCGCATCAGATTTAGCTTTTTAAGTGTAGTTGTGTTACTTAATTTTATTTATATTATTGTTTTATGTATCTCTTTTGAAACCGCCATAATTTATACTCATTTACACACTTCAAGCATCAGCAACAAATTTGGTATTTTTTGATATTCCCACACCACCACAGAAAATCCAAATTTGTTCATTTTTGGCGAACATGCCCACAAAGAGTGAACATGACCGAGAGCGCATTTCTGGCAAGCTTAAGTAAAGAATCCTCTTTGACACATTGCACAGATTTGAGTTGATTAGTTTTCTATTGCTTTCTCACACAATAGAAGTTTGAAGCGACAATGCTTAGAGAGAAACAGGACGTAGTGGCGTGAATTGCTTACTTCTCTCTGTGCTCTTGCAGAAAATTATTGTTTCAAAACAAAACATTACATGCTAAATTAAATAAGAAAATTACTTAAAACTAGTTGTCAGCCGACGTGTTTATCAATCTTTATGTAAGTATTTAATAAGCATATGCGCAGATCCATTGCACGACCTAACGAGACATCCGTTTCGTAGCGCAAACACTTTTTTTCTTTACTCTCATATTTCCAGTCAGGTAAGAGTAGGGACACATAAAATAAAATAAAATGAATTACCCTTGTTTACAACAAACACATCATTTTGACATTAGGAAGTCCCGCGGCGAAAATCTAAATTCGCCATCAACACCACCTTGTATAATTTCGCCTTGAGCTCAACCTTATATGTATTACCGGCGAGAGTTTTTCTACAGATGCACGCAAGTCTTTCTCATTTGATAAATCGAAATCAATTTGCGTGCGTGATTTCTCAGAGTTGCATTTCTGTAAAATTTACAGAAGTTTGCTGAGAAAAATTTGAATCCATAGTCGCGCCAAAATGCCAATTGAGCATAAACGTCAAATCGAAATGTAACGCAAGACAAATCTTGGGATTTGAATTAGCTTTTTACGCACGCATATAAGGTTGGCCTGTAACAATTCTTCCCGATATAAATTGGGCTTTAAAGAGCAGAAATTTGTACTATAGTTAGGATTGCATGTGGTGGGATTTGAACCCGCGGCCCCGGTGTTTTATGTCAACACCTCAGTCTCTACGTGTTGTAATAATAATAAAGTCCGGCGCTTACACAATATGTTAGTGTTTGGCCGAACTTCTCCTCCGATTTGTCGCGTGCGCCTTAATGCTGTGGCACAAAGGGGGTGCCTAGGGTTGCCATTTTCTAAGAAATTTATAGTACTTTTTCAAAAAATTCTGAAAAAAATAGTACATTTCAAGTATATATAGTATTTTTTTTAAGGAAAAAGTAAAAATGCTTTTTAAGTGTACATCTTTTTTCTTTCTGCGCCCCTCGTGTCGGTTGGGCGGGAATGGAGGGTAAAAAGCCGTTGGGATTAATTAATTAAAGTGTACATCTTTTTTCTTTCTTATGCATTTCCTCTATAAAACAATATATTTCTTTGAAAGTATCATATGCTTTATCGCTATCAATATTTAAATTAATATATATAAATCAAAAGTTCATTATTTATTAGTGAGATATTCGCTTTATTTCTCTCATCTCACAATTTCAAAATCTTAATAGAAAAAACTCTTTCTGTGAACGCCGAAATTGCAGGAATAGAGAGCATAAGCGAAATAATTTTATGTAAATTTGGAAAATCTTTCTAAGTTTTTTTAAAAATGTTGCCATTTTTGATCCCTGCACCCATTGTTTTAAAGTATATTTATTTTAATATTGGTATTTCAGTATAAATGTTATCCATTTGAAAACATTTATTTCTAACAAATGACTGAAATATATTTATATTTATAATTGAAGAAAGATAGTATTTTTGCATACTATATTTTTTTCTAACAGTATATAGTACGCAGACCCAAAAAGTATTACAATACTATATATTATAGTACGGTGGGCAAACCCTAGGGGTGCCTACAGTTTTATGTCGACTCTGAACGGCGATTGTATTTTATGGGAAGCTGTTTTTCATTTTCAAGGTTTGCGCACTTCTAACCACTACACCACAGCGGCCTATATGCGAGACCTATATTCAGATAATTTTTTTGGTTTTTGGTATCGATATTTGGAATATCGAGACTTTTTATTCCGATATTAATGGGTACCCGATGTTTTTAAAGCGATATTTTAAATGAGTACCATATCGATACTTTCAGATCGATATCGTGTCCCTAGGTAATAGTAAGCATAATGCGTACGTAAACTACTAATCAATAGCAAGACTCGTAGAGTATTTACTTTGCCGTCAGCATTTACTGCGCGTAAAAAGTATTTGAAAGTAGTGTACTCTAGTTACATCATCACGTGTAGATTTTTTTGAGAACTGCATATTAAGAGAAGAATATTGAAACAAAACTAATATTGATATTTATGTATGTTTTTTTGATAATTGACGAAACGAAATTTTTTTGATAACATTTTTTGAAACTCAACGAAACGAAATTTTTCTTTTTTTTTTTCTGATAACCAACAAACGAATTTTTTTCGTAATTTCTGTTTATAAATAACGGAACGAATTTTTCCATTAACATTCAGTGACCCAAATAAAAACTGGGTCGCGACCTTTGAGCAAGTCTTGGTGATTTTCCTTTAGCTTATTTAATGTTTATTATTTTTATTTTATTAAAGTATTACCGGGGGCAGTGTTGGGCAAATTTTAATTGTAAGGACAATTAACAATTAATTAATTGTTAATTGCTGCCATTACAGTTAACAGTTGGTTAATTGTAATTGTGGAGAAAAAGAATTAACAATTAATTAATCGTTAATTGTAGTGGAAAATAAAAAAACCCATTGATTAATTGTAAATTGTAGTGGAGAATAACAATTAACAATTAATTAATTGTTACAAGTTAACAATTAATTATTTTTTAATTGTTTTGTGAATTTTATTAAAAATTTACCTTTAAAGATGCCCACTACATAGGCCTGAGAGGTCTGTGTTAAGACAGAGAATCTTGAATAAGATTGATGCATTGATGAGCAAAATTGTATTTACTTTTGGTCTTTTTGGACATTCGGCCCTATTTCGACATTCTCGAGACTAATGGCGGGTTTTTGAAACTTTAGGGCATATTCCAAGATTTTGGAGACTAATGTCGGGATTTTTAGGACATTCGGGACTATTCCGCGATTTTCGAAACTACTTCGGAGTTTTTGGGACTTTTCGGGTTCTCGGGACTCATATCGGGATTTTTGGGTCTTTAGGGACTATTTCGGTATTTTCAAGACTACTTCGGAGTTTTCGGATTTCTCTGGACTAATATCGGAATTTTTGGGATTTTGAGACTTGTTTGGCATTTTCGAGACTACTTCGGGATTCTCGGGACTAATATGGGGATTTTTGGGTCTTTAGGGGCTATTCGGTGTTTTCGAGACTACTTCGGGATTCTCCGGACTTATATCGGGATTTTCAGTCTTTAGGGATTATTTCGGGAATTTCGAGGTGAGGTGAAGTGAGTTGTGGTAAAGTAAGTCGAGGTGAGTGTAAGGTGAGGAAGTAATACATGCTAGTGCGAGATGGCAAACCCCCAGCACCCGGTGGTACTCTTTCTTATATAACTACACCTTTCTTTTATACAAAAAACACTGTATGTGGAATTTTCAAAATCTTGTAATCTTTATTTCCGTATTTTTTATTTATTAGGTTAATTATTATTTTTAATTGTTTCATGAAACAATTAAAAAAGTAATTGCAATTAAATTAATTGCAGTGTGCAATTACAAATTTAATTGCAAATAATTTAATTGCAATTAATTTAATTGCAATGCACAATTAAAAGTTTAGTTGCAATTATTTTAATTGTAATGTGCAACTAAAAATTTAATTGCAATTGATTTGATTGCAATTACTTTTTTGATCAATTAACGAGATAATTGAAAAATTAATTGATTTACACCCAACACTGCCGGGGGGTTACTAAATAATTCGATCCGAAAGTTTAAACTACTCGAAAATTGTATTCGATACGAATATTCCCACTATCTAACACTTTCGGATCGAGCAGAAAGTCTTTCCATTCATTTGGCTCTATTTTCGAATATTTTTAGTTTTCATTTGGTGGCACTGATTGTAAGCGACGAAAAAAGAAAAACAAAATTTATAAAATTTAAAGCAAGAATATGTGTGTACCTTGGCAACGAAGCTTCATTCCGTATGTTAGCATAGTATAAGAGCATTTGCTTAGTGAACATGGGTTCCGCAGTTCGAATATCAGCGGTCGACAACTCTTCTTTATTTTTTAAACACACCTTTTTATTTTTTAATATGTAAGCAAGTTTTTTGTTAAGAAACAATGTAGACATTCTTACTTGTTTTGGAGACATTTACAGGCGCTGAAGTAAAATCGAGAAACTAACGAATTAATATCGCATTTGCTGCAAGTGTCATAATCAAAAGAATTTTTTTTAGTTACGCAGGATGCAGAAATTACCGGCACTTCTTCTTCTATGTTGTATAAAAATTACATACATAGCTGTATCGATTAACAATAGCTCATTAGAAGAAAATTTGTCTAAATTTTTACTTTTAAAGCCGTTTTTCTCGAGTTTTTGATTTTTCGGATTATGACACTCTTGCAGCAATTAAGTGATATGTGTATTTCCATCAGTATGTATGCAACCTTAACGTTTTTTTTAACTAGTCTCTAGTGGCACTAGTTTGTGTCTTTAGTACATATTTTGCAAAACTATTCAAAAAGTTTACATTGCATTCATTATTTTAACTTTTTTTGTGTTTTCCTACGCCAGTACAAGTTATCCGTTAGCTCAAACGCTTTCGAATAACTTTTTCGCTTTTCGAGTAACTTTGGCAATCGAATTCGGATTACGTGGTGGCTCATATCCGTAAACCGAATATGGGAATCCGAAAATGGAATATTTCAATTGGATTTCGGAATAGGTAGTATGAAAAATCCGTTTTCGGACGAAAATTCTTTCGAATCGAATTACATAGTAACCGCCCTGATTACTTAACAAACACCATATCATATATGTAGTACTTCTATATTGGCACTAAGCTATCTTCACAATGTGTAAAAATTTCGAAATCAAAACGAGACAGTCTAGTACCGTTTTTGTGTATGTATTGTGTACGTGAGCACAGTTTTTGTGTATGTATTGTGTACCTGTATGTGTACGAGTTTTTTTTATATATCTTTACTGTAATGTTTTCGGACGGAACTAGCTATTACTGCCAATATGGGAGTATTACATATCTGCGGTCATAAGCAATAATCGCCTGAGTCGAAAAACCTGAATTCGAGAAAAAACGCTTTAAAGATTAACGCTTTGTAATGTTAATCTTATGGGGAAACCAAAATATTTTCGACTATAACTTTTTAACTTGTCGGCCGCTGTGGTGTAGTGGTAAGCAGTGCACGCTTTCACTCACCAGCACCTGGGTTCAAGCCCTGGTCAAAGCAATATCGCAAAAAATTTAGAAAAAGTTTTTCTTAACAGCGGTCGTCCCTCGGCAGGCAATGGCAAACCTCCGAGTGTATTTCTGCCATGAAAAACAGCTTCTCATGAAAATACAATCGCCGTTCGGAGTCGGCGTAAAACTGTAGGTCCCTCCGCTTTGTGTGACAATATCAAGGCGCACGCCACAAGTTGGAGGAGAAGCTCGGCCAAAAACTAACATATGTGTAAGCGCCAATCTATTATTATTATTATTATTATTATTATATTAACTGGCGAGATGGGGATTTCACGTACGCATAGAAGTTATACATATATGCTATCGTATTCTTCAACCTCTATTCTGAAGAATACGATAGCATATATAACTCCATTGTTTCTTAAGTCGACTTAGGCGGTTATTGCTTATGACCACAGATATGTGCATACGGTGACCATTCGTACCGATTTTGGCTGGACAGTACCCGCCGGGAATTGTCCCGCAGAATATTTTTCAAAAGTCGGTACGTGTAAGGGTCCCGATTTTTCATATTTGTACCGATTAGTTCCCGACTTTTAGTGTTTTCTTTATTAATTTAATAAGAAACTCCTTGTACTCTGGCCCAAAAACAATGTTTCGTATAAACGTGGCAGCATTTTCGTTACCACAAAGGACACAGAATATAAGGGAGGGATAAACATAGCCAGCATCCTTATTTTCTATGATTTTGGTTATGTTTTATTCTGTCAAACTGGTACTCTCGCTATATTGCAGTATATCACTCTTGCCCAATTTTTTGTAAGTTTTTTTATAATTATTTGTTAGTTTTTGATGAAACGTTTCTAACTTGACTTTAGGGCAATTATAAAAATAATACTAATTCCCCCAAAAAAAATCAAAATTACTAATATTCGACAAAATCTCATGACAATTTTGAGCTTTTCAATTCGATATCTGAGAAACATTCTGACAATGCAGTTTTGTAGCCCATTCAATTCAAAGTGCAAATTTTAAGTAGGTAGGACTTATCGTTGATTTTTGGTAAGTTTGTTTTGTGGAAGGTGTAGCTCATTTTCTCCATTAAAAAAATGTTGAACATACTTTGTATGGAAGAAAATGCACGAACAAAAAATCTTATAAAATCAACGGTAAGTACAAACTACAAATTTACCCTTTATAAATTTACAAAAATTTAATGGGCTACAAAACTGCATACACAAAACAATTCTAGAAAATCTGATTAAAATGTTTAAAATTTTGATCAACATTTGTTAAAATTCTTTGAATTTTTATAAATATTTTACAAAATTTTAAATTTTGATGTAGATGTTTTTTCTTAGATAGTAAGTTATATTTTCATAAAAAATAATAAACATTTTTTAAACAAAGACAAGTAGCCAAAACTTCTAACAAAAACAAAAAACTATTTACATTCTTACCACCGTATATTTGTGCGTATACGTTTTTGCCATAAATTTTAAGGTGTTTTCTTTTTGTTTTGTTTTAAATAAAACTGTATTAAAAGATGCTATATCTTTTTATTCTAAAAAAAACATGTTCGGATTCGATGCTTTGGAAATGTCCCGATTTTTGGTCACCGTGTATATGCGCCATACACATATTTATGAAATTTTAGAATTAAGCTAAAAATAGTATCAATTCATAGAATTAATTATAATATTGAAGAAACTATAAAATTTTCAAAATGGACTTTACCGCACGAAATCGAGATTTCATTGCATAGTGCGCCGCCAGATTGGCCATTTCTCCCACTATGCTACGATGGATTCAGTGATAGCCTGAATATATAAGATTTATCGGACATATCGCCCACGATCTTCAAAAGTGGCACGCGGATGCGGATGGTAAGTATATTTAAGAAAAAATTAGGTAAGTAAATTAAGTTATTTAGGTAAATAAAAAAATGGAGAAGTTAGTAACTTTTAACAATGTTTATTTTATTTAGTGCTTGAATTTAAAAATTGGAGCATTATATTTAACAAACAGTAATGATATTGCATCGGGGCTGAAAATGTCGGATGTATCCTCCTGACTTTCATCTTCACTTGAAGAATCTAGCATAATGGCGAGGTTTTTATAAAGCTTTTTAAAAAGAATTATTCATTTTCATTCGCTTGGCTGTTTCAGAATTTGGGGAACCTGTAACGTCATCAGCGTTTTTCGATTTTAGTTTTTGTAATTCATTTGTAATACTTTCCTCGGCGACTGGTTTGAAAAATTTGTGCTTATAGCGAGGTTATTTTCCAGGAATGAAAATTTTGGACAAAATTCTGTTTTCGAAGTCGTAGCTGCCTGCCGAATCGGACTATTTAAAAAAAAGCTATTTCTTTTTTTATAAGCTTTTGAATTATTGGAATCACGGATGATGGGGGCTCATATAGTAACGTAATTCTTACCTAATTAAAGGTCAGACCTATAGCTTTTTAATTATTTGAGCATCGATTCTCTTTAAATCCAGACGTTGACCATTTCTGCAGGAAATTCCCATTGAAGGAGGTTACTCTCTGATTTTAAATAGCAAAGAAGGGAGACGTAGGGGGACAGTTTTACCACAGAGTTTTCAGCCAAAGATGGTTGGTTGGTTGGTTTAAGTGGATTGTCACTCAGGTGACAAGCAATTAGCCAGTTTGCCATTTTGATTCCACAACTCGTGCAACCTACAGCCATTTGGCGGCTTTAATAAATTTCAGTACGTCATACAGAGAGAGGCAGCTGCACTCTGAAATATTCTGCAGAAATGGTTTGCCGAGTGTCTTTAGCCTCATCCTTGCGAGGGCTGGACCCTCGCACAGCAAGTGTTCGACTGTCTCTTTTGAGCCCGGGTCATCGCAGCTGCGACAGAACCTATTTAAGGGCAGTCCTATCTTTCGGCATGTACCCCAACGAGCCAGTGCCCTGTGCACACTGCAGTAAGTTTGTAGGCATTTGTTTTGCTCATTCCTAAGAGAGCTTTGGTTTTGAGTGGGTCGCAGGACACCCAGAACTGCCGGGCAATTCGGTAGGATCCTGTGCAGTTCCACCTCTGCATGGCCTTCGAATGATAAATTTCGGTAATTTTTGTCTTAATCTCCCTGACCGAGGCGCCCATGTCCACCGCGTGGGACACATCCAGTGCGGAGCCGCTGCTTGCTAGTTCGACCGCTGCCTCATTTCCGTAGATGCCCCTATGTCCCGGGACCCATATTAGGGTAATTTCGTATTGATCAGAGATATAGGCCAGCTCTCTCCTACATTCATCCACTAGCTGAGATCTAACAGAGTGAGAAGAAAGTTCCCGAATAGCCGCTTGGCTATCCGAGAGGATGTTCACTTGCGTTCTCGCGGGTACATTGTATTTGATGTACCTTACTGCCTCCTTAATAGCAAACGTTTCGGGCTGGAAAACGCTTGCATAGTCTGGTAGGCGGAAGGATAATTTTAGGTTATATTGCTCAATGAAGACCCCAGCACCAACCCCGCATTCCATCCTTGACCCATCCGTAAAGACAGTTAAGCCCTGCAAGTACCCGAAATCTTCCTGATTCCAGTCACTGCGACTTGGGAATTTCGTGCGGGCTTTATGGTGAACCCAGTTCTTCGACAGGATATAGTCAGTGGGCAGCCAAGGATATTGGATATATGTATATCCCTATGAAAAAAATATTACTCGACAAGTAAACAAAATTATTGTTTTTAAAATTTTTGATAAAATAAAAATTTTCCCAAAGAGCTCCATTTGAAATGATTGAAATGAATATATCGTCACCTGAAATGCAAAATAACTTAACAACATCATCACTGAAATGGAAAAAGTCGTGACTCTTTTTTTTTATTAAGCGATGTGGGGAGTTGTAATTCGATGAAATACATCATAGCAATCAAAAAGTAAGCTTTGAATTTTTTATAAGTTAAGACTTTTTGCATTTCATTGACGGTGTTGTTACGTTATTTTGCATTTCAGGTGACCATATGTAACATCAAAGGAAAATCACGAAAATTTGGTTTAAAATTACAGGGCACACTTTTTTCTTTTTTTCTAGTAGTTTTTTTTTAAGATTGGTTCAAAAAAATTATAATAAATAAAAAACAAATGCAGGTATTTAAAGCACAGAAAACTAAAAAAAAAACATTATTGAAAAGACTATGTTCTACTTGACGGACGTCAAGTAAAAGTGGGAACTTGTATGACTGCCTATTGATAGCTCGGTTATATAGCTTAAAAAATAATATATTTAAAGACAATTTTATCAAACTTGGTAAATGTATCATTTGACCAGGTTTTGTTACACAAATACTCCCACGACCACAGACAAAAATATTGGCTACAATTTGTCTTTTTTTTTGCCAGATATACGTTTTATCGGTGCACTTACACAACATTCGCATTCGCAAAAGCTCCGCATTGATTATTGCGTATGCGAAAGCGAATGCGAATGTTAAAATTTATGCCGAAGCTCCGTGGTTGCGAATGCGAATATTCTATATTACTATTTCAGATATGCCAAGCATTGCTTGAGCGAAACAATGGTGATACACTCTACTAATGTATTTGGAAAACCTTTACATATTTAGAGAAGCACTTCTTAAATAATAGCCCAAGAGTCGCGACGGCCACACCGTCGTTATTTTATAAAGGCTGAAAGTTTCTCTATGTATGTCCCCAACACAGGTAATAACGTACCCAGACTATGAAATTTGGATAGTGGTGTCTTTGGCAGGTACCAGGTAGCCGAGGTGTATAAAATAGCACTCCAAATTCGTTATATTTAGTATAAAGGTCAGTTTATATATATGTTATTCGTTATAATATTAGAAACTACGTCGCTCATTGCCAGACACTTAGCACGGTTCCTACTCCCTGGCATACACCCTTAAACCATGATAAATTGTAATTATACTTTCGTTATAGTATAAAACCTGATTTTTATATATGTCACTTGGGAAACTATCAAAAGATGTTTCCTCACTTGCCAGACAGTCTCGATAGCTATTTCATTTTGCCAGACACATTAAAAGCCGTAGGTGCGAGCATGAAGAAACTGATAAAAAATATACCTTTATTATTTATTTATAGACGTCGGCGGCGTTTACAAGCTGAATTCCAATTTCTTACAATATTTGTTAATGCCAATGGCTATTCGCTATGCCAAAAAGCCTATTTCTTGCAAATTCGATAAGAAATATAAACGTAAAATTATACTAAAAAGCTATAAAAGAGAGTTTACTTATTTGGGAAAGAATTCGTTAGAATAAAATGTTCATGTCAATAAGATAAAAACCGAATAAGTCAATTAAAATGTGTTGGAGCCTTACGATTTTTTTTAAATTTAATTTAATTTAAATTTCGATATTGTATTACAAATTTTGGTTTACTCTTAGTCCTGGAGCTAGCGACAGTAAAAATGTGGCGATTTTATCGTCAAAGACAACATATCGGGCGGGGACTTAAATTTACTGCTGTAGGTTAAAAAACAACAACACTTACATCGCACCGTGGGACCTTTTGGGGTCAGGAGGGTTCACATTGTGTAACAAAAAATTTAAAAATAACCTTATTTTATCGTCGTTGGGCTTTTGTGTGGTTATCAATTTATATTGGACGATGTCAAAAATTGATCACTTACACTTATTTAGCGGGACAATGTAACGCTTACAAGCGCGCAAAAATGTCAAAATTTTGGCGAAAATTGACCTAAGACATCGCACTTTAAATTTATCATGGACATAGATAATGCGTTATACATGTAGAAATAATGTGCTTACATCGTATCCGCGGGATAAACCTATTGTAAGTGATCGGCAAAGTCGCCGCCGCACATAGGGACGAATCGAGAATATAGGACGAAAAATATGTTTACTCAATATGTATTTGACAGATTTCAATGAAAGTTGGTATTTAGGGGTTTTCGTTATCACTGATTTCGAAATATATATTAAATTTTTGAAAATTCAAAATGGCGGATCAAATATTGTGGGCTACTTGTTTAAAATAATTATTGATTGTTTTGAAACTAGGTATCCAGGGGCATTCGTCGTCGGTGATTTCGAAGCTGGTATTAATTTTTCAAAATTCAAAATTGTGAATCCAATATGACCGACGACTTTTTTAAAATAATTATAGATTGTAATGAAACTTGATTCATAAGAACTCTCGGAGTCACTGATTACGAATTTAAAATTTGATTTCCAAAATTCATATAATTATATGGGCGGTTCCAGAAACTTCGAATTTCTTTGCGAAACAAATTTTTTTTTTAAGTCGCGAGCACAAGTCTTAAATTTTTATTTTGAAGTGGAAAGTGGGTGTTATTTTAGTCCGATTTCGGAGATTTTCAACATATAGCTTTTTTATGCCAAGATCAATAATTGCACTGAGTTTAGTACAAATTGATAAATCGGTTACCGAGATACACATACATTGAACCAAATAAAAACTGGGGCGAGACACTTTAGTAAGTTTTGGCTGTTTTTCTTTAGTTTATTTAACGTTTATCAATTCTTTATGAAAATATAGCTGATTACTCAACAAACACGATATAAATTCAAATTCCAGACTTTGTGTAAAAATTATGAAAATTCTGCAATTTTTACCAGAGACCCTAAATAACTGTTATGATTTCTTTTGGAGGTGGAAAACGTTGGCCGTAGGACAGTAAACCAATTTTTATGTTACTTTATAACAGTTATTCCCAAAACTAAAATTTTTTCGTTGGTCATAACTTTTATTTTCGACTTTTTTGTTTTTACGTCGCTCAGTGAGAGTTATTCTCAAGACAACTGTTTCCCGTTGCTCATAACTTTTATTTTCGACGTTTTTGTTTTTACGTTGCCTGGTAAGAGTTATTCCTAAGACAACATTTTTTCCGCTGCCCACAATTTTTATTTTCGACTTTTTTCTTTTTACGTTGCATGATAAGAGCTATTATTAATGAAATTTTTTTTTCGTTGCTCGTAACTTATATTTTCGACTTTTGTTTCTTCACGTTGCTTAGTAAGAGTTATTCTCAATGAAAATTTTTTTCGTTGCTCGTAACTTTTATTTTGAAGTTTTTTGTTATGCGTTGTAGTAATGAAATACATATATATGAGGCATTCTTATTCGTATCGGACATCAAATTTGGTGTCACACTTTCTATGCGCGTCAAATTTTTTTTATGAGTTCTACACATGAAATAAGCTCATACGTATTCGAGGAATTTTTTTCTTTTTTTCTTCGCAGATATGATATGTCAAACTTTGGATTTTTTCGTAATTATGACCAATCGCGTACTTTTTCAAATCGTTATATCCATTAGCGCACACAAGGGGTGGGTTTTGGGGTTTGGTTTAAGAAATTTCTTGTGCGTCATTTTATGTATATGAATTTTTCGCTTTTCTTGAGAGCTATTAGAAGTTTAAAAAGCACCATCTCCATCGAAAACCAGCAGCAGGATTCCAGCATTTTCTATAGCTGATTTTGATCGCCAAAAATCTCCAAAAGAACGCAGGAACGCCTAACACAACGCGATATTTAGTTACAACCCAGACTTGGCCGATTAGTTACATAAAGGGTGAACACACCAAAACGGCGACACTTAGAAATTACTACCAGAAACAAACTAGCAGGCTTTGAAATTATTTTTTTTTGTATTATATAACTTGGATGTTATTAAAATGTTAAAATATTAGTTATTATTTGCTCCATATGCAAGTGATCGGTATTTTCATCGCACACGCGCCATCATGTTCTGCACGACTGCATCATCGACTTTACACGATGCGCACAACTACTTTGTTTTGCACTCTTCAATATTTTTCACTGTTTCACCTGTTTTCTGCAAGATTTCTTTGACAATTGACCAATATTCCCCAATAGGACGTGGCTCTGGGCTATTGGGTGGATGGCAGTCGTGAGGTACAAAATTGATGTTATTTGCATTATACCACGGCAATGTGTCCTTGGCATAGTGGCAGCTTCCCACGTCCGCCTAGAACAGTGGCCTACTCCTTATCTGTTGATAAATGACAGAAGACGCCTTTTGAGGCACTCATCCCGATCAACTTGATCACTCATTGTCCCGGATGGGAAAAAGGGCTGCTCTTACGGCCAAAGGATCAAATAGCTTGCCAAACCATGTGTTTTTTTTTTGGAAATTTGGACTTCATTTTCAGCTTACGACTTTCAGGGGCATCTTGACGACTTGCACCAGTATAAAAATCTTGACCTGCAATATATTTTGAATTTTTATAGCAGTAGGTTTCGTAGTCCATAACAATGCAGTTGTATTTTTTAATTTAGAATTCATACAACTTCCGAATGCGGGATTTCGCTGTAACATTCTACTTTGCGCCTCGGTCTGGCGCTGTTTGAGCTGTAGAACTTTTCCGCTTTACCTTTTGTACGAAAAACTGCGACCTGCGTACTGATTTTGCAACATAACCCGACAAAATCTTCGGATTTCGCGAAACCGCACTGAGGACCTTCCGAGCACTGTTTTTATCACTTTGACCATGCTAACCCCCGCTCCCTGGTTTTCTCGTAACTGCTAGGCCTTATTTGTACCGATTAAAACCCTGCAAACTGTCGAATAGTGCAATCTTTAATTTTTTAGCAATTTTACGTGTACTTAAGGCCGGATCATTTATAAACTCGTGCAAAATGGTTTGTCTCGTTTCTAACTCGGTTGCCATTTTTAACTCAACTAGGAATCAAATTCAAATGAAATTTCTTCTACGTCCAACTAAGGTCATGTAGTCAGCTTATGGTATTTGAATTTCAAAATATTGAATTAGTTTTGGGTAAGTTATAAGCTTCCCAAAGTGTCGCAGTTTTGGTGTGTTCACCCTTTATTAGTAATATAAGGAGAACTAAGCCTGCAAAAATGTAGGTGGCAACAAAATCGAGTAATTTCTAACGCAAATTCGGTGTCGTGCAATAATGTCAATTGAATTAATGTAAATTTTCACAAATTCTCTTCTGTAAGGAAGTTAATGTCAATGACATTAGTATACAGGCCAAAATTTAAATAATGACAATTGACATTAAGTCACTTTGGAATTGGTTCACCCTCTAAAAGTGAAGTATGTAACGGTAGAAAAAATAATTTTGTTATTTATAATTAAATTCTAACTTACTTAATACTAACCACCCAAACCTACAGAAAAACGTCTTTTAATATAGTACGATGATTATAGTCGACATCTCTACCTACTCGGCTACGGCAGTCAAAAGCTTTTTTGTTTTTAAATTCATATTTTTCATATGTGACAATGAAATCAGTTCCACTTATGTGGAAACCAGGTCCCCTCATGTGGAAATCGTAGTTTTTAATTTTATAAATATTGACACAGAATGCGATGTGAGCTTTTACTTGATAAAAATCTTGATAAAATGTCTTTACAAATAATTTATCAAGAAAACACAGAATTGGGAGGTTATATTAAATTTACATTGGACCCAAATGCGTGATTTAAAATCAGTCATTTGAAGGCGCTTGCACTGCTGGATCCGCATTTCGTTTGACTTCTCGTCAATTGAAAACGGAAAAGAAAAACAAAATGAATGTAAACAAACACTGCACGCCTTATATTTTTTAACACGTTTTGGACACATAAGAGGCAATTATTCTTTGCATTAACTAAAAATGTGCGAATTTATGCGTAAATTAAAAATTTTTATACACAAATATCAAAGATTTATTTATTACGTTGAGTTTGTTTTGATTTAAAAAATTCAAAATGTCAAAAACCAACAAAAGCTTTTGTTTTTGTTTTGTTTGCTTTTGAGTTCATTTTGATGAAATGCGTTAAAAAGCCTCATTTTGGAAATGCGAATTTGTATGGAGAAATACCTGATTTGACTTCGCATTTCAGATTTCTCGCCCAAATGACGCATTTGGGCTCAATGTAAATGTAATATTAGTGTTTTTAAATTGCTAGAATACAAGTACATATGTATGTATGTAGTATCTACCGCGTCCCCTAAGCACCTTTGCCATCTAGCGTTGTAATGGATTATCAGCATAAAGCACAAATTTATAGTTAGTTTGACACATATTAAGAGTCAAAACTGAGAACAAGTTAAATAAACAATTTAATGAAAAAATTGGAGTTGCCGAATGTCGAGAACAGAGTGATATTAGTTATTATTAATGTTCTTTTTAAAGAATTCTTGTTTAAAACACACTTACATTCGTATGTCTAATTTTGAGCAACGGAAACAAAATTTCCTTAGAAAAAACTCTTACTAAGCACCGTAAAGAAACAAAAGTCGAAAATAAAAGTTACGAGCAACGAAAAAAAATTTTCATTGAGAATAACTGTTATCATGCAACGTAAAAAGAAAAAAGTCGTAAATAAAAATTATGGGCAACGGAAAAAATGTTGTCTTAGGAATAACTCTTACCAGGCAACGTAAAAACAAAAAAGTCGAAAATAAAAGTAAATCAGCGTCTTTAGACAAAATTTTGTTATTCAGTTTTGTAGCCTATCAAATTTTAGTAAAATACAGTGCAAAGTCTCTTGGACTTACCGTTGATTCTTGGCATTTTTTTTTTGTTGAGGGTGCTCCGCATTTTTTTCAAAATAAAAAAAACTTCTAACATAAATTTCCAAAAATCAATGGTTAAGTCCTACCATCTAAAGCCTTTCATTTGACACCTCATTTTCGAAAATCGAACGAACGGTGCAGATTTGATGACATGGACAAAAAATGCCTTTGGGTATAATATATATTGTTTTTTTTTGTAATTTTTCTTACTTAGTTTTCGCTCTGTAACTTTTTAAAAAACAAATAAAAAGTGGTGCACGAGGATCATAGTTCAATAGTATATTGTGCAATAAAGTGATCCAAAAATGTATGTGAAAAAATAAGGTCGGATTTTTAATGCCGCCACCCCCTAGGATTGTTCCATACCGAAAACAAATATACCCCTATTTTTTATTTTGAAATAAAAAAATATTTAGGGAGTGCTCGCAGCGCTCAAAGTTTTCCATGTATTTTATATGGAGGAAAAACAACTTTTCGTAGAAATGGTGTAAAATTCTTGAAAATCAATATTTTTCGATCGAAAAAACTTTGCTTATCTTCAGGAGAGATTCCCAGTAATAATACCCAATTGTTTCTTTAACCATTTTTTCATGGTAACTATATTTTATAGGTCCTCCAAAACCCCTAGAAAATGCAATGGGGGGACCAATAAAAAATCTTTAATATTAAAAAATGGTTAAATAAACAATTGGATATTAATATTGGAAGTCTCCTGAGGAGAACCAGTTTTCCGTTCGAAAAATATTGATTTTCAAGAATTTTACACCATTTCTACGAAAAGTTGTTTTTTCCCCATATAAAAATACATGGAAAACTTTGAACGCTGTGAGCACTCCCTATATATTTTTTTATTTCAAAATAAAAAATAGGGGTATATTTGTTTTCGGTATGGAACAATACTAGGGGGTGGCGGCATTAAAATTCCGACTTTATTGTTTTTGGACCACTCTATTGTGCAATGGAGCACCCACGTATTTGGCTAAATTTCCCAATTGCAGACCTTTTAAAGAAGTTGTTTTTTTTAACTATCTTTTAATGAGAGCACATAAGACTGCCACGTCTAGATCCCTGCGATATTCCAGAAAAACTATTTTTTTAATCAAAATTTCAAAAAATGGTAAATTCTAATGGAGTAAATAAAAACCATATGTAAAGATATGTTATTTTTTATTACTTTATTAAATAGTACAGGTTTTTAGCATTCGTAAGAAGAAATAAAAACCTGCTCATTCTTTGCACTTTTTGAAGTAATGCGTTTTTTGCTAATGCATTGAATAATTTTTTAATTTTTTGTCAGTGCCGTCAGATCTGCACTATACGTTCTATTTTCAAAAATGAAGTGTCAGAGGTTAATTTTTTTTAAAGAGTGACCACCTGTTAAAAAATTAATTTCAAAATTTTTTAATAAGTTAAATAAATTATTAAGAGATGGGTATCAATAGAAAAGTGTATAAAAAGGTTTTATTTTTTAACTACATATAAAGGGTTGCCAACTGTTTAAAAAATCCAATTCCATTTGACTTAAAGGAATTAGGTTATTGAAATAGATAGGTATCACCATATGAGAGTCAGACGAAAGAGGTTTAAGAAGGTTTTAGTTTGCAAATATTACGAAGAGGGTTGCCACCTGTTTGCAAAGGCCAATTTAGTTAAACAAAAATAATAACTGTTTCAAACCAAAGGTTTACGACATCGTATTTGTTATTTTATTACAAATACATACATTGTCAATCAGTGATTTGTTCTGATTACATTATTTTAAATTACTGGACTCTTAAATTAACTCAGGAATGTTTTTACTCTTCACTTATTTCTTGCTAAATATGCCCAATTTTTTCTTTTATCTGAAACCCATATTGATATATGTACATATTTTCGTTACCTTATTCCCTTAATTAAAGTGAATTTGATTTTTTAAACAGGTGGCAACCCTTCTACGTGTCGTTTAGAAGTAAAGCATTTTCAAAACCATTTCATTGGATACCCATATTGTAATATCTAATTCATTTAAATTATTAAATAATTCTAATAAAATTTGTAACAGGTGGCAAGCCCTTACAGAAAAAAAAAATTTTATTGCACATCTGCAGGCCAAGCAATGCCATTTGACACCTCACTTTTGAAAATAGAACGAACTACCTAGTATGTAAATGCCACAAGAACCCAAATTGTCAACTTCAAACCGCATTTAAAGTGAAAGTATGAAAGTTATCCAAAACCAAATTGCATTTTTGAATTTTACGTATTTTACAAAGAAGCGAATTTTCATTTAAATCCGTCTATAATTATATTTTTGCCCATAAGTGTAAGAGATCAATTTTTGACATCGCCCAATGTTAATTGATAACCACACAAAAGCCCAACGACAATAAAATAAGGTTATTTTTAAACTTTTTGTTACACAATGATAATACTCTAGGAAGGCGTTGTCCCGCTAACTGGGTGTAAGTGGTTAGTTTTCGTGATTTACGTGATTATATTGAAAATCTTATCATACTTTTATCGACGATAAAATAAGTCACTAAAAACTGTTGCTAGCTCCCGGACTATATAGGAGGGACAAATTATTTTTGTAAAACTCAAGGGAAACTTTCAAGTTTTCCAATGACCCAAAAAACGTCGAGACACGTAAACTTGATTTTGGGTCCTAGATTATGGATCTGTATTAGAGGTGTACGCCGACAGGTTTTCCGGCGGCGGCGTGGTCAACTTCAAAAATAGCCGGCGGCGGCGGCGACAACGGCGCGTCTGGAAAGCTAGATTCCAAAG
>NW_023458556.1:102317502-102325594 GCF_013731165.1 Rhagoletis pomonella | reverse complement strand
GAAGTATTCGCCCGGACCCATAGAGAAATATATGAAGGTAAGTGATTTTTACACCTTTCTTGTTTGCTTGCTTATTAACTATCATTTTTCACTTTTTTAAGGTCGCATACCTGGAAGGCGTGGCGGCGAAACAGGACGTCCTGCAACGGTAGATGTTGAAGTTGTGTTAGAGGAAGTGGAACTAGGTCCATCGACTTCAGTGAGAATGATGGAAAGACGGACGGGAATACCAAAAACTGCAGTTCACAAAGCTTTAAAAGACCATCAATCTCATCCCTACCACATTCAACGTGCTCAGGCTCTACAAGAAAGAGATTACCTGTCGAGGGTTAGATTTTGCCGTGAAATGTTGCGAATGCATGAATCAGACCCCAAGTTTTTTAATAAAATAATTTGGAGCGATGAATCATCATGCAAACGTGATGGTTATTTTAATTTACATAACCTTCACAGTTCGCAGGTAGACAATCCTCACGAAATGAGAGAAGATCGTTCGCAGTACCGGAACAAAATAAATTTATGGTGCGGTATTTTTAATTGTCAGATATTGGGACCTGTGGAACTGCCGCCAACGCTCAACTCCCACAGTTATTTAAAGTTCCTTCAGGAACGGCTTCCAACTCTTTTAGATGATGTACCCTTAAACCTGCGGCGAAGACTATGGACGGATGCCCTGCTCTCTACGGGCGTGAAGTAAGAGCTCATTTAGACGAAACTTATCCTCGCCGATGGATTGGACGATACGGGCCAATCACGTGGCCCGCTCGATCGCCAGACCGGAATCCATTCGATTTTTTCTACTGGGGCTGTCTTAAGGACAAAATTTATTCAAAAACAATCCAAAACGAAGATCATTTGCGGGAACAAATAAATGGAGCTGCTCCTGAGATAGCCCAATTGAGTTTAAGATCTCTAAAAGCGTCTTTTCTTAAAGGGTGCCGAGCTTGTATTAGAGTAGAAGATCGCCAATTTGAGCATATTTTCTCAATAAATGAATAAATTTTTCTTCAAACAACTCATGTATATTTTATTTCACGTGAACCCATCCTTCACAAAAAATATTGTTAGATATAGCCCTTGTTATAGACTCTAGTCCGAATTCCGGTAAGTAACATAAAATAATGTCAGGAGCAGGTAATAATGTACCTTTGTACTATTTAGCATGTCATTGGTCGGTAACAAGAGCAACTTAAATTTAAATCTATTAAATACATTCTAGCGAGTCTCAGTCATTTGCCCAGAAAAGCGGCTATAACTTTTTTTTTCTATTCGAAACAGTAAAAATGGCGCCTTTCTGAAATCTTTATTAAATGAGAAATTTTTTTATGTAATGTAAAGTTATAGCTCAGTACATTTTTTTTCACCAGAGATAGTCAAAGTTGGGGAAGAAAATATCAAAAAGTTAAAAATCCCAAAATAGTCATAATTTTATGATGGTTCCTTAATATATTTTAACTACATTGCATTTGAGTATGGAGAAGCAATTATCTGGAAGTATTTTACATAAAAAATTTACTAAGTATAGCCTGGTTTGTAGATGCAGTTAAAGAAAATACATGAAAAGGCACAATTTTTTTTTAATTCAAAAAAATGTAAATATTTCAAAAACGGTAACACTTTTACCTGAAAATTTTTTGTTTATCAGAGAGCTCACCCCCCCACCTACCTTCCCCTAAAGTTTGGCAGGTTACTTCTGGGACACCCTGTATATTAAAGGATATATAAAAAAGGATCTTTCTTCATAAAAGAAAGCTTGCATTGAAAATGGTTTTCCGTGAGATTTCTGTTTTTCTTATATGCAATAAGTACTGTAAATATATATTACAAAGGAAATGGTACCTAACGACGATTTTTAATTTATTGGCACATTGACACAGTTTGGCATAATTTTAAATTTTGATTTTCCATCACTGCATAGTGCTAAGGTATACAGAGAGTAGTTTTTTTTTTGGTATAATATGTATTTATTTATTCAATCTTTCTTTCGAAACTAACAATAAGTTTTCAAATCTTACAAACTACCATTAAATTTAAAATTTCTGTGGCAATGCTTAGAATTTTTTTTATTTTTTACGTATGTATTTATTGCAGTTGTTGCGGCTGTCGGAAGGGACAATATTCCGAGCAGCAGGATCGCTGGATATCGGCGGTCTGAAAGGACGAGTTCCAGAGCCGCACTGCCTGGGCGGGTGGAAAGGACTAGTTTCGACGCCGCGTCTTCGCCGACATTGATATATTGCGGATATCCATATACATATATTGCTACAAAATTATGTATTTTAATAATTTTATTATGTAGTCCGATCGCTGAATTACGTCTTTCCAAAGCAAAATTCAATACAATTCTCTTTTTTCCTGCTTACAATTCCAAAGCTATTGAGACTCAAACAATGGTTTTTTATCAATTCATTTCTAGTAGTACACATAATTTCTCAAGCACTTGTTATAGCTACAGTGTGATATTGTCACGTTTAAGAATCTTCTTTAGTAATTTCGTAACACTGCCCACCGCTTAAACGTGTTCGTCCCGAACAAATACTGATACCTCTCCGTGATAAGTTGTAAGTCGTTCTAGATGCACCACCTTCATCTTCGCTTTCCTTCCACCAAGTCGTTGAATACGGGACCAATCATTTAGTCTGGTAATAACCTTATATGTACCTTCCCATGCTGTTTGCAACTTAGGTGACAAACCCTTTCTCCTTTTCGGATTGTAGAGCATTACTAAATCTTCGTCCGCAAATCCAGTTGAATTCGCCCTTAGGTCATATCTGGTTTTCATTTTATCGATGACCACTTGCAGCGGTTTCGAATAAATTTGTGCAGCTCACATAACTCACTCTGTTTATGGGCAACGTACTCGGTATCAGCTGGCCATGAATGTGCTACTCCAATTGTCAAATCGGCAGGCAATCTTAAATCTGTGGCAAACACTACTCTCGCCGGAGTACATGATTTAGTATCATGAGAAGCGGATCGATATGCCATAAGGAAGAGCGGAATGCGGGAGTCCCAGTCCCGTTGATTTCTTCCAACAACTTTTCGCAAATATACCTCCAACGTTCGATTGAATCGCTCAACCATTCCATCTGATTGCGGTGCAGAGGAGTTGTTCTCGCCTTGAATACAGCTGACTCAAAATTCCTCCCTTGATCCGAATGCAAATCTAAAGGAACCCCAAACCATGCGACCCAATTGTAGACGAACGCCTCTGCGACTGTTGTTGTTGTAGCGGCACTACTAAGCCCCGCCTTTTTCGGGTCTACGTTCAATCATTTTCGTCAAGCTCAACTAACGGGAGGCCCAGGAAACGAGCTGTTTCGATGGGTTCAGACCAGAGGGAGAGGGGTGTTAGCTGAGTCGGATTGAGCTGGCATGCAAAGAGGTGGTTGGTGTCGTGGGGGGACTCTCCACATGCCGGGCACTCATTGGGGATATTGGGGTCGAGTCTGGACAGGTAGCTGTTGAGGCGGCTACAGTATCCAGACCGTAATTGAGCCAGGGTAACGCGGGTCTCTCGTGGCAGTTGAAGCTCCGTCTCTTCGACAGGTGGTGATTGGGCTCGTATTACGGCATTCATAGGTCGAGAGTCGAGGTAGATGGTGACTGACTCTTATGAATGTCGTTGATGGCTCGTCTGTATGCCGTCGGGTGCAATGGTTGGTCTACGTACTGTTTGACTGCGTTCTTGTACACGAAAAGGTGCCCCCTGACGTGCCTGGGCGGAGGCTCCTCCTGAAGCAACGGTCTGTTAGGGTGTTCACTTCTGTGACACCCCACCAGAAATTGCTTACAGAGCATTTTGTTGTGTTCCCTTACGGGGAGCAGTTGGGCCTCGCTGTGCAGGTGGTGCTCAGGCGTCATCAGAAGGCACCCAGTCGCTGTCCGGAGTGCGGCGTTCTGACAAGTCTGTAGCTTCGTCCACTGCGTCCAACTAGTCCACGGCGTCCAAACTGGCGCAGCATAGTTTAGAACCGGCCGGCCAATTGCCTTGTATGTTTCCAGCAACGTTTCTGTCTTTGCCCCAAGTGCTGGCGAGCGACTTGAGGACCTTGTTGCGGCTCTGTACTTTATTGACAACTGCGGTTGTATGCGTGGAGTAGGAAAGCAGGCTATCGAAGGTGACCCCTAAAATGTTCGGGTTGTTTACAGTCGGTATTGGTGTGCCATCGACGTGTATACCTAACTCTAGCCTGACCTCCTTCGTCCAGGTGGTGAAGAGGGTCGCCGTTGATTTCGTTGGGGAGAGTGTTAGGCTCCTTGCAGTGAAGAAGTGAGAAAGGCTGGAGAGATAGTCGTTCACTTTTGAGCAGAGGTCATCAATTCCATTCCCGGACGCCAAAATCGAGCAATCGTCAGCGTATGAGATCAGGGAAACTCCCTCAGGTGGTTGAGGAAGCTTCGAGATGTAGAAATTAAATAGTAAGGGGGAGAGAACACCACCTTGTGGAACCCCTTGTTTAATCCTTCTAGGTTTCGAGGTTTGATCTCGGAAGATTACTGACGACTGTCGACCACTCATATAATTCGCCGACCATCGCTTCAGTCCCTGTGGGAGTGAGGCCTCGATGTCTTCTAGTAGCGTGGAATGGCAGACGGTGTCAAACGCCTTTGACAAGTCCAGCGCTTTACGGAATCCGTGCTGGTGCTTCGCTGGGGACAGGTGGCAAGTTAAGTATGGGAGTAGTAGGGCCTCCAGCGTCTTCGCGACCGGGGAAAGGAGCGTTATCGGGCGATAAGAGTCTCCTTTGTTGGCCGGCTTCCCCGGTTTCAGCAGTGGGTCCACTCTCCCTGATTTCCACACATCAGGAATGATGAGAGTGGCCATGGACAGGTAGATGACCTCCGTTAGGTAAGCTACTCCCATAGGCCCTAAATGTTTTAGCATCAGCATACAGATTCCGTCGGGTCCAATGGCTTTGGAGGCTTTCGCCTTCCCGATGGCCCCCTTCACTTCACAGCTGGTGAAACAAGTGGTGCACTGTTTTTTGGCAGCTTGTGCAGCCTCCTGGTCACTCGACGTTTGGCCTTGTCTACCGAAGGGTGCAGTGTAAATTGCCTACTAAAGTAGGCTGCGCATTTCTTCGGGTCCGACGAAGCGCGACCTTCGAAAGAGATTTCCACTCTGTCATCACGCTTCGTTGGGTTGGACAGGGACCTCACGGTTGACCAGAGCTTACTCACACCAGATGTGAAGTTACAGGCCTTCAAGTGCTCCTCCCACTTTTTCCGCTTATGCTGATTTACCAGTTGCCGAATCTCCAAATTAAGGTCCCTCAAACGGGGGTCCCCGGGGTCGACCTGGCGTAAGTGGTCACGCTCATTTGCTAGTACAGCTGCTTCGGCCGGGAAATTTGCGCGGACTTCCGCGATACGTCCGGACGGGATGAAGCGAGCCGTTGCGGCAGTGACTACCCCGCGGAACTGGCGTTCCCCAGTGTGTATGTTTGTAGGTTGGGAAGGGCGGCGAAGCTGCTCTCGGTGACTTCCGCGAAGCCGTCCCAATCAGCTTTGTTGAAGTTGGTGTAGGTTCGGTGGTCCGCTTCCTGATTTGGAATGGCATATACTTCTGGCCATTTACTGAAGTAGTAAATTACCACCAGCACGTATTTGTTTCCATGGCTGCTAATGGGAAACGAACCGGCTATGTCCATGGAAATCCGTTCAAATGGGCTCCCTACATTATATTGCTGCATACGTCCACGACTCCGTCTGGCTGGCCCCTTCGCCGCTGCACATTGTTCACATTTCTTTATCCAATCCGCCACGAATTCTTGACAGTCTGCCTAATAGAAGCGCCGCTTGATCTTCTCGACAGTTTTTGTGATTCCCAAATGACCGCCACTAGAACCATTGTGGAATTCTCTAATCACCTCACCTATTCACGCTCTTGGCACCACAAGCAGATCATGTTTAGTTTTACCATCTTCGCTCTCCCACATGCGATACAGACATCCATCCTTCAAGCACAGACTGTGCCACTGTGCCCAATACGCCTTGGCCAAAGGACTCTCACCAGCCATATCCTGCCAGCCCGGACGCACTCCAATCCCTTTGCCTTCTATGACCTTCGCAAGATCCGCGTCATTGTGTTTGTCCTCTTGTATTTGCTCCGTCGTCCAGTTCTCCTCTGATGGCACATCCAATAATCGCACATCCACTACATACTCCCTACGTTCTACTCGAGAACAGTGTTTGCATTCCGTTCCGTGACAACGCATCGGCGTTTCCGTGGCTGCTTCTTTTACGATGTTCAATTATGAAATCATAACTTTGCAGCCGTTCAATCCATCGCGCTATTTGTCCTTCTGGATCTTTAAACTGCAGCAACCATCGAAGGGCCGCGTGATCTGTCCTCAACAGGAACTGTTGCCCATACAAATATTTATGGAAGTGCTTCACGCTTTCCAAGACCGCCAGTAACTCTCTTCGAGTTACACAATAGTTTTGTTCTTGCTTTGATAAGATTTTGCTGTAATAAGCGATCACCTTCTCTTTTACGTCTATTATTTGCGATAATACTCCGCCAATGCCATATCCACTAGTATCCGTATCTAGCTCAAACTTTTGTCCAGGATTTCGATTTTATAACGGCATGAAAGCCTCTTGCTCCTGCTCGGAATACCATTGAAATACTTGGTTCTTCTTCGTTAGTTTGTGCAAACTACTCGCGATGTCAGCAAATCCATGTACGCAGCGTCTATAATATGTGTATAAACCCAAAAAACTGCGTAGTTCATTCAAATTTTCGGTTGCGGCCACGCCTTTACTGCTACAATCTTATCCTCATCAGTGTGTACCCCTTCCGTTGTCACTTTATGGCCCAAGTATTTAACATCCTTCCGGAAAAACGAGCATTTCTCAGAATTTAGCCTTACGCCAGCTGTCTGCATGCGCTCAAATACCTCTCTTAGCTTATGCAGGTGATCCTCGAAGTTCTTTCCAATCACTATGATGTCGTCAAGATACACCATACAAATCTTCAAATAAAGCCCTTTCAGCACACGTTCCATAAGCCGCTCAAAAGTAGCAGGTGCGTTACAGAGACAAAACGACATCACTGTAAACTGCCATAAACCATCGCCAACGCTAAACGCAGTCTTCGCTTCCAAGTTCCACTTGCCAATAACCACTTCGTAAATCTAATGTAGAGAACTATTTCGCATCAGATAGTGTATCAAGCGTATCATCAATCCTAGGTAGGGACACGATATCGATCTGAAAGTATCGATATGGTACTCATTTAAAATATCGCTTTAAAAACATCGGGTACCCATTAATATCGGAATAAAAAAACTCGATATTCCAAATATCGATACCAAAAACCAAAAACAATTATCTGAATATAGGTCTCACATATAGGCCACTACACCACTGGTTAGAAGTGCGCAAACCTTGAAAATGGAAAACAGCTTCCCATAAAATACAATCGCCGTTCAGAGTCGACATAAAACTGTAGGCACCCCTAGGGTTTGCCCACCGTACTATGATATATAGTATTGTACTGTTTTTTGGGTCTGCGTACTATATACTGTTAAAAAAAAATATAGTATGCAAAAATACTATCTTTTTTCAATTATAAATATAAATATATTTCAGTCATTTGTTAGAAATAAATGTTTTCAAATGGATAACATTTATACTGAAATACCAATATTAAAATAAATATACTTTAAAACAATGGGTGCAGGGATCAAAAATGGCAACATTTTTAAAAAAACTTAGAAAGATTTACCAAATTTACTTAAAATTATTTCGCTTATGCTCTCTATTCCTGCAATTTCGGCGTTCACAGAAAGAGTTTTTTCTATTAAGATTTTGAAATTGTGAGATGAGAGAAATAAAGCGAATATCTCACTAATAAATAATGAACTTTTGATTTATATATATTAGTTTAAATATTGATAGCGATAAAGCATATGATACTTTCAAAGAAATATATTGTTTTATAGAGGAAATGCATAAGAAAGAAAAAAGATGTACACTTTAATTAATTAATCCCAACGGCTTTTTACCCTCCATTCCCGCCCAACTGACACGAGGGGCGCAGAAAGAAAAAAGATGTACACTTAAAAAGCATTTTTACTTTTTC
>NW_023458556.1:102315697-102317492 GCF_013731165.1 Rhagoletis pomonella | reverse complement strand
AAATGAGAAAGACTTGCGTGCATCTGTAGAAAAACTCTCGCCGGTAATACATATAAGGTTGAGCCCAAGGCGAAATTATACAAGGTTAGGGACATGAATTTCAATACGATACGATACCATATCGATACTTTTGGCATTCGATACCGATATTTTCTACTCGATAGTTTTAAAACGATATTTTTTGTAATCGAGTACCAGAACCCTAGTATCGTATCGAATGTCATAAACTCACATTCCAACACTGAGGGAAAAAAATTTTAGAATTAAAAAAAAACAACGTGCTAAATTGAAAAAAATACGCATATGAAAGAACACCAAACCAACTCGAGTAAATTTGAGTATATACGTTATAAAATATGTGGTTGTGAAGTGCACAGATGCTTTTTCGTAATTAAGAAGAAAAAAAAAATTAATTTTATATGTTCCGTCGATGGATTGAACCCGGGACCCTCTTGGCCGCAATCAATTGTCTCAAGCGTCTTTGCACACTCAGCTACAGCCATACATGTAAAGGTGTTTTCAAATGTTGAGTTTGAATCAACATCACAGCTCGTGATTAGTGCATTCCCTGCAGAAAAAAATTATCAATTGATTAATTGTAATTGTGTAATACTTGTAGTTAGATTTTTTGCGGGATTTCCATAAAATATGTAACTTGTAGTTAGCTACAAAAAGGTAACTTGAAACTAGTTGACAACTACTGCAAGAGTAAAGCTCGAGATTGTTTTCTTTAAAAGCGTTTCTATTTAAATATCCTGGACTTCGCAAATACTTTTTCGAATAGAGGACAAATAAAAGGCAGATCGAAATTTCATATTGTCATTTTGAAGTTATGTCTGACGGAGTTCGAATATCCCTGCAGGAAATGTGTGTAACTATAAGCTAGCTTTATGTTGATTAGGAAGGAGCTAAAAGTCACTTATTATCTGTATATTTTCTTTGACGAAAGCTAACTATATTTCTATGGCGATGGCCGCGAAATAGCCAAGGGTGGTTTACCTCTGCATTAGATGTATTCAAGGGTGGTTACCTCTGCATTTGATGCAACTAACTTGTAACTAACTACTTTTGGACATAAAATATCAATAGGAAACAAAATATTTTATTTTTATGTACTTTATTTATTTTATAACATTTCACATTTGTTTCTATATTCTGCTGTAGGTGGTCCCATATTCGAACTCCGTCAGATATATGGAATTTCGATCTCCCATTTTTTTGTACGTAATTCGAAAAAGTATTTGCGAAGTGCAGGATATTTAAATAGAAACGCGTTTAAATAAAACAATCTCTAGCTTTACTCCTTCATTACTTGTCCACTTGTTTCATGTTAGCTTTTTGTAGCTAACCACAAGTTATATATTTTATAGAAATCTCGGAAAAAAGCTAACTACAAGTAGGTTATTTTTTATCAATTGATAATTTTTTTTTGCAGGGATGGCACCACCTAAAGCAGAATATGTAAACAAATACGAAATGTGATAAAATAAATAAAGTAAATAAATAAAAAAAAAAAAATACTTTGTTTTTTCCTATTGATATTTTATGCCCAAAAGTAGTTAGTTACAAGTTAGTTGCATCAAATGCAGAGGTAACCACCCTTGAATACATCTAATGCAGAGGTAAACCACCCTTAACAATTTCGCCGGCATCGCCATAGAAATATAGTTGGCTTTCGTCAAAGAAAAAATACAGATAATAAGTGACTTATAGCTCCTTCCTAATCAACTTAAAGTTAGCTTATAGTTAGATACATTTCCTGAAGGGTTATGTCACACCATGTATGTATGTGTGT
>NW_023458556.1:102314002-102315687 GCF_013731165.1 Rhagoletis pomonella | reverse complement strand
TTGTATTTTATGGGACGCTTGTTTTTCATTTTCAAGGTTTGCGCACTTCTAACCACTACACCCCTATTCAGAAAAATTTTTTGGATTTGGTATCGATGTTTGGAATATCGAGTCTTTTTATTCCGATATTAATGGGTACCCGATATTTTTAAAGCGATACTTTAAATGAGTACCATATCGATACTTTCGGTTCGATATCGTGTCCCTATACAAGGTGGTGTTGATGGCGAATTTAGATTTTCGCCGCGGGACTTCCTAATGTCAAAATGATGTGTTTGTTGTAAACAAGGGGAATTAATTTTACAACAAACACATCATTTATCCTTGTAATGTGAGTTTATGACATTCGATACGATACTAGAGGTCTGGTACTCGATACCAAAAAATATCGTTTTAAAACTATCGAGTAGAAAATATCGGTATCGAATGCCAAAAGTATCGATATGGTATCGTATCGTATCGAAATTCGTGTCCCTAATCCTTTCTTTGTGATATCATTCAGCTTTCGATAATCTACACAGAATCGGGTACTGCCGTCCTTTTTCCTGACTAAAACTACTGGGAGCTCCAGGGGCTAGCAGTAGGTTCAATAACTCCTTCTTCCTGCATATCTGTGATCAATTTATTTACTTCCTCTCTTCTAGCCAATGGAATTCTCCGCGGTGATCGACGATAGGTTTCGCATTGCCCGTGTCAATGTGATGCTTGACAACCATAGTTCTTCCACGGGTGCTTCTGTCAAAAATCGACCAAAAGCTCTGTAGGAGTGTTCGAGCTTCAGCCCTTTGCCCTTCAGTCAAACCTGCCGTCCACTTTTCCAGTTGTGTATTTCGCTTCACCAGTCTCATTACTATGCACCTCTGCATCACTCTCAAAATCTACTACTGCTTCACTGCTCTCATTATTACTCACCTCTGCATCACTCTCGCAATTTACCTCTGCCTCGACTTCTTGGCCAACCGCAACGATGACTCCCTTCTTTATCGTCTGAAATGTAATAAATAGATTGAGCACTCTAACTGGAATTTTCCCACATTGAGGCTCGACCAAAAAATGTCCGATTAAAAATGTCGTATTTGGTTTTCGCTGACCTGCTTCCACAATCCACAGCCGGTTTATCCCATCGTCCGCATTTATCTTCGCACATATTATCGCGAATCGTCTGGCGTCGACACGCAGTCAATCTTCGGACACAAGTACTTTTGTTGGTACCAGTATTAAGTGGAAACTCTACATTTGTATAAATCAGCACCTTCCTTCGCAAGTCCAGCATGAAACCATTCTGAGTCATGAAGTCCATACCAATAATCACATCATCCATTATATCCGATATTATGAATTCATGCTTTATTTTAAAACTGCCAATGATAACGCTCTTCATGACCTTCCCCGCACAAATGCGTGCTCGCCGGTTGCTGTTCTCAACTGCACACCCCTTAGCGGCACATAGCTTTGCACTAACTCGCTTTTAATAATAGAGTGCGAAGCTCCAGTGTCCAATGTCAACATGTATGCCTTGTTGTCCATTGCTCCTTCGATGGTCAAATTAACAGGCACTCGTTTCATCTGTGATATGAGGATAGTGCGGCAATTGGTTGTGAGGGTCGGTGTATGCCCCTCTATACTGACCCGTGCTAGTGTCGCGTACTGGCCGCAACAAAATAAACATTTGTTTCCCCTTTGTT
>NW_023458556.1:102302670-102313902 GCF_013731165.1 Rhagoletis pomonella | reverse complement strand
AACTTGTGACGCAAAAGTGAGTATTTTACATAGTATGAGTGTAAGCCTGTTTTTTTTGTATTCTAAAATAACGTGACTTTCTGTTTTTCAAGTTTCTCAGTTCTTTAGTTAACCATAACTGTGTTTGTTCTACAGGAACACACATGCGTTTAGGCACATACTTTTCAAATAATCTATGTACAGTAAAGTTAAAATGTGCAACGCTTTGCTCAACTTTTTCTTTGTATATAGGCCACGACAATTTAGACAGTTCTTTATTCAGTTTTCTAAAGATGGATTTCGAAAAATCAAAGCGAATATTTGGTTCGTATGTTTGGACATCGCAATTTTGACCATCGTTTATAATTTCGTAAGATATCTCAATAGCAGGGTGGTAGGCATCTTCGGGCAAAACTAGTGGGTCACATTTATTTACAGTCGACTTAGATGCATCATCAACATAAACAAGATCTAATACTTTGCCAAACTAATTGCGAAGTACATTAACTTGATTCAGGCAGAGTTCAGCCATCTCCTCTAAAAATACGTTGTTGCACGCGCTAGACGAGAAAGACGACACAATCAATGAATCAGAGGGTTTAATCATTGAATTAATTGATTTCAGTAAAGATACATGTTGTGAATACACTGATAAGTCAGATCGGGGAGGAATATAGCATAGAGCTAAGTAAGTAAACCTCCTTCCAACCTGAACACGAATGCATTTGAATTCTGCAGATTCAATGTGTGGAAGACTAACTTCTTCAGATGGTATTGAAGAGTCTACGGCAAAGAGTACGCCACCGCCGACTCTGTCCTCCCGATCTTTTCTGTAGATATGATAATTATTTGAAAGAATCTCTGAATTAAAAGTGTGAGGTTTGAGCCAAGTTTCAGTCAAAGAAATTATATTATAATTGCATTCAAGGCCATTAAGATATAAATTCGTTAATTTAGTATTTATGCCTCTTACGTTTTGATAATAAATACTTAAAGCAGATTTAGTAATCAGTTTTTTGATTCTGTATTCTGACGGGGAATATTTGCTAAATTATTATTTTTGTTGGGCCAATACTCAAATTCACGAACGAAAGCTCCGGAGGGCCAAAAAGAAGTACTAAGCAGCATGTCAAAATTTTCTAAATTTACGTCTATTTTAAATGAAGAAATATTTCGGGGTTGAGTAACTGAGTTACTAATTGAGGGTAGAGTAAGCGTTGGAAGATTAGATGGCGGTGTCACAACTTCAACGGGGGAAGGGGAAGATACTGCAGGGTCGTTATTATTAGAAGCAGACTTTGATATATGTTCTTTTGAGGAAGATAACTCCGTTGTCTGTGGACATGGAGAAGAAATATTAATTAAGTCATTCGGAAGATTGTTCTGACGTGGAACGGTCCTTTCATTAGGCAGACTATGAAGACGCTTACGTTTTGACACACGAATGTCCTTCATAGATTGTACGGTATCTTAGCATTTAAAAGATTTAAATACATTTTCATAATGTTTAAATTTTTCGGTCAGTACCGACAACTCTCTCCCTACCTCAGAAAACCCATTTCTGGTTTGCCTAAACAACTTAAAGAGATCAACTTCGGTTGACCTGCCCTTTAAGCAAGACCAGCGGAGACCTTTGCCATCATTAATAGCGTCCAGAATTCTTCCTGTCAAAGCAGCACATTTTAGATGGCAAATACCATCACAGAGCCAGCACGATAAGTAGCGTTCAGATCCGCTTTTAATTTGGTAGTTATCAAGATCACACTTCATATTGAAAGATTTAATAACACTTATGTTAATAAAAAGACAAGCAAAATAAGTTTAACACAACACACACAATTTAGGAGCTGATGTATTTAGCTTAAAAATATATGTAGCGAACAGTTTGAGTACGCCTGCATTACTTGTCCACTTGTTTCAAGTTAGCTTTTTGTAGCTAACCACAAGTTATATATTTTATAGAAATCTCGCAAAAAAACTAATTACAAGTAGGTTATTTTTTATCAATTGATAATTTTTTTTTGCAGGGACCTAAAGCAGAATATGCAAACAAATACAAAATGTGATAAAATAAATAAAGTAAATAAATAAAAAAAAAAACAAAAAAATATAAAAAAATACTTTGTTTTTTCCTATTGATATTTTATGCCCAAAAGTAGTTAGTTACAAGCTAATTACATCAAATGCAGAGGTAACCTCTCTTGACTATATCTAATGCAGAAGTAACCTCCCTTGACTACTTCGCCGCCATCGCCATAGAAATATAGTTGGCTTTCGTCAAAGAAAAAATACACATAATAAGTGACTTATAGCTCCTTCCTAATCAACTTAAAGTTAGCTTATAGTTAGATACATTTCCTGAAGGGTTATGTCACACCATGTATGTGTGTATGTGTTGTCACCGCTGTGCATGCTTTGAATACCATATTCTTTCTTAATTACATATGAAAAAGCATCCGAGACGTGCAAAACGCCATCCGTGTAGTGAAAAATGCTTCAAATTAATACGGGCGTATTTAAATTGAATGTTTCCATTATATGTACGTAGTGTATGTATGTATAATGGAAAAATCCATTTTGTTAAGACTTTTCACTTGATTTAAATATGAACATTTTTAAACGGTAATCAAATAAAAAATTTGTATTCTTACAACGCGTTTTTTTTTCAGTGAGGGATAATGTTATTAACAGCTCAACCTAGTAATACCGGCGAGAGTTTTTCTACGCACGCACGCAAGTTTTTCTCATTTGATAAACCCAAATCAATTTGCGTGCGCGATTTCTCAGATTTGCATTTCTGTCAAACTTACAGAAGTTTGCTGAGAAAAATTTCAATTCATAGTCGCGACAAAATGCCAATTGAGCATAAACCTCAAATCGAAATGTCACGCAAGACAAATCTTGGAATTTGAGTTAGCTTTTTACGCACGCATATAAGGTTGGCCTGTAACAATTCTTCCCGATATAAATTGGGCTTCAAAGTGCAGAAATTTGTACTATGGTTAGGATTGCATGTGGTGGGATTTGAACCCGCGGCCTCGGTATTTAAGTCAACACCTCAATCTCTACGTGTTGTAATAATAATAAAGTCCGGCGTTAACACAATATGTTAGTGTTTGGCCGAACTTCTCCTCCGATTTGTCGCGTGGGCCACAAAGGGGGTGCTTACAGTCTTTTGTCGACTCTGAACGGCGATTGTATTTTATGGGACGCTTGTTTTTCATTTTGAAGGTTTGCGCACTTCTAACCACTACACCCCAGCGGCCTATATGCGAGACCTATGTATATTCAGATAAATTTTTTGGATTTGGTATCGATATTTGGAATATCGAGTCTTTTTATTCCGATATTAATGGGTACCCGATATTTTTAAAGCGATACTTTAAATGTGTACCATATCGATACTTTCGGTTCGATATCGTGTCCCTACCTGTAGCTACCAGGTTCGATCCTCGGTTGGAGCGATTGCAAAAAAATTTTTGTTTTTATTGTTTATTTTATATATTTTTTTTATTTGATCTATACATTTAACTTTACTTTATTTTATTTTCATTTGCTTTATTTTATATGACATTTTTTATTTTACTATTAGTTAACCCATTTGTGCTCTCTGTACTATATAAACGACACCTATTCAACCTACGTTTAAAAGTTTACTATTATTAAAACGAAATTGCTTTAATAAGTTTGCACCTACTGGTATTAATTTCACTTCAGATAGAATAAAAGATAAATAGGTATAACTGGGGATACCGGATTTGGACAATTACAAATCGACTTTTCACATTAGAATTGGCCCACATGAAAAGCTGGGATGTTTTCTTGAATTATTGCACTTTGCTTTAAAATATCCGATATTATAAAGGGGAAAGAGAGTAAATTAATCAAAACGTTATGCCTTGTCAAGTAATGTTTTAAAAATTAACACATCTAAGTGCCCGTGTACTAAAAAAGTACACTCCCAAAAGTTAACTTTTAAGCTTTTTTCGTTAATTTTAATTTCTTAGTTTGTTTAAAATGGCTTTTATGATCACATAAATAAAAGTAGATATAATAAAACGCCAACCGTTTTTGTTTGGGCGTAAATGGGTTAATTTAAATTTTTAGAGTGAAATTTTAATAAAAAGTCAACAACAACCAACTGTAAGCAACGTAAAAAAATATAGAACTTATAAAAAAAAGAATGAAAACGAAATAAAGGAAAATTCAACTGGCCGTGGGACTGGAACTCACGACTTGCGGCTCGTTTATCCGCATAACTGCCGTCTGTTAGGTCAAAATTGTTATGCGCATATGTGTGCCAGATTATATGCATAACCTTTGCCTTCTGTCACAGCTTTTAGTTTCAAGCTCTAAACGGTTAAGTAGTATATCAAGCAACATTGATGGACATTCAACAAGTACCTTGCAGGGAAAAAATATCATTGATTAAAATAATCAACTTCTAGTTAGCCTTTTTGCGGGATTTCGATAAATAACTAATAAAAAAATTAAATATGAGACCACCTACAAAAGAACATGTAAACAAATAAGCAAATATGTAATGCTAAATAAAATAAGCAAATAACTAAAAATTTAAAAAATTTAATTTTTTAATTGATAGTTTACGTCCAAAAGTAGTTAGCTACAAGTAAGATGACATCTAATGCAGAGGAAACCAGTTCTCACTATTTTCCGCCAATCGCCCTTCAAAAGTAGTTAGTTACGGCCAAAGGAAATAGTTAATAAATACAAACTAGTCCCATTTCCTGCAGCGTACTGCTAAAAATCTTATAAGCAACCTAGAAACAATTTTAGATTCCTCCAGCGAAAACGAAAGCTCAGATGTAGAATCTGGAGACATTAAAAAATGTGAAATTAAAGCTCATCTTAAAGAAAAACGAGCTCCTCTCGGTAAAAATCGATTGGTGGAAAACTAAACTAAAATACGACAAATTGACAGATCTTCTTCTTCTTCTTTTTTGGCGCTGTAACCGCCTAAGCGATTTTGGCCGAGTTCAGCAAAGCACGCCAGTCGTTTCTCCTCTGTGCCAACTGACGCCAATTGGAAACGCCAAGTGAAGCCAAGTCCTTCTCCACCTGATCTTTCCATCGCAGTGGGGGCCTCCCTCTTCCTCTGCTGCCACCAGCGGGTTCCGAGTTGAATACTTTCAGAGCTGAAGCGTCGGTGTCCATTCGAACGACATGACCAAGCCAGCGGAGCCGCTGTATTTTAATTCGCTGCACTATGTCCATATCGTTGTAAAGCTCATACAGCTCATCGTTCCATCGTCTGCGGTACTCGCCGTCGCCAACGCGTAAAGGCCCGTAAATCTTCCGCAAAATCTTTCTCTCAAACACTCCAAGAGCCGCGTCATCGGATGTTGTCATTGTCCATGCTTCTGCGCCATATACCAGCACGGGCATGGTGAGTGACTTATAGAGCGCGGTTTTCGTACGTCGAGAGAGGACTTTACTCCTGAATTGCCTACTCAGTCCAAAGTAGCACTTGTTGGCAAGAGTGATTCTACGTTGGATTTCAATGCTGACATTATTATCGGTGTTAATGCTGGTTCCCAAGTAAACGAAATTCTCTACTTTCTCGAAATTGTAACTGTCAACATTGACGTGGGTGCCAAGGCGCAAATGTGCTGACTGTTTGTTTGATGACAGGAGATACTTCGTCTTGTCCTCGTTTACCACCAGACCTATGCGCTTTGCTTCCCTATCCAACTTGGAAAAGGCAGAACAGACTTCGCGGTTTTTGTTACCGATGATGTCGATGTCATCGGCATAAGCCAGCAATTGCACGCTGTTGTAGTAAATTGTTCCTGAGCGGTTCAGTTCTGCAGCTCTCATTATCTTCTCCAACATCAGATTAAAGAAGTCACATGACAGGGAGTCGCCCTGTCTGAAACCCCGTTTTGTGGCGAACGGCTCGGAGAGGTCTTTTCCAATTCTGACGGAGCTGGTGGTATTGCTCAACGTCATTTTA
This sequence comes from Rhagoletis pomonella, assembly GCF_013731165.1. Classification (NCBI taxonomy): domain Eukaryota; kingdom Metazoa; phylum Arthropoda; class Insecta; order Diptera; family Tephritidae; genus Rhagoletis; species Rhagoletis pomonella. The sequence goes on along the minus strand of NW_023458556.1, from coordinate 102,307,949 downwards.
CACAGCCGTATGAGTTTTGAGGGGATGCCAAATTCGGACATAGCGGCGTATAGGCAACTCCTTTTAGTGCTGTCAAAAGCGGCGTTAAAGTCGACAAATAGGTGGTGAGTGTCGATCCTTTTCTCGCGGGTCTTTTCCAAGATTTGGCGTATTGTGAATACTTGGTCTATGGTGGATTTGCCAGGTCTAAAGCCACACTGATAAGGCCCAATCAGTTCATTGACGGTGGGCTTCAGTCTTTCACACAATACGCTCGATAAGACTTTGTAACCTATGCTTAGAAGGTGATCCCGCGGTAGTTGGCGCGAATGGCGGGGTCACCTTTCTTGTGGATTGGGCAGAGCACACTTAAATTTCAGTCGTCGGGCATGCGTTCATCTGACCATATTCTGCACAAGAGTTGATGCATGCACATTATCAACTCCTCGCCGCCGTACTTGAATAGCTCAGCTGGCAGGCTGTCAGCTCCAGCGGCTTTGTTGTTTTTCAGCCGCGTTATTGCTATACGTACCTCGTCATAGTCAGGCGGCGGAATGTCGACTCCGTCATCATCGACTGCGGGCTCGGGTTCTTCTTCTCCACAACTTTCCGTGCTGCTACCATTTAGTGGGGCGGAAAAGTGTTCCCTCCATAATTTAAGTACCTCTGGACATCAGTTACTAGGTCGCCATTATTGTTCTTACAGGAGTGCGCCCCGGTCTTTAAATTTTCCGTAAGTCGCCTAACTCTCTGGTAAAATTTTCGGGCATTCCTCCTGTCGGCCAGCATTTCAAGCTCTTCGCACTCACGTATTTCGGCCTCTCTCTTCTTGTTACGGCAAATACGTCTCGCTTCCCTCTTCAGATCCCTATAGCGGTCCCACATAGCGCGCGTTACGCCCGATCGCAACGTGGCCCTGTAGGCGACATCTTTTTTCTCTGCAGCTTCCTGACACTCCTCATCGTACCAGTTGTTCTTTCGGGCTCGCTGAAATCCGACTACTTCTTCGGCGGCGGTACTTAATGAGCGGGAAATGTGGTTCCACTGCTCGCATATGTCGGTTTGTTGAAGAGTGCTCTCTGAGAGCAGGTGTGAGAGTCGAGTAGCGAAAGCGCTGGCTGTCTGTTGTGATTGCAGCTTTTCGAGGTTAAGCTTTCCTTGCATATTTGGGCGCACAGAGGCGGGTGCGTATCTTGGCTGCAACAAGATAATGGTCCGAGTCGATGTTTGGTCCTCGGAGTGTGCGTACGTCTAAAACACTGGAAGCGTGCCTTCCGTCTATCACAACATGATCGATTTGGTTTCTCGTTTTTCGATCCGGAGGCAGCCAGGTAGCTTGATGGATCTTTTTATCTTTTTATCAAATTGACAGATCTGGCCCGCAAATATTTGAGCGCTCCACCCGCCAGCATTCCAAGTGAGCAATTGTTCAGTGCAGCCGGCCTTATATACGAACATCAAAGAAATCGCCTCATGGGAAAAAAGACAGCGAAATTACTTTTATTGAAATATAATATGCCCCTTTTGAACTTTGACTACTAGATTAAAACACTGTATAGGTTGTTGATTACAGCCTTTTTAATGTTATTCATAACATTCGCATTCGCACATTCGAAAAATATGGCATTCGAAACATCCCTAGTACATACATACATTTATAGTTAGATCGATAATACTTTTCGGATTAGTGGTAACCCTAACCTAACATTTTCAAACTAAAGATGACTGGACATTCATATTTTAATATTTCATTTAACTTTTGTATAAGTTAAACAAATTCGACTTTCAAAAAGGTGACAACCCTCTTTTAAAAAAATGTCAAACTAAATTTTTTTTAATCTCTTTTGTTTGTCATTGTGACACATATTATAATTTACTGATGAATTAAGTTGCATTTAATTTTTTGAACAGTGACAGCTCTCCTAAATACTTACCCATCTTTTAATAATTCATTTAACTTATTAAATAATAAACATTACATTTTTTTAATGGTGGCAACCGTCTTCAAAGATTACCAAGTTCAAACTAAAGATTCCTTAAAAACGTGTCGTCTGATCCCATATTTCATGTGTATAACTTGCGTATAAGTTAACACAATTAGGGTCGGTTGCTCAAAGCCTGGTTGACACTAATCTTTGGTTAACATCTATATCGACGTCTTCCACTCCATTCATCTAACACGATGTCGATAACGATGTTTAACCGGAGATTGTGTCAACCAGGCGTTGAGCAACCGGCCCTTATATCGCGGTCAGAGAGGCCGATAATCGAGTAATTAACCAAGATTTCCCGATTAAGGCCCTAATTGAATGAAAATTTCCATGCACCCCTGTTGGGAGGTATGTTAAATTTGAGTTCGGGCTGTGTTCATTGCACAAATGACAATCAGCTGTTTCAGGTGACGGTTGTGGATTTAAAATTCGCAAATATTTTGCAAATATGGACGACGCTGGTTGAAAGTAAATAAAATTACTTTAATTTTTAAAAGAGATAAATAAAATTACTTTTGTTTTACTTAAAACAGCTCTCAAAAGAAAAAGGAAGCGACTAGCATGGGCTGAGGACGGCGAGTTGGCGATCCTTGATTTGTGGGCAGAACGCGTTGGAGAACTCCGTGGCTTGCGGAAAATTAGCACATTTATGCGGAGACGGCTAGCGAACTAGCAAAGCTGAGACACATCTACAGTGCTCGAGGTGTGCAGGTGAAAATAGCAAATTTCACACAGCGGTATCGGTAAGTGTAAATAATGTCAATGTTAATATGAAAAACCATTAAATTATTTCATTTATAGGAAAGAGAAACGAGTATGGGACCATCTGGTGGATCGCCAAGTACATGGCCATTTTACCGGAGGGCCCACCAAATAATAGGCGGTCTTAAGGTCAACAATTTTACCGAGCTGGCGTTGGAAAGTATCGACGGTATGTGTCTCAGTGCCTAATATCGCATCAAATTATTTTTTAACATGGCTAGGAGTGTAGTAAGTACGTATTTATGTATATACGTACATATAAATGCATGCTTTTATATTTTTTATGTACTGTGCAAGTATTCATGTGTAAATACATTTCGGTATTTGCCTATATTCTATACATATCGCTAATTTACTTCAATAGTGTCATAAACGGCAAATGTTTAGTTATTTGTACAACGATTTTCGAGTTGGAGGCGGAGGGGCAGGGGGCGTAACCCCCCAAGCCCTCCCTAAACAAAAGGGTATGGACCGCGCTTTGTGAAAAGTCACCGCTCCTCCTCCCCATTACCACCCCACAGAGATATTTCGAGGAAATTGTTTATGCTTGACAGCTGAGCTCGGAAATTTGCAAAAAATACCATATTTCAAACCGAAATCTATACTAATATATATTTTGAAAGCCGTTTTTTTCTGTTCGCAAAGCTCGGGATCAGCTATACCAATTTTTTTGCTTGTCATTGTCTTAGCCGAAAAAAAAGTTTACATACTTCTTAAAAAAGGAAACTGCAGGACTTAAAAAATCCTATATAATCTAACATATGTACATGCCCACTTGACAGCGCTGCTCACCTGCAAATCCCACCCTGTGGGGAAAATCTCTAGTTCTGAACTGGTGTGCTTCTAGTATATTTAGACCCAGTACTGGTTCGCGATAAATCTCATTTGCATGCAAACAACTGGCGAATTTAACATGGCGATGTCCTAGGAAGTGTCAATTGCCCCCAGCTGCATCCCTTTTTCGACAGTTCCGAACTAGTCCTAAATTCTATAGTTCCGAACCAGTTCTAAAATCGACAGACGAAAGAAAAACGTATCATGATTTTTCAATCTCTGTGTTCAATGTGTTTTCAATTTGAAATTAAATTTGTTTGAATGATTGTAAGAAATGTACGTTTACATACCTTTAGCTGTAGCTGAGTTTACAGAGGTTCTCGCTGTTAGATTCCAGACGGCCCCAAGATGTTGAAATGTTAACACAAATTTTGGTTTTGTATTACCAAGCTATGAAAAATTATCTGCGAAATGCAGAATGGAAGCGTATTTGAACGAAAAAGCCGCCGAACACATATCTATGTAAAGTAAACAAGCCCCCTGCTGCATGCTTTTTTCGATAGTTCCGAACTAGTTCTAAATTCGACAAATAAGATCTAGTTCGTTCTGCATCTCTTTTTCTATAGTTCCGAAGCAGTTCTAAATTCGACACTTAGATATAGATTTCTAGTGAAAAAACTGAAAAAATTAGTTTTTCAAAAGTACCACTTTTCGCCGATTTTGGACTGGTGGGGATCTAGCTCCTATCGAACTAGTTAATTTTTGGCGATAAAGACCTAGTACGAAACTAGACATTTGATTCGCTAGTCCGTGGTTTCCCTGCAGGGCAAATAAGAGCGCCCTCTGCTGTTCATTTGTACGGAATACAGCGCAAAACAAGGGTTATACATATACACACGTGCTAATGTTAACGTTAATATTGATTCTTATGTTAAAAAAAAAAAATATGAATGTACATATGTATGAACAGTTCATAGATAAATAATGTAGGCAATTACATATGTATGTACAAGGAGCAATTAACATTGCTGTTAGCACTTATGTACATTTGTATATGAATATTTATGTACATACATATGTATGTATATATTTACGCATAAAAACCCTGCTGCTATTACATTTTTTGTACGTACTACGTTCAAAGGATGGTTATAGGCTAACAAAATCTCGATATATAAAAGGGGCGTCGAACCTCCCGTACAAACCGAATTTTTCATACTCCGTATCTCTGGAAATAATCATGGTAGAGTTCTGGAACTTGGTATATATGAAATCCATCGCATACTCTTGGATGAAAATCTGAGCTATTGGAAAATGGGGCGTGGCATCTCCCATACAAACCGAATTTGTCATACTGCATATCTCTGGAGGTGTGAATGGAAGAGTACTGGAACTGGGTTTTGACGTATATGAAATCCTTCTTGGAGAAAGGTGCGTGGCACCTCATATACAAACCGAATTTTTCATACCGTATATCTCTGGAAATGTTCATGGTAGAGTACTGGAACTTGGTATGGAGATACTATGTATATGTAATCAATCGCATACTCTTGTAGGAAAATTTGAGCTATTGGAAAATGGAGCGTGGAACTTCTATACAGACCAAATTTTTCATACTACATATCTCTGGAAATGTTCATAGTAAAGTACTGGAACTTGGTGTGGAGATATGTATATAAAATCAATCGCATGCTCATGAATAAAAATTCGACCTATTTGAAAAGGGGGCGTGGAACCTCCCATATAAACCGAATTTTTCATAAAAAGTACCTC
>NW_023458556.1:102302300-102302570 GCF_013731165.1 Rhagoletis pomonella | reverse complement strand
TTTTTCACTCAAATTGCTTTCGTGAAACTGGATTTTAAGGTATTTCATCTGAAATAAGTCTGCGAATATACATATCAAATAAAACACCTCTTTGAGGTAAAATTTTCGAGTGACGAAAGCTGAACTAGAAACACAAAATTTATGATATCAACTTCATGACGAAAATTATACGCATTTTTTAACTGCCTTTGAAACGTACGGAAAATCTTTTTTATTTATACGAATCGTTGCAAAAGTTCTGCTTTTTATTTTGTGTTTCTAGCAGTAAAC
>NW_023458556.1:102300434-102302290 GCF_013731165.1 Rhagoletis pomonella | reverse complement strand
TAAATAATAAAAGATTTTCCGTACGTTTCAAAGGCAGTTAAAAAATGAGTATAATTTTCGTCACGAAATTGATATCATAAATTTTGTGTTTCTAGTTCAGCTTTCGTCACTCGAAAATTTTACCTCAAAGAGTTGTTTTATTTGATATCAATTATTTTGGGGTAGCAAATTTAAAATCGACAAAAATACAAACAATAATCTAAATGTTTTATTTTTTTTCAAATAAATTGCTAAAAATATTATCTAAATTATGTATTCAAATCGATGTGTCCATTGAAAAATATAATTTTTCGAATACGGAATAAAGCGAAAACGAATGATCATATACTTTGTATTCGAAAAAAATAAAAATAAAGAAAAAATTATGAGACATGATAAAAACTTAGCAACTTGGTGCCAACTTTGGATACAATAAACAACATTCGTCCGATTGTCTCGTAGTTAAATTTTGTTAAGATTTCTACCGGGTGTGGGGCGCGCACGTGTGCTTTTTTTAAAGAAGTTTTACTTCTATCACGTGTACGGTGTTGCACTTGTGCTATTAAACTAATGATTTTTACTCAAGTAGTTTTGCTCAGTGGCAATTTATACATATGTATGTAAGTAGTAGCGACACATTGGGTGAATTCAATGCATTCATACATACATATTTATGTACAACTGTAGGTAATATTGTACGCGTCTTCCTAGGTAGGTTAAGTGCGGGTGATAAACCCATGTAGCATAGTTAAATACTGTGTGTACATACATACCTGCAATTAAAATGGGAAAAAATGTTACAATTTCGGCATATGACTGAAAAAACTCTAAAATACACACAAATTGTCGTTTCCAAGACATGTACGAACTGATTAGCACAGCTGCATCCTTCAACTTGTCAACTCGCGGGAAATTCCTCGATTTGCAGGGAATTTCGGTTTAGGTGGCAATCTGGACATATTATTTTTATATCTTAAAGTATAGATATATTATTTTTATATCTTAAAGTAACCAGATTAGACGGATATGCTAATTTTTAACCATTTGACCCTATTTAGAGCGACATTTTTTCAATTTGAATGGCAATATCTCCACAACAAGAGTTTTCCCAGATATAAGCTATATACCAGATGAAAGCTAAGGTTTTGGGCTAGATTTTTGGAAACATAGAACAAAATCGACTGACCAGTTTTTGAGAAAATGTCCGAAATGTATATTTTCAGCAGCCCGATTTTTAGTTTTCAGGCGATAACTTTATGACATATTTATATTTTATAAACACAAAAGATAGCGTTAGATAGCTTGTTTGAAGACCCTTCTACTGATATCCACATCAATGACATGGATTGAGTAGTGCGGCCTCAGTGGTAGTTTAAAAAATTGCCTTTTTCGAATTTCAGGCAGCAGCCGCGCCCACACACGCCAAATATCGGGGCAAAACCTTCTTAGTATTTTTGTACTTTAATTCCTGAAAGTTTGAAAGAAACTAAATGAAGGTACGTGCAGACGCCACATACGTACCAAGGTATCTCGTAGTGGAGACACGAACCAAAACACATTTACCTCTATATCTTTCCAACTAGTAGCCGGAACTTAATATATAAGGTATCGTTTGAAAGGTATTGGCCTATAGAATAACACTAAATATGTGGGGTGTACCCACATGCCCCATAAACCGGAAAAAGCAAAAAAGAAACCTTTTTTTTCGCAACACTTTAGCCTAATTTTTAAGAATCCGGTTAATCGTTTATGAAGCTTGAATACATTTTCTGGACACACTCTGCAAGACCTTTCTATACGATATCTCAAAAATGTCGATTGGACGTCTGGATAAAAACTTCCAAATCTCGTGGATATATAAGCGAGTCATTTCAGCA
>NW_023458556.1:102298864-102300334 GCF_013731165.1 Rhagoletis pomonella | reverse complement strand
ATAAAAACTTCCAAATCTCGTGGATATATAAGCGAGTCATTTCAGCATGCTACTGTGGCTGCTTTCGTCACTCGCGCGCGCTGCCGTGCGCTGTGATTTCTGTTGGACAATGATGCGCACCCATTTCGAAATTGCCACCCGCTATACTACAAAGCTTCTAGGACAGGTTCACTATAGAACCGGATCATTGTTGCCGCCAGGGAGTGAAGAGGAAAAGGTTCTTCAATTTATTTCGTTTTGCGATTAACCGTGCTATAAAATGCTGCACAACTGGAGAATTTCAAGAACTTCTTCACGGATATAACATTTCGTTAGGTTATTTAAAGCGGCAAATGACCACCAAACCATAATCTTAGCAGATGAATGTGCCAATGAACATCGTAGATGTGAATTTTTGGTGATATTGTGGAACCAAAAAGTTTTAATAAACAAAAACTTATTTTGGGCGGGACGAAGTTCGCCGGGTCTGCTAGTTATTAATAAATTAGTGCACAGATATAATGTTTTTTTTTTATAAAGCATAGACTCTTGTCTACAAGTGTGTGTAAAAGATTTTGGATTCGGGGCACGTGTTTGGGCCCAACAACCCAAAATCGATGTACAAATAACTAAACCGTACCCTCATAACCCGAAAAATACACATTCATGCTTTTCTCGAGTTTTGCTATTTTGATTTATGACGCTATTAAAGTAAATGGGTGATATGTATGTTATCGAGAGCAAAGCACAGGTTTATATACAGTTACGGGCAAAATAATAGCTCCAAAGTTCATGTATATTTATTTCTAACAAATTATATTTTAATCTTAGGTCGTTCTATAACAAAAACACAAAGTTAACAGAAATTATTAAAACTTCAAACGTTTTAATCAAAATTAAATTTTGTTGATGCGTTATATGGAAGAAAATGCTCAACACCCTCAGCAAAAAAATTCAAAAAGCCAACGGTATTTTTCGCGACTTGAAACTTGCATTTTATTATACTAAAATGAATGGGCTATAAAACTGCATACTTTTTTATAAAAATTATAGGCAACAAGTTGAAAATTTTCATAAACATGTTTGAAACTTGATTAATTCTTTTTAACTTTGTGCAAGCTTTCAAACTATATGCATGTCTGTTTATATGCATATTTATACATATCTGTGTTCGTATGGAATAGTATCTTATGGCTGGCTTTAGTATCAGGGCTGCAAACCACTCCAAAAATCGATGCGGTTCGGTTCAGTGGTTCGAACCACTTAGAAAAAGCTTGTACCGGTACAAGAACCGGTTCACGAGCATCCCTGAACCGCGATTCGGTTCGGTTCAAGTGGTTCAATTTCTTAATGCTAAAGTATATAAATATTACAAAAATATGACAAATTCATAATAAACATACAAATTAAAGGTTTTGTTATTGAGATAAAATTTAAATATCCACATGGTCATTGAGAAAATATGGAGCTATTGGAAAAGGTGGCGTGGCA
>NW_023458556.1:102289152-102298764 GCF_013731165.1 Rhagoletis pomonella | reverse complement strand
CTCTCCTCTCTCAATAAGTGAATTATGGACATAAATACATAAAATCAACTGATGAATTTAGTTCTGTAGCTGAACAGTTTTAGATCTCGACACTTAACAAACTCCTGCCTATCGTGACTCGGCACAAAAATTTAAAATATTGGTTCCGTACGTCATGCGGACTGCGCCCCTCGTGCGGATGGGCGGGAATGGAGGGTAAAAACCGTTGGGATTATTATTATTATTATTATTAAAGCTCGAGATTGTTTTCTTTAAACGCGTTTCTATTTAAATATCCTGCACTTCGCAAATACTTTTTCGAATTGAGTACAAATAAAATTGAGATCGAAATTCCATATACATATCTGACGCAGTTCGAATATGGGACCACCTACAACAGAATATAAAAACAAATGTGAAATGTTATAAAATAAATAGAGTAAATAAAAATAAAAATAAAATATTTTGTTTCCTATTGATATTTTATGTCCAAAAGTAGTTAGTTACAAGTTAGTTGCATCAAATGCAGAGGCAACCACCCTTGAATACATCTAATGCAGAGGTAAACCACCCTTGCCCATTTCGCGGCCATCGCCATAGAAATATAGTTAGCTTTCGTCAAAGAAAATATACAGATAATAAGTGACTTTTAGCTCCTTCCTAATCAACATAAAGCTAGCTTATAGTTACACACATTTCCTGCAGGGATATTCGAACTCCGTCAGACATAACTTCAAAATGATAATATGAAATTTCGATCTTCCTTGTCCTCAATTCGAAAAAGTATTTGCGAAGTCCAGGATATTTAAATAGAAACGCGTTTAAAGAAAACAATCTCGAGCTTTACTCTTGCATTACTTGTCAACTAGTTTCAAGTTACCTTTTTGTAGCTAACTACAAGTTATATATTTTATAGAAATCCCGCAAAAAATCTAACTACAAGTAGGTTTTTTTAATCAATTCATAATTTCTTTCTGCAGGGAATTCACTAATCACGCGCTGTGATGTTGATTCAAACTCAACATATGAAAACAACTTTACATGTATGGCTGTAGCTGAGTGTGCAAAGACGCTTGATACAATTGATTGATATAAAATTAATTTTTTTTCTTCTTAATTACGAAAAAGCATCTGTGCACTTCACAGCCACATATTTTACTACGTATATACTCAAATTTACTCGAGTTGGTTTAGTGCTCTTTCATATGCGTATTTTTTTCAATTTAGCACGTTTTTTTTTTAATTCTAAAATTGTTTTCCCTCAGTGTTGTAATGTGAGTTTATGACATTCGATACGATACTAGGGTTCTGGTACTCGATTACAAATAATATCGTTTTAAAACTATCGAGTAGAAAATATCGGTATCGAATGCCAAAAGTATCGATATGGTATCGTATCGTATCGAAATTCGTGTCCCTAGCCACAGGCTTGTAGGCCGTAGGCGTCGGCTACCGCGGGCGCGGAACTCGCGTGCTTTGTTTGCTTACTTGTACAAAAGACAATAGCTGGCCGTTTTTACCAGTGTTGTCAACGAAAACTGCCCGGATCCGAGTTAATTCCCAAAAATTTCGTGCATTTGTTCGGCTGCTTATACGCATTTTAAGGAGGAAAATGCATGAGTCAAAGCAAATAAAGGATGTTTATGCAAATAAGCGAGCCCGTTTGTCAACCGTATAAAAGCCGGTTATTGTCCGCACCCTGGTTAGACAGACTTAGAGCCATTTCAACAATATTAGAAGTGGACTCTCTGCCCATGTACACATTCGCATTCGCAAACCATTCGTATCACTTGATGCAAATGTCGAATGCGAATGTGTAAAATGATGCGAATCATACTCATAACGAATGCGAATGCAAATATTCGCAACATCCCTGGTATGTACATATCTGTGTTCGTACGGAATAGTAGCTTATGTCGAAAGGCTGGCTTTAGTATAATGCGGCATTCGCAGCATACGATTGCTAATGACTCACTGGCCCCGAGCCGTTGAAGAAATTTTGGCAAATAAATGTGCAAGAAATAGTTCCGATACTAGCAAGAAACTATTCTTATTAAGTCTCATCAAAAAATTCCTTGTCGTTTAAAGAATAAAGGGAATGCCGCAATATACTAAAGCCAGCCTTTCGACATAAGCTACTATTCAATACGAACACAGATATGTACATGGCTCGGCGCCAGTGAGTCATTCGCAATCGTATGCTGCGAATGCCTCATTATACTAAAGCCAGCCTTTCGACATAAGCTAATAACGGGTGATTTTTTAAGAGCTTGATAACTTTTTTTTTAAAAAAAACGCATAAAATTTGCAAAATCTCATCGGTTCTTTATTTGAAACGTTAGATTGGTCCATGACATTTACTTTTTGAAGATAATTTCATTTAAATGTTGACCGCGGCTGCGTCTTAGGTGGTCCATTCGGAAAGTCCAATTTTGGGCAACTTTTTCGAGCATTTCGGCCGGAATAGCCCGAATTTCTTCGGAAATGTTGTCTTCCAAAGCTGGAATAGTTGCTGGCTTATTTCTGTAGACTTTAGACTTGACGTAGCCCCACAAAAAATAGTCTAAAGGCGTCAAATCGCATGATCTTGGTGGCCAACTTACCGGTCCATTTCTTGAGATGAATTGTTCTCCGAAGTTTTCCCTCAAAATGGCCATAGAATCGCGAGCTGTGTGGCATGTAGCGCGATCTTGTTGAAACCACATGTCAACCAAGTTCAGTTCTTCCATTTTTGGCAACAAAAAGTTTGTTAGCATCGAACGATAGCGATCGCCATTCACCGTAACGTTGCGTCCAACAGCATCTTTGAAAAAATACGGTCCAATGATTCCACCAGCGTACAAACCACACCAAACAGTGCATTTTTCGGGATGCATGGGCAGTTCTTGAACGGCTTCTGGTTGCTCTTCACTCCAAATGCGGCAATTTTGCTTATTTACGAAGCCATTCAACCAGAAATGAGCCTCATTTCGAACCGAACACTGATTTTGGTAATAAAATTCAATGATTTGCAAGCGTTGCTCGTTAGTAAGTCTATTCATGATGAAATTTCAAAGCATACTGAGCATCTTTCTCTTTGACACCATGTCTGAAATCCCACGTGATCTGTCAAATACTAATGCATGAAAATCCTAACCTCAAAAAAATCACCCGTTACATATTCTATACAAACACAGATATGTACATATGTAGTTAGATATATATTACTTTTCGAATTAGTTGTAACCCTAACAAATAACATTTTCTTACTAAACTTGTATATAAGTTAAACAAACCTTCAAAAAGGTGGCAACCCTCTTTAAGAAAATTTCAAACTTTTTTTTTTGTCTCTTTCGTTTGACATTGTGACACATAAAAAAATGACTGATAAATTAAGTTGCATTTAATTTTTTGAACAATGGCACTTTCCTTAATACCTCCCCATCTTTTAATAATTCATTTAACTTATTAAATACTAAACATTAAATTTTTTTAATGGTAGCAACCCTCTTCAAAGATTACCAAGTTCAAACTAAAGATTCCTTAAAAATGTGTCGTTTTATACCCATATTTCATATGTATAACTTGCGTATAAGTTAACACAATTAGGGCCGGTTGCTCAAAGCCTGGTTGACACTAATCTTCGGTTAAAATGAGTTTAAAATGAGTTTGATTTTTTTAAACATGTACTTGTTTTCCTACATGTACTTAAGAAATAAAAAATGCTAAACCATTTTGGGTTATACCCGTATTGCTATAACTTGTAACGCAAGCTGTTGCTTAGTAGGTGTGTTTGAGTGTGTGTGTGTGTTTGAGTGCGTGGGTAAAAGGAAGTGAAAGTAGCCACCCTTTTAAAGCTAACACAGCAGGCAGGCTAAGGTGCGAAACCGTGCTAACCCGGCGGTTTGGTAAAGCAGTTGCGAGTACGCGTATGTATAGGTTTGGAAAGTTGAGAAAGATGAGTGATTAAATCGGGCGATCGGAGATTGAGTAGGTGAGGCATGAGTGACATCCTTGGCCATATCGTACCCAATAAAATGACACAAAGAAAGTCCGAGAAGTTTAGAATCAAAGTTACGGTGCAGTAAAAGGTGTAGCGAATTAGATCGTGTGAAGCTAAAAATTAAAGTTATAAGTACACATACATATAAGTGTTAACTGAAGAAAAAAAAAACGGTGATTTTTTTAGTGACCCGTACGGAGCAGTTACCGGGAACCGTTGTCAACTCCAGCTATCGGAATCCGAGGTAAGTGGATTTGAATAGTTAGATGCAGCTAGGGAAAACTAAAAGCCAAATGTGGACTGGGAGTATGAGTTTAGCACCTTCTATCGAACTTAAATTAGATTGATAATTACAATTTTTGAAGGAAAGCACCTAAATGCGGGTCGACCTCAATATTGTGGAGAACGTTTTTTATATTCCCAGCTGCATATCTAGGCAAATAATTGTGCGTATGTGCACGCAGTAAGCGCACAAATTTGAACGCAAAGCTAATGTATGTGCATATATACATATATACATATATGCCTATATACATTTGCATATATACATTTGCCTGTGTTTATACATGCTTATACGCGCCTTAGAGACAGCAAGGTGAAACTAATTGAATTTCTTTTAAATTTTCAGGTCGCCAGCACACCTGTGCAAAAGGACCTCGCAGGGGAAAAAAGAGCTAAGCGACACACCACCTACTAAGAGGCACTCAAAGAGCCAGGTTCTGCGGCGATCCGACCTTACTCTATTGGTCCGATGCATTATTAGCAAATGTCTGCTACTCATATGGACATCGAGCACCAGTAATTGGGAGAGGCAACGATTTGTGGCGGCAACACAACAGCATATGTACATACATACGTTTGCGCGAGGCAGTGACCAGCACCTATGTACACATAGGCAGACGGTAACCTAGGCGAACAACAGCGCTGACATATATACATACATACATATGTACACAAATCACTGTAGTCAGCTGTTTCTGTGAAAAAAATCAGAGTAGGTCAACGCACGCTGCAAAGTAGACCAGCGAATTACCCGTTCCAAAATTGTGCGCAGACTGGAATTCACCAGAGAGATCAGGAAGAGCTGACATACATTTATACACATATTTACCAGCGAGGGAGAGCCAGGGGGCATAAACATACCAACATCGTTCCAGCAGCGTCGGCAGATGCGCGATCACACCCACGCCAACGCCGTTCAGCCAGTGCATCGAGGGAGAGCAGACCATTTGCGACAGTATCACATTTTTGTTGCTATATTTTATTTGGGTTTACCAATTGTAATTTCCTCACTGTTTTGTTGGTAGATTTTGCGATTTAGGCGCGTGTTTTTTTGTTTTTCTTTTATTAAATTAGAGTTTTAGCAAGAATTCAGTAATTTATAGGGAATCGCGCCACACATAATTTAATCATTAAACTTGCGAATGCAATACCTTTGTTTGATAGGATTCAGCCATTCTATTTTGATTGCGTATGCATTTTTTTTTCAACACTTGGTTTCATAGTTTTCATTCTTTTTGGGTAGTATAATAGCTAGTTTTTTTTGCTCGTTCTCATTTATGGCCCCACACGCGTTTTTTTCTTAATAATTTTTGTTTGACTCAGTCGTATCACGGTAAATTAAATATCACGGCCGAATTTTTGCTACTTTGTGTTTTGCCGGATTTTATTAGCGCTAGAAGACCCGCTCACGTCCGCAATCATGAGCGAGTAACTAAGTACTTGAGCAGCACTGGTGTCTCCACCTCAGCTGTTCATTCATGTATGTACATATGTATGCTTGTTTTAAACTCCCCACAGGTCATCTCCGTATGCTGGCGCCAACATCGTGGGACTCTTAAGGTGAGTGCAAAGGTATTTTGTAAACATTTCTACAAACATACATATATTTGCGCAGAAATATCTGCACACGTAATTTACATATATTTTTCTTATTTTTGTTATGCGTTGATTTTATTCAAGCCGGTGTTGTGAGGCATTTTCCAACGTTTTGTTTTTAGCTGCATTTGTCTGTACGTGTGTGCAGAAACATAATATTAGGGTAGTTCCCACTAGTTTTTTTGCGAAGAGAAAAAAAAAAAAATAAATAAAATAAAAGGAGACCAAATCATAAATGAATAGTATTAGGGATAATTTGTGATTGAAGTATAAGAGAATCTGCAGAAGTCTTTTTATTTAATATTCTAGACCTTGTATTAGATTAAATATCTATAGCTAATTGGTTTGAACTGAATAACCTGAATTTAGTTTTTGTATACATCCAACGATTTTAAGTGAATTGATGAATTTGTTTAGGGAATTATACATAGCTAAGGCGGATATTTAATTGTGTAAGATTAGGGCGATGATTTGATTTGAATTTTTGTTTGGTAAAGAACAAACGTAGTGTTAGTGTTAGGATAAATAATCAACTCACTGAATTGTAGATTTGAAGAATTGTATAATAAAGGGGGAAAACAGTGAAAGAAAAAAATAAATGGTTTCTACTTATTTAGTTGTTTGAGGTAAAACACAGAGGCATTGTAATGGAATGCTGAACGTTTTAAGTTGGTGTGGGTGTTACAGTTAGGCAGAAGAGGGGACATGTGGGTGTTGACCATAGACTGGACGGTTAATTGACGTATGAACTAGTGGCCGACGGACTTTGTCAGGCTTAGGGGGTGTTGCTAGGTAGCGGGAGTCGCAGCAACGCCCATGGCTACGCGTATGTTGCACGTAGAAGGGGAGGGACTCCACCTGACAGGACGGGACTTCATGCTGTGTATTTTTCCTTCATCTCCTGTGCTTCGACTTTTTTTCTTTTTCTACAGTAATCAGGCATGATTAAAAAAATAAATACATTTTGTTAATGTGGGTGTAGGTAAGGCAGGTGGTAAAGACCCCCCCCCCCCCATCCGACGAGCTAGACCGGGTTCGCCACCATGCCTGTGCGCCACCTTGCTTTCACCGGAAGTCTCACCCACGTAACAAACTCATTTAACTTTTTAAACAATTTGAATAACTCTTATTTTTGAAAGCGTGGCAACTATTTTCGGAAAACTTAAACCTCACGGTACATCTACAGCCCAAGCCCTTTAATCTTACACCTCATTTTTCAAAATCGAACGAACGGTGCGGATCAAATGGCATTGATTAATAAATAATTTGAACTAAACTTTTTAACAGGCGGCAACACTTTTCGAAAAAATAATACCGTATTGCACATCTAAAAAATATATAAAAAGGTATTAATCTTCGTTGGAATATTTCTGTATGAAAGCAATTTCAGTCCTCTTGCATTTGGTACCTAACTTGTTTGATTCGGATAAGCGGTTTGTTTATTATTACGAAAGGACTTTTATTTCGGACTTAGAAAATATTTGGCCAAGTTTAACTTTTGTTGCTGGACTTAAAAAATAAAAGTCCGGGTTGACTGATTATTTTATTTCAAATAAAATAAAAGTCCAAAGATAACTTTTTTCTAATTACTTTCATTATAAAAGTTATAAGAGTCCCGGTCCCTGCTTTTTCATTGCAGAAATACACTCGGATGTTTGCCATTGCCGGCCAAGAGGCGACCGCTATTAGAAAAAAACTGTTTTTTTATGTTGGGTTGAACCGGGCCTGCGGAATTACCGATCCTTATTTTGAGATAAATTGATTACCTATTTGGTAGAAAAAGTGTATTTTCAATATCCGTGAATAACTAAAACAAAACGTGCTACGGTCCGAATGCATGCTGTAAAACTAACGAACTATTTCAAAATTAAAATTCTGACCTCCGGCTGCCGAATTTGCACAAACTAAAGTGACAGCAGAAAATTAACCTGACGAGTATCAAGTAGCGAAAAAATTAAGGCGCTCCGACGTTGAGTACCTTAGTGTACATGATTTCAGAATAAGTCACCGATTCCCACAGTTCCCAGTATATAAGAATGAGATAGAGAAAAATCCTATTGGAATTTTCCTACTGAGTCAACTTCAACTCTGCCCGTAGTGTGGGATACTAAAAAGTCAGACCAACTGTTTTAAATCGAAAACACATGCCCCACCCTCCAAAACATCAAAAATCCAATACAACTTGAAAAAATCAGTTTTTAAATGAAGGAAAAAACATTTGGAAATAAATTTATTAGTTTTTTATTAACACTAGAGTACACGCGTGGCCTACTATAGTAGATCACGGTAACATTTTTGTTGATACCTTGACAGTTTTGTATGTTAGAGCGGTGCGGCTCCAGGAAAACCTTCTGCATTAAATTTGTCGACGAGTAAGTACCGGGCTTGACTTCCACGCATATTCACTTTTTTATGGATTTGCGCGAAAATCACGGGCCTACCATAGTAGTCCGCGTGAGTATTGGTGTACTGACTTTATAATTTGGTTACTTTGCATATGCGGTGCTTCAGTGTTCTTAGAACCCGCCACTGAAGGCCACTTAAAATATTTTTGGATTTGATGAACATTGCTGCAATAGACGCTCTTATAATCAACCAAATGAATGTCAATACTGAAAAAAAATTCACTGGTAACCTTTGACAAGAATAGTCCCTCGATTTTTTGAAACCCGCTTTGAATCGGTGGAGATCCATTGAAACACTTCTCCAACAACTAAAATTTGGAATAGGGAAGCTCTTAGCAGCATCTCAAGAAGTATAGCACGATGTAATACCAAATTGTAGTTGGTCGGTTCACCTATTGTACCAGAGATGTAAGTCCATCCACACAGAAGTGGTGCAACACTTGTAACAAATGCATTTGTCCTGATCACCAGCGTGCGGTGGGTGATCTAAGAACTAAAATTATTCTTATTTTTTTCTGTTACATAACTAAATATTTTTTTTTTTCAAATTCCTACTTGCTATGAAAAAATTTAAGTTTGTGATCGTAAACGTAATAGATTTAACTATATTTTTAACTACATATAAGTTTCATTTAAGTGTTATCTAAAAAACATATATTGAAATTTTAAAATGGTCTACTATAGTTACGGTGACCATATTTATGGGAGCGGAATACGGGACAAAAAATAATTTTGCAAATTTTTTCCACAGAAACTTACTGATCTTTAAGCCTTCTTCAATGATCCTAGATGTATTAGCCTTGAAACAGCATCCTTGTAGTAACATCACAAATTGTAGGAAATCTTCCCCGAGATTTTTAACCCGCAAAATTTGTTAAAAAAAACCTTAAATTTTAGTATAATAAAGTGTGATTTTGAAGTCGCTAAGACTTAAGCTGAGATCCCACGATTGCCGCAAATGGACCAATCTGGAACAATTTTTATTGTGCTGTATTGGAGCCCAATAAAAAAATTGTCCCAATGAAATTCTGTACAGTCACACGGTTGCCTCTTTTTATACAATTCTCATTGCCGTAAGTTGGCGAAAAGCAATATAGTGACAATAATTGCCCCAAACTTATCACACGATTGTTCGAGCATGCGGCAATTGTGACCATAAAGTGTTGCGCTGACCTCTGAATTCTGTTTTTTTCTCTGTTGTGTAAAAATTGCGTATTCTTAATAAAAAAAAATAAATCAATTGCATCTGCTTTGTATATTGCGGGCTCATTTTGTGCAAATTTGTTGTTGCTTGAAAGCGAAGAAGCAAAAACTTGTGCCCAACGAAAACTCACGCATTTATTTAGAAGTTTGATTGTATAGTTTTTT
>NW_023458556.1:102282073-102289052 GCF_013731165.1 Rhagoletis pomonella | reverse complement strand
GTTGAACTTGGTTGCGGCCACCTGGGGCCCGACTTGCTGGCGATTTGACCACACGGCTGGCGAGTGTGGATGGTCCGCGGGGGACTTGTGTACGTGACTTGGCGCGGCGATGGCGTTCCGGTGGCGATGCCGGTGGACGATGCAGCATGGTGTGGTGTGCCATCCCACACCGGTGGCAGCTGTCAGCTGAGCTACATGCGCCTGTGGTATGCGAGGTGGCCAAACAATTAACACAATATTTGTGTATCCGCGCGGATTCATACCGCTCATCGGGCGTCATAGCGCGGAACGCGTGACAAAATCTAAGCGGGTGGTAGCGGCAGCACAAGCGGCATTGGTTGACTTCCATCTCACGTCTGTCCATCTGTGGAGAAACCGTCGAAAAAATGAATTAGTCACGTCATTTTTAGAGCGAACTGGGGGTGCATATATGGGAACTAGAGTGGGTGACAGCATGAAGGGCGGATAGAGAGATTCTACAGAGTGGGCAATAGACATAGCTTTGCAATATTGCGCGTGATGGTTCCGGCTTGGGTGTGAATATCCGCTACGCGAACATTTGCATCTTGACCTGGGTGAAGTTTCACAACGCGCCCGAGTCTCCACTCGTTAGGGGGTAGAAGGTCGTCCTTGACTACAACGAGGTCTCCTTCCTTAATGTTAGGTTCTTGTCGCTTCCACTTATGCCGTTTGTGGAGTTCTTTTAGATATTCATTTTTCCAGCGATTACTGAATTGCTGATGAATAACCTTCAATTTTTGCCATTTGTTCGTCAATGAGAGGGTTTCCGAGTGGGGTTCAGGCAAAGAGAGTAGTGGGGCACCACGTAAGAAATGTCCTGGCGTTAACGCCAACAGATCAGTGGGATCCTGAGACATTGAGGAGAGCGGCCTTGAATTCAACACCGCTTCAATTCGGATAAGGAGGGTGGTGAATTCTTCGAAGGTGAACTTGTGATTTCCTGCGACCTTCGTAAAATGAATTTTGAAGCTTTTTACAGCAGCTTCCCATAGCCCGCCCATGTGAGGAGCATATGGTGGGATGAACTGCCATGAGAATCCGTGGGTTGCGTATTTTTCAGCGATATCAGTAGCCGATTCTTTGAGAAATTGGGAGAATTCTCGTTGCAGCGTTCGCTGCGCCCCTACGAAAGTTTTTCCGTTGTCGGACATGATTTTATTGGGGATTCCACGGCGGCCGATAAATCGGGTGAAAGCTGCTTTGAACGCTTCAGTGGTCAGACTTGAGCATAATTCTAAGTGTACTGCTTTGGTTGAGAAGCACACAAATACACACACATACGCCTTTGCGTGAGGAGCTCGTCGGAGGGTAGATGTTTTCACCAGAAATGGTCCAGCAAAGTCAACACCTGTGGTATGAAAGGGGAGTGTATAGGTAGATCGTTCAGGGGGGAGCGCGGCCATTATCTGTGAACGTATCCTTTGTTTATAGATTGTGCATACCTTGCACTGAAAAAATACATTTTTTTATCTTTTGCTTCAACTTGGGGATATAATATTCTTGCTGCACCATTCGAATCATTAGTTGTTTGTCAGCGTGGAGAAGCGTTGTATGGAGGAAGTCGAGCAGCAGAGCACAGAGCTTGGAATTTTCTGGAATTATGATCGGGTGACGTTCATTGTAACTGAGAGCTGCGTAAGCTAAACGTCCATTCACGCGCATAATTCCAGCTCGATCCACCATCGGATTCAGAGTCAGTAAAGGGCTTTTTTTGCTAATAGATTTCCCTGCATTTAATGAGCTGATTTCGTTGATATAGTACTGGCTTTGGGTCTGACCGATAATGCGTAGTTTGGCTTGATTTATTTCCTCGTGCGTTAAGGGGAGAGAAGTGGGTATCGGCTGTTTTCTCGCTGCGTTTATAAACCGATACATAAACGCGATTACTCGCAATGCTCGAGCAAAGGAGGAGAAACGCTCAAGTATGTCCACCGATTCAATCGTGTGCAGGGACTCAATACGTCGTTGTTCTGGGGGTGACGAATGTGGAGATGGGTTTTTTGGCCACGAAGTGGGGAGTTTTTGCAGCCATTCTGGGCCATTCCACCATAATGCGCATGTCGCGAGATCTTGGGGATGGCATCCGCGGGTACCTAGATCGGCAGGATTCTCTGCACCAGGTACATGCCGCCAAGTGGCATTGCTCACATTTTGGAGTATGAGCGAAATTCTATTGGCAACATAAGTTTTCCAAGTGTGTGGCGGTTTTTCTAACCACGCCAACACAATGGAAGAATCTGACCAGAGGTATAAATCATGAGCAGGCAAATCTAGTTGCGAGTGGAGTTGATTAACCAGCTTGGAGAGTAGGACGGCTCCACAGAGCTCAAGTCTGGGGAGGCTGACTGTTTGCAGGGGGGCTACCTTACTTTTAGCTGCGAGTATGTGTGACGAGAAGGAGTTTTCGTCAATTTGTACTCGGAGGTAGACACAGGCGCAATAAGCTTTTTCAGAGGCGTCTGAAAACCCGTGTACTTGTACACGGTGAGTAGGGGAGAATTGCACCCAGCGGGGAATAACAATTTCATTAATAGCGGGGAGATTTTCGCGCAGAGTGTTCCATTTGTGGAAAGCGCTGGGTTTTACTTGCTCGTCCCAGTCAGTGCCTTCCATCCATAGTTGCTGAAGGAGCATTTTGGCGGAAATCATTATTGGCGTTAGCCATCCTGCCGGGTCAAACAATTTCGCTACCGCTGATAATATTTGCCGTTTTGTCCTCGAATTTGCAGCGGGAACGGGATCGTACGTGTAAGAGAAGGAGTCCGTTAGCGCGTTCCATTTTATGCCTAGAGTTTTAGTAGAGCTAGTGTCTTGAAACTGGAGAAAATCAACATCAAGGACCTCGGAATCTGGGACTGATTCCAGGATTTTTGGGTGGTTTGAGGTGATTTTTCGTAGTGGAAAGCCTGCAGATTTTAGGGCGTCTTTAACTTGAGATAATGAGCTTATAGTGGACTGTATATTATGCCCGCCTGAGAGAATATCGTCCACGTATGTTTCGCGTAGGAGGATATTGCTGGCGAGCGGGAATTCGTCTTGACAATCCTGCGCTAACTGATGAAGCGTACGGATTGCAAGATAGGGAGCGCAATTGACGCCAAAGGTGACTGTTTTCAGCCTAAAATCTTCTATGGGCTTATTTGGAGACCTACGAAAGACGATTCTTTGGAAGTCTTGATCTTCCTCGTGGACAAGAATTTGGCGGTACATCTTTTCGATGTCGCCATTAAAAACAAACTTGTAGAGGCGCCATCGGAGAATGATGAGCATCAAGTCGTTTTGAAGGGTTGGGCCAGTGTGTAGTACGTCATTGAGGGAGTTTCCAGAGTGGGATATTCTGGAGGCATTGAAGACTACGCGTACTTTTGTTGTTTTGCTGTCGGGTTTTATGACAGCATGGTGCGGTAAATAAAAGGAGAAGTATTTACCGTCTTTGATGACTTCTTGGGATGAGGTGGGCTCCATATGGTCCATGGTGATGTATTCTTCCAGAACCTCTGAGTACTTTTTGCCAAGGTCGGGTTTTTTCTCCAGATTCCTTTCGATGCTGATGTACTGCTGCTGCGCTGCTAGTCGAGAGTGACCTAAAGCCATTGTGTCTGGAAATTCGGGTTTGACGGGTAATTTCACCGTATATCGTCCGTCTGCCTGCCGGGTTGTCGTGCGACGATACAGGTCCTCACAGAACTCCTCCTCACTGGAACGGGGTTGAGTGACTGCTACTTCCTCCTGTTCCCAAAACTTCTTCAGCAGTGAGTTTAGAGATTCATCCTGGGGTTCGGTTACCTGGGTGGTAAAGGTGGAGATTCTCTCCTGGATTGGGCCGCTCAGAATCCATCCAAATATCGTATTCTGCGCTATGAGACTTCCGCTTATGTTTTGTTGCAGCCCTTGTAGGAGAATTCGGGGGATTAGATCACTGCCGATTACCATATCTATCTTATTTGGGGTGAAGCAGTTGGGATCGGCGAGCCTTAATCGTTTTATCTCTTCTAAATTAATATGAGAGATTTTTGCAGTAGGGAGGAAATGGGTCAACTGGGGCAAAATAATAGCTTGGGTCTTTATTCTATGGGCTCGATCTGTTGAGCAAAGTGTGATTTCACAGATTTTTTTTGAATTTTGTACCACCATTCCACCCATTCCAGAAATCTCGAATAGTGCGTCCGTCATAGGCAAACGCAAGAGTTTTTGTATCCGGGATGATACAAACGTTTTTTGCGAACCTTGATCCACCAGAGCACGAATATTTTGATATTCGCCATCACAGTAGATAGGTACTATCGCCGTTGGGAGAAGAGTTGTGACGTTGGTACTCGAAAAATGAGATGACACCTTATTTACGTCGTTTTTCTCTGGGGGTGGGTGCGTCACATATTTTGAGCAAGTCGGCCCTTCTGTATCTTTATTTGTCTGAGTAGCCAGTTGACTCGTTGTTCGTTGGGGCTTTGAATTGGGTTGGGGGGTCTGGGTCTTTTGCGGGAAGTGTAAAAGAGAGTGATGTTTTCGTTGACAGTATACACAAGTGAAATTACTTGTACACTCACTCTTTAAATGGGAGTAAGAAAGGCAATTTTCACAATACTTGTTCTCTCTTACGAATCTTAAACGGTCAGATACGGATAGTGCTTTAAATTTCACACATGTCTTCATGGGGTGCCTTGAGTGGCAGAGTTTGCATGAAATCGGCTGATTTAGATCGACATGGAAATTCTGAGTTCTATTTTTATTTATAAATGTGGAATTGTGATTCCCCGTTCTTGGGGTGAAATTAGGGTGGGGAAGCTTTGGTTTTCCTGGCCGATATGTGTTAAGTCTTTCTACTACTTCATACCGGCTTGTGAGGAATTTGCTCATATCTGCCCAAAGTGGTAACTCTTTCCGTGAGCTGAGTGATTGCTCCCATAGAGATAGAGTTTCACTGGGCAGTTTTGAAGAGCATAAATATACAAGGATGGGGTCCCAATTGCTGGTCGGGATTCCTTGTGCTGAGAGGGTTGAGAGGCAATTGTTGATGGTGGATTGAATTTTCTGGATTTGCTCACCATTTTCTGAATATATGGGTGGGATGTTAAATAGAGTTTTTAATTGGTTGTCCACCAATATCCTACGGTTTTCATACCGTGACTTTAAGGCATCCCAGGCTAGTTCAAAATTGTCATCAGTGAGGGGGAACTGTTTCACTATTTGTCCGGCCTGGCTTCTTGTTTTTTGCCTTAAATGGTACAGTTTCTGGGCTGGTGTTAATTTGGGGTGATTTTTATAGACTGCCGTGAACATATCTCTGAACGCCGGCCAGTCTTCGTACCCACCGTGGAAAATTTCTGTATCACACGGTGGTACCTTGAGGAATACTTCTTGGGAGTTCGAAGTTGGGGTGGAATTTGTGGTGGGAATGGTGCTTGTTTGGGACTGGGAATTTGCCCCGAGAAGTTGTAAGCCGTCTAAAATTTGCATCTTACAGTTCTCATAACTTTCTGAGCACTTATTATATTTTTGCTCAATTGATCCGCTAGATTCAGCGAAGTGCTCAGAGCGGGATACTGCTCTATATGAGCTTATTAGAGCATCCCATAACTTGTCAAGTTGCTGTAACTTCACATTTAAAAGCGTTTGGGTGTGTTCGCTTATAAGGGTGCTGGACCATTTTGAATAAAATGACTCTAGCCTATTACTATCAAATATGAAGTCCTGAAGGCTTGAGTCAGAATCAATGGGAGATTTCTTTTCCATTTTGGGTTCTAAAGAGGTAATTGGGGGAATTCGGAGTAAACCGTGAGTGAAAAGGTGAAAAACGTAAAAATATTTTTATCTTGTCTTGAGATACCAAGATTTACTCAGCAACTTCTTATTTTTCAATTTAAAATATTGATTTGCGCTACTTTTTAACGTTTGCTAAATTTTTTGTGTGGTGCTAATTTTATGAGCTCTACTGTATCTACCTTGGTGCTATTTTCTTGTCCTCTACTGTATATTGTCTCAGCGCGTCTGAGCCCAATAGTATATATGTACGTGTGTACGTATGTGTACGTATGTGTATTTGCTGGAGTTGCAAATTTTGGAAGCGCAAAAGGTGGTTGGAGAGCGAGCGAAGCGAAATAGATAAATATGCGAGCAGTACTATGTATACGTACGTAAGTAAATGGATATACCGTTTGTCTTTTCGGCTTTTGAATATGTACGTATGTATATATATATATTTATATGTAGGTATGTCGCAAATTTTGTAGCAGAATCGGATTTTTTTTTCTTTTGACACTGGGGGAATCTCTATGGCATAAGTGGAAGAAGGAGACAAGAGACAAGCGATTTTAGTTCCTTTTCGGGTACCAAGAATTAAAAGCAAATTAATTGCAAACACAATTTCGTGTGTTATGCTTCTGGGTCGTGCGTATAAGTGAGTATGTACATATGTATGCCCGAAACAAGTGGTTTCAGAGTAATAGCGGGGAACTGAACAAACGGTGTACTGTATGTAGCTATGGAATTTTCTACTCCCGTATATATAAGTACATATGTAAGTACGTGTATCGTACGGGACAAATGAGCTGATGTATATATCTGGATTAGTAACTATTTGTTTCGCGCGCAACGCTAGAACTCACATATGTACATACTATGTAGAAATTTCGGGACTTATTTGAATATGAGGGGGCAGTGAAACTGAGATTGGGTAAATATGTATGTAAATTGTATTACGTATGTATATTTTATGGCGGTTTTTTTGTTTTGAGAAGGGGAAATGTGATATTGCGCGGGATTATATACTTTTATTTATGTACATACATATATGTCGGGATATATGTATTCTTGAGGAGATATGACTTTAGTTGCGGTAAATTAGAAGTTCAGCGACTTCAATTTACCGTACTTGGGAACCGCTAACAAATTTACATACGTAATATATGTATATTTTTATGTGCAAGTTTAGGGTAGTGAAATGGTGCACTTACTTGCT
>NW_023458556.1:102281019-102281973 GCF_013731165.1 Rhagoletis pomonella | reverse complement strand
TCACTGCCGCTAAGCCCGTTTTTAATTCGCCTTTTTCCCTTTTTGTTATTGTTGGGCCTTTATTTTTATTTCAACCGGTACCGCTTTTTTTTTTTATGAAGGTTTTTTTTTTTTAAAATATGTAGCTCTTTTTTTCCTTTTTCAGAAATTATTGCTGGTAAGTAGGTCCGCACTTTCTTTGCACTTTTTTTTTCCAGTACACTATTCAGCCTTTAGTTTTACCTTGTTTTTTAAGCGCCTGTACACTTTTTGCCACGCTTATACGCCTTTTTCAGTTTTTTATTTTATTTTATTTTTTTTATAAATTTTCTTTTTTCTCAGGTGGTTATTTGCTTTTTATTGAACTTTCTTTTCTTTTCAGGTGTTTATTTGCTTTTTAATGAATTTTCTTTTCTTTTCAGGTATTTATTTGCTTTTACTGAATTTTTCTTTTCAGGTAATTCTTCTTTTATTTTCAGGTAATATTCCGGTAATCGCTTTTTTTAACCTTTTTATTTTTCAGCTATTTTCACGTTTTTCTGTCAATTCACCCACTTTTCCACAGTGCTTTTATTTAATTTTAATAATTTTTTGTATAACGAACCACCCTAATGCTCATTTTGAGGTGCCGCTATATAAGAGTTGGCTATTTTTGTTTTTGTTTCACAGTGTATATATGTTAATTTCTCAATAGATTTAGTTATCAATTTTATAAACTTTTGGTTCACTTCACTTTATATTTGCGTTTAAATTTGGTTTTTTCTGTAATTTTTATTAGTTATTCTATTTCTTTATATTTGATTGTTTTTCACTACCGCTTGCTTTGCAATTAACGCGCAACTACCGGCCGCTTTTAAGTTCTCTTTTTGACTGTGATCACTTCGCTTTGTGTGTATGTACTTTTTTTTTGTTCGGTCGCGGGTTGCCTTTTAGCGACAAAGGACCATGTTGCTTATTGAGGGAGTAATAAATCTT
>NW_023458556.1:102279808-102280919 GCF_013731165.1 Rhagoletis pomonella | reverse complement strand
TGTATTGCTTCAATCTCTCTAATAAACAATTGTACCTATATATTTGAATTAAATCCAACATCCAATAGACTTTTCTTTGTTGTGGATTTAGTCACTTGGCGCGCCCTGTGCTAAGATTTATTACTCCCTCAATAAGCAACATGGTCCTTTGTCGCTAAAAGGCAACCCGCGACCGAACAAAAAAAGTACATACACACAAAGCGAAGTGATCACAGTCAAAAAGAGAACTTAAAAGCGGCCGGTAGTTGCGCGTTAATTGCAAAGCAAGCGGTAGTGAAAAACAATCAAACTAATAAAAATTACAGAAAAACCAAATTTAAACGCAAATATAAAGTGAAGTGAACCAAAAGTTTATAAAATTGATAACTAAATCTATTGAGAAATTAACATATATATACACTGTGAAACAAAAACAAAAATAGCCAATTCTTATATAGCGGCACCTCAAAATGAGCATTAGGGTGGTTCGTTATACAAAAAATTATTAAAATTAAATAAAAGCACTGTGGAAAAGTGGGTGAATTGACGGAAAAACGTGAAAATAGCTGAAACTAAAAAGGTTAAAAAAGCGATTACCGGAATATTACCTGAAAAGAAAAATTCAGTAAAAGCAAATAAACACCTGAAAAGAAAAGAAAGTTCAATAAAAAGCAAATAATCACCTGAGAAAAAAGAAAATTTATAAAAAAAAAAATAAAATAAAATAAAAAACTGAAAAAGGCGTATAAGCGTGGCAAAAAGTGTACAGGCGCTTAAAAAACAAGGTAAAACTAAAGGCTGAATAGTGTACTGAGAAAAAAAGTGCAAAGAAAGTGCGGACAATAATTTCTGAAAAAGGAAAAAAAGAGCTACATATTTAAAAAAAAAAAAAAACCTTCATAAAAATAAAAAAAAAAGCGGTACCGGTTGAAATAAAAATAAAGGCCCACAAAAACAAAAAGGGAAAAAGGCGAATTAAAAACGGGCTTAGCGGCAGTGAAGACCCCAGCACCAACAACAAAAGCGGATAGCAGCAACGGCAGCGACAGGATCCAGGCCATTTCAGGCGGTACAGTCCCGACAAAAAAAAAAACAGGTGGTACCCAGGAAGCAAGTAAGTGCACCATTTCAC
>NW_023458556.1:102278320-102279708 GCF_013731165.1 Rhagoletis pomonella | reverse complement strand
GGTACCACCTGTTTTTTTTGTCGGGACTGTACCGCCTGAAATGGCCTGTATCCTGTCGCTGCCGTTGCTGCTATCCGCTTTTGTTGTTGGTGCTGGGGTCTTCACTGCCGCTAAGCCCGTTTTTAATTCGCCTTTTTCCCTTTTTGTTATTGTTGGGCCTTTATTTTTATTTCAACCGGTACCGCTTTTTTGTTTTTTTTTTTATGAAGGTTTTTTTTTTTTTTTTTTAAATATGTAGCTCTTTTTTTCCTTTTTCAGAAATTATTGCTGGTAAGTAGGTCCGCACTTTCTTTGCACTTTTTTTCCCAGTACACAATTCAGCCTTTAGTTTTACCTTGTTTTTTAAGCGCCTGTACACTTTTTGCCACGCTTATACGCCTTTTTCAGTTTTTTATTTTATTTTATTTTTTTTATATAAATTTTCTTTTTTCTCAGGTGATTATTTGCTTTTTATTGAACTTTCTTTTCTTTTCAGGTGTTTATTTGCTTTTTAATGAATTTTCTTTTCTTTTCAGGTATTTATTTGCTTTCACTGAATTTTTCTTTTCAGGTAATTCTTCTTTTATTTTCAGGTAATATTCCGGTAATCGCTTTTTTTAACCTTTTTATTTTCAGCTATTTTCACGTTTTTCTGTCAATTCACCCACTTTTCCACAGTGCTTTTATTTAATTTTAATAATTTTTTGTATAACGAACCACCCTAATGCTCATTTTGAGGTGCCGCTATATAAGAGTTGGCTATTTTTGTTTTTGTTTCACAGTGTATATATGTTAATTTCTCAATAGATTTAGTTATCCATTTTATAAACTTTTGGTTCACTTCACTTTATATTTGCGTTTAAATTTGGTTTTTCTGTAATTTTTATTAGTTTGATTGTTTTTCACTACCGCTTGCTTTGCAATTAACGCGCAACTACCGGCCGCTTTTAAGTTCTCTTTTTGACTGTGATCACTTCGCTTTGTGTGTATGTACTTTTTTTGTTCGGTCGCGGGTTGCCTTTTAGCGACAAAGGACCATGTTGCTCCCATGGGGGTTAGACAGATGTTAACGGATTGTAAGTCGGATAAACCTTTTACAATTAAAATGTATGTAAATATTTTTCTCAGTTTTGGTGTTCTTAAAGTGACCGCGAATTTGAAATTTTCTTCGTTAATTTAAATTAAGTGTGAGTTAATTTACATGCGCGTATCTATGTGTCTAGAGCAAGAACGATAGAATACAAGATTGCGCATTCCCACAGAATGACATTTGTGGCAACGGGTAAACAAAGAATATGGCGAAGAACAATGAGTTGACAGTTGTGAATTTGCAGTGACAAAACGTGTTTTCTTCTCGACCCGCCAATTTCTCAAGCCATCTTTGAATATAGCAAATTAAGCACTACGTT
>NW_023458556.1:102270833-102278220 GCF_013731165.1 Rhagoletis pomonella | reverse complement strand
AAAAAAAAAAAAAAAAGCGGTACCGGTTGAAATAAAAATAAAGGCCCAACAATAACAAAAAGGGAAAAAGGCGAATTAAAAACGGGCTTAGCGGCAGTGAAGACCCCAGCACCAACAACAAAAGCGGATAGCAGCAACGGCAGCGACAGGATACAGGCCATTTCAGGCGGTACAGTCCCGACAAAAAAAAAAACAGGTGGTACCCAGGAAGCAAGTAAGTGCACCATTTCACTACCCTAAACTTGCACATAAAAATATACATATATTACGTATGTAAATTTGTTAGCGGTTCCCAAGTACGGTAAATTGAAGTCGCTGAACTTCTAATTTACCGCAACTAAAGTCATATCTCCTCAAGAATACATATATCCCGACATATATGTATGTACATAAATAAAAGTATATAATCCCGCGCAATATCACATTTCCCCTTCTCAAAACAAAAAAACCGCCATAAAATATACATACGTAATACAATTTACATACATATTTACCCAATCTCAGTTTCACTGCCCCCTCATATTCAAATAAGTCCCGAAATTTCTACATAGTATGTACATATGTGAGTTCTAGCGTTGCGCGCGAAACAAATAGTTACTAATCCAGATATATACATCAGCTCATTTGTCCCGTACGATACACGTACTTACATATGTACTAATATATACGGGAGTAGAAAATTCCATAGCTACATACAGTACACCGTTTGTTCAGTTCCCCGCTATTACTCTGAAACCACTTGTTTCGGGCATACATATGTACATACTCACTTATACGCACGACCCAGAAGCATAACACACGAAATTGTGTTTGCAATTAATTTGCTTTTAATTCTTGGTACCCGAAAAGGAACTAAAATCGCTTGTCTCTTGTCTCCTTCTTCCACTTATGCCATAGAGATTCCCCCAGTGTCAAAAGAAAAAAAATCCGATTCTGCTACAAAATTTGCGACATACCTACATATAAATATATATATATACATACGTACATATTCAAAAGCCGAAAAGACAAACGGTATATCCATTTACTTACGTACGTATACATAGTACTGCTCGCATATTTATCTATTTCGCTGCGCTCGCTCTCCAACCACCTTTTGCGCTTCCAAAATTTGCAACTCCAGCAAATACACATACGTACACATACGTACACACGTACATATATACTATTGGGCTCAGACGCGCTGAGACAATATACAGTAGAGGACAAGAAAATAGCACCAAGGTAGATACAGTAGAGCTCATAAAATTAGCACCACACAAAAAATTTAGCAAACGTTAAAAAGTAGCGCAAATCAATATTTTAAATTGAAAAATAAGAAGTTGCTGAGTAAATCTTGGTATCTCAAGACAAGATAAAAATATTTTTACGTTTTTCACCCTTTCACTCACGTTGTACTCCGCATTCCCCCAATTACCTCTTTAGAACCCAAAATGGAAAAGAAATCTCCCACTGATTCTGACTCAAGCCTTCAGGACTTCATTTTTGATAGTAATAGGCTAGAGTCATTTTATTCAAAATGGTCCAGCACCCTTATAAGCGACCACACCCAAACGCTTTTAAATGTGAAGTTACAGCAACTTGACAAGTTATGGGATGCTCTAGTAAGCTCATATAGAGCAGTATCCCGCTCTGAGCACTTCGCTGAATCTAGCGGATCAATTGAGCAAAAATATAATAAATGCTCAGAAAGTTATGAGAACTGTAAGATGCAAATTTTAGACGGCTTACAACTTCTCGGGGCGAATTCCCAGTCCCAAACAAGCACCATTCCCACCACAAATTCCATCCCAACTTCGAACTCCCAAGAAGTATTCCTCAAGGTACCACCGTGTGATACAGAAATTTTCCACGGTGGGTACGAAGACTGGCCGGCGTTCAGAGATATGTTCACGGCAGTCTATAAAAATCACCCCAAATTAACACCAGCCCAGAAACTATACCACTTACGGCAAAAAACCAGAAGTCAGGCAGGACAAATAGTCAAACAATTCCCTCTCACTGACGATAATTTTGAACTTGCCTGGGATGCCTTAAAGTCACGGTACGAGAATCGTAGGATATTGGTAGATAACCAATTAAAAGCGTTATTCAATATTCCCCCCATATATACAGAAAGTGGTGAACAAATCCAAAAAGTTCAGTCCACTATCAATAATTGCCTCTCAACCCTCTCAGCACAAGGAATCCCGACCAGCAATTGGGACCCCATCCTTGTATATTTATGCTCTTCAAAACTGCCCAGTGAAACTCTATCTCTATGGGAGCAATCACTCAGCTCACGGAAAGAGTTACCACTTTGGGCAGATATGAGCAAATTCCTCACAAGCCGGTATGAAGTAGTAGAAAGACTTAACACATATCGGCCAGGAAAACCAAAGCTTCCCCACCCTAATTTCACCCCAAGAACGGGGAATCACAATTCCACATTTATAAATAAAAATAGAACTCAGAATTTCCATGTCGAGCTAAATCAGCCGATTTCGTGCAAACTCTGCCACTCAAGGCACCCCATGAAGACATGTGTGAAATTTAAAGCACTATCCGTATCTGACCGTTTAAGATTCGTAAGAGAGAACAAGTATTGTGAAAATTGTCTTTCTTACTCCCATTTAAAGAGTGAGTGTACAAGTAATTTCACTTGTGTATACTGTCAACAAAAACATCACTCTCTTTTACACTTCCCGCAAAAGACCCAGACCCCCCAACCCAATTCAAAGCCCCAACGAACAACGAGTCAACTATCGACTCAGACTAATACGGATACTGAAGCGCCCACTTGCTCAAAATATGTGACGCACCAACCCCCAGAGAAAACCGACGTAAATAAAGTGTCGTCTCATTTTTCGGCTACTAACGTCACAACTCTCCTTCCAACGGCGATAGTACCTATATATTGTGATGGCGAATATCATAATATTCGCGCTCTGGTGGATCAAGGCTCACAAAAAACGTTTGTATCGTCCCGGATACAAAAACTCTTGCGCTTGCCCATGATAGATGCTCTATTCGAGATTTCTGGAATGGGTGGAATGGTGGTACAAAATTCAAAAAAAATCTGTGAAATCACACTTTGCTCAACAGATCGAGCCCAGAGAATAAAGACCCAAGCTATTATTTTGCCCCAGTTGACCCATTTCCTCCCTACTGCAAAAATCTCTCATATTAATTTAGAAGAGATAAAACGATTAAGGCTCGCCGATCCCAACTGTTTCACCCCAAATAAGATAGATATGGTAATCGGCAGTGACCTAATCCCCCGAATTCTCCTACAAGGGCTGCAACAAAACATAAGCGGAAGTCTCATAGCGCAGAATACGATATTTGGATGGATTCTGAGCGGCCCAATCCAGGAGAGAATCTCCACCTTTACCACCCAGGTAACCGAACCCCAGGATGAATCTCTAAACTCACTGCTGAAGAAGTTTTGGGAACAGGAGGAAGTAGCAGTCACTCAACCCCGTTCCAGTGAGGAGGAGTTCTGTGAGGACCTGTATCGTCGCACGACAACCCGGCAGGCAGACGGACGATATACACAGACGACATACAGACACAATGGCTTTAGGTCACTCTCGACTAGCAGCGCAGCAGCAGTACATCAGCATCGAAAGGAATCTGGAGAAAAAACCCGACCTTGGCAAAAAGTACTCAGAGGTT
Organism: Rhagoletis pomonella; assembly: GCF_013731165.1. Taxonomy (NCBI): domain Eukaryota; kingdom Metazoa; phylum Arthropoda; class Insecta; order Diptera; family Tephritidae; genus Rhagoletis; species Rhagoletis pomonella. The sequence goes on along the minus strand of NW_023458556.1, from coordinate 102,274,563 downwards.
CTGGAAGAATACATCACCATGGACCATATGGAGCCCACCTCATCCCAAGAAGTCATCAAAGACGGTAAATACTTCTCCTTTTATTTACCGCACCATGCTGTCATAAAACCCGACAGCAAAACAACAAAAGTACGCGTAGTCTTCAATGCCTCCAGAATATCCCACTCTGGAAACTCCCTCAATGACGTATTACACACTGGCCCAACCCTTCAAAACGACTTGATGCTCATCATTCTCCGATGGCGCCTCTACAAGTTTGTTTTTAATGGCGACATCGAAAAGATGTACCGCCAAATTCTTGTCCACGAGGAAGATCAAGACTTCCAAAGAATCGTCTTTCGTAGGTCTCCAAATAAGCCCATAGAAGATTTTAGGCTGAAAACAGTCACCTTTGGCGTCAATTGCGCTCCCTATCTTGCAATCCGTACGCTTCATCAGTTAGCGCAGGATTGTCAAGACGAATTCCCGCTCGCCAGCAATATCCTCCTACGCGAAACATACGTGGACGATATTCTCTCAGGCGGGCATAATATACAGTCCACTATAAGCTCATTATCTCAAGTTAAAGACGCCCTAAAATCTGCAGGCTTTCCACTACGAAAAATCACCTCAAACCACCCAAAAATCCTGGAATCAGTCCCAGATTCCGAGGTCCTTGATGTTGATTTTCTCCAGTTTCAAGACACTAGCTCTACTAAAACTCTAGGCATAAAATGGAACGCGCTAACGGACTCCTTCTCTTACACGTACGATCCCGTTCCCGCTGCAAATTCGAGGACAAAACGGCAAATATTATCAGCGGTAGCGAAATTGTTTGACCCGGCAGGATGGCTAACGCCAATAATGATTTCCGCCAAAATGCTCCTTCAGCAACTATGGATGGAAGGCACTGACTGGGACGAGCAAGTAAAACCCAGCGCTTTCCACAAATGGAACACTCTGCGCGAAAATCTCCCCGCTATTAATGAAATTGTTATTCCCCGCTGGGTGCAATTCTCCCCTACTCACCGTGTACAAGTACACGGGTTTTCAGACGCCTCTGAAAAAGCTTATTGCGCCTGTGTCTACCTCCGAGTACAAATTGACGAAAACTCCTTCTCGTCACACATACTCGCAGCTAAAAGTAAGGTAGCCCCCCTGCAAACAGTCAGCCTCCCCAGACTTGAGCTCTGTGGAGCCGTCCTACTCTCCAAGCTGGTTAATCAACTCCACTCGCAACTAGATTTGCCTGCTCATGATTTATACCTCTGGTCAGATTCTTCCATTGTGTTGGCGTGGTTAGAAAAACCGCCACACACTTGGAAAACTTATGTTGCCAATAGAATTTCGCTCATACTCCAAAATGTGAGCAATGCCACTTGGCGGCATGTACCTGGTGCAGAGAATCCTGCCGATCTAGGTACCCGCGGATGCCATCCCCAAGATCTCGCGACATGCGCATTATGGTGGAATGGCCCAGAATGGCTGCAAAAACTCCCCACTTCGTGGCCAAAAAACCCATCTCCACATTCGTCACCCCCAGAACAACGACGTATTGAGTCCCTGCACACGATTGAATCGGTGGACATACTTGAGCGTTTCTCCTCCTTTGCTCGAGCATTGCGAGTAATCGCGTTTATGTATCGGTTTATAAACGCAGCGAGAAAACAGCCGATACCCACTTCTCTCCCCTTAACGCACGAGGAAATAAATCAAGCCAAACTACGCATTATCGGTCAGACCCAAAGCCAGTACTATATCAACGAAATCAGCTCATTAAATGCAGGGAAATCTATTAGCAAAAAAAGCCCTTTACTGACTCTGAATCCGATGGTGGATCGAGCTGGAATTATGCGCGTGAATGGACGTTTAGCTTACGCAGCTCTCAGTTACAATGAACGTCACCCGATCATAATTCCAGAAAATTCCAAGCTCTGTGCTCTGCTGCTCGACTTCCTCCATACAACGCTTCTCCACGCTGACAAACAACTAATGATTCGAATGGTGCAGCAAGAATATTATATCCCCAAGTTGAAGCAAAAGATAAAAAAAATGTATTTTTCAGTGCAAGGTATGCACAATCTATAAACAAAGGATACGTTCACAGATAATGGCCGCGCTCCCCCCTGAACGATCTACCTATACACTCCCCTTTCATACCACAGGTGTTGACTTTGCTGGACCATTTCTGGTGAAAACATCTACCCTCCGACGAGCTCCTCACGCAAAGGCGTATGTGTGTGTATTTGTGTGCTTCTCAACCAAAGCAGTACACTTAGAATTATGCTCAAGTCTGACCACTGAAGCGTTCAAAGCAGCTTTCACCCGATTTATCGGCCGCCGTGGAATCCCCAATAAAATCATGTCCGACAACGGAAAAACTTTCGTAGGGGCGCAGCGAACGCTGCAACGAGAATTCTCCCAATTTCTCAAAGAATCGGCTACTGATATCGCTGAAAAATACGCAACCCACGGATTCTCATGGCAGTTCATCCCACCATATGCTCCTCACATGGGCGGGCTATGGGAAGCTGCTGTAAAAGGCTTCAAAATTCATTTTACGAAGGTCGCAGGAAATCACAAGTTCACCTTCGAAGAATTCACCACCCTCCTTATCCGAATTGAAGCGGTGTTGAATTCAAGGCCGCTCTCCTCAATGTCTCAGGATCCCACTGATCTGTTGGCGTTAACGCCAGGACATTTCTTACGTGGTGCCCCACTACTCTCTTTGCCTGAACCCCACTCGGAAACCCTCTCATTGACGAACAAATGGCAAAAATTGAAGGTTATTCATCAGCAATTCAGTAATCGCTGGAAAAATGAATATCTAAAAGAACTCCACAAACGGCATAAGTGGAAGCGACAAGAACCTAACATTAAGGAAGGAGACCTCGTTGTAGTCAAGGACGACCTTCTACCCCCTAACGAGTGGAGACTCGGGCGCGTTGTGAAACCTCACCCAGGTCAAGATGCAAATGTTCGCGTAGCGGATATTCACACCCAAGCCGGAACCATCACGCGCAATATTGCAAAGCTATGTCTATTGCCCACTCTGTAGAATCTCTCTATCCGCCCTTCATGCTGTCACCCACTCTAGTTCCCATATATGCACCCCCAGTTCGCTCTAAAAATGACGTGACTAATTCATTTTTTCGACGGTTTCTCCACAGATGGACAGACGTGAGATGGAAGTCAACCAATGCCGCTTGTGGTGCCGCTACCACCCGCTTAGATTTTGTCACGCGTTCCGCGCTATGACGCCCGATGAGCGGTATGAATCCGCGCGGATACACAAATATTGTGTTAATTGTTTGGCCACCTCGCATACCACAGGCGCATGTAGCTCAGCTGACAGCTGCCACCGGTGTGGGATGGCACACCACACCATGCTGCATCGTCCAACGGCATCGCCACCGGAACGCCATCGCCGCGCCAAGTCACGTACACAAGTCCCCCGCGGACCATCCACACTCGCCAGCCGTGTGGTCAAATCGCCAGCAAGTCGGGCCCCAGGTGGCCGCAACCAAGTTCAACGGCGCATTCGGGACTTATTCGACCGGGCCAGGGTGACGCTCGAGAAGTTGCAGGAGTTGCTGCACGTTGCACCGGTGCAGGTGGGCCGGCATGTCGAGGACATGAGCGCCAATTTAATAGAATTTGACTGATCCTTATATGTTTTCTCATTTTTCATATTATGCGTGCGGCCGGCAACTTTGTCATTTATATTATTGTGAATTAATTTTGGAATTTG
>NW_023458556.1:102267147-102270823 GCF_013731165.1 Rhagoletis pomonella | reverse complement strand
ACACTGGACATACACCACAGACAGGCTAGGAGCATTAACCTTTTAGGTACTGCTCTAAAAGTTATCGCAGGAACACCTGGCTTTGACGACTTCGAAAACCTGAAGTTCAGACAACGGGAGCTCGTAGACTCAGAGCGCCATCAGGTAGAAATAAACACAAAGGTACAAGAAAAGATAAATCAGCTAACGGAAACGGTTAACCACATTATCAAAAACTCAAAAGCTAAGCAGATTGATACTAATTATTTGTATGAAACGCTGCTTGCAAGAAATATAATTACTATAAATGAAATCGAAACTTTAATTTCAGCTGTTACTTTTGCAAAGATAGGTATAATAAATCCCTCAATGTTAAACTCAGATGATATAAAAAACATTATTCATATGCGCTTTTCAAACACAACTATTACTGACTTAATGGAAGTATCATATATTAAAGTCCTATTAGATAGTAGCCTTTACATTTCTTAATGAAGTATCCTAAGAAAATTATTATTTTCCCTGTTCAACACAACGGAAAAATCCTGCACCTTGGGAATGACAACAACGTTGCTGACTGTCAGAAACAAGTTTTGGCGATTGGGAATTGCAGCGCAACACTTACATCAACATTTTGCAGAAGGCTACCAAATCCAACGTGCGCGCAACAGCTCCATTCTGGTAACGTCGCCCACTGCAGCACTCGACCTAGCCACCTTGTGATAGTCATTATTAACGATAATACAGCTTTGATCACGACTAGCACAGGATCCGAAAAGACAGGAACTTATTTACTTACCTTTGAAGATGAGATTCGCATTAATGGATCTTACTTTAAAAACCATAATGGCATGTTCAAAAAATTACCAGGTTCAGCGAAGACGGTGCTCCTCAATATCACCAATCATCAAGAGATATTGAGTCTTCCATACCTTCGAAGGATGAGTATGGAAAACCTGCATTTTATCGGAGAAATTGAAGGAAGAACTATGACAGGACCAACAATATCAGGCCTCGCTAGTGTAGTATTACAGTAAATACACCACTCTAATGCATTTACAAATATCGACCGCACACGATGTCATGCCATCATGACCCACATAAGTCATAATGAACTCAGCGGGAATTCAACACCATACGTTCAAAGGCACAGTTCAGTTTACACTTGCCAATTGCATTACTCAAGACAGGCACACTGACCAACTCACGTGACGATCAGCTTAACAGATCGTCAGCGTCAGTTTGTCAGTGCGACTGCCAAAATAACTATGACACATATGCTGAGTTAGCATAACATATGTACATTTGTAGTTTGTAAGTATTAGTGTAAATTAGTGTAAGAAATCTTGTATAAAAGAAAGTAATTTCGAATAAAGAAATCAATTCTTGTTGCACGCTACATATAAGCGTTTCTTTCATTTACATGGCGATCCTGCCAGGCTTCGGTCGTTAGTCAGCGGAAAAACCGCTAAAAAGACCGCGCGCCACTGACTGTTATAACACCTTACAACGGCACTAAGTCTAATTTTTTGGTAACATACGGGCAAGATGATGAAGCTCCTGCTGTGATTCTATTCGCTCAAAACGTAGCTGCGAAATCTCCGGATGAACATCTTCTCATATATGATCTTGGGTTATCAAAGGATGATTCCAGAGCTTCGACAGCATAAAAGGGTGGAATATTTGAAGGAATCTGACTGGCAGCACAGCAACCAGACCCCTCCAAGGCAGCAAAGAAAAAAAATTAAAATGGATAGTATAAACAAATTAAGATAAATTGAGCACGCCTCATGGCCGCTTAACCAAGAGCAAAATTAATTTTGCTTAGGAAATTTTTTTTTGTAATTTTGCTTAGGAATTTTTTTTTGTAATTTTGCTTAGGAAATTTTTTTTTGTAATTTTGCTTAGGAAATTAAAAAAAAAAAAAAAAAATTCAACAGTTAATTGAAAAATAAACAAAGAAAAAAAGAGCTTCTTATAAGCATTAAAATTATTTTTACATAAGTATGCAGGAGATTACGACTCAGGAGGAATTCAATAGAGTATTTAAAAAGTGCGAAGACACCATAAACGAACTCATAAAAATTTCCGAAAAAATCCTTAAGAGTCGTAACACTGCAAAGCAAGGTCCGACGCCGATTACCATAGAAGAGTATCGGCGACGGAATAAGATTAATAAAAAGGAAGAAATTCCTAAAATACCTACCCCTATAAAAATCCACAAAAGGAGACGGGGAGGTAAACAATTCAAAAAAAAAGAAAGAAATAGCCGAAACTTTTAGGCTACTGAATCTAACAACAAATACGGTTGATAGATTAAGATTAAAAGAAAAAATAAATATGTTAAGAAGTAATTAATTTTTCAGAAAATAATAAAACTTGTTAATAACAAACTGAGTAAATTGGAATGTCGAAGGATTTTTCTAAAAAACCACTTAAGGGGGATCAAAACGCAACTTTAAAAGTTAGAGAGAGAGAGAGAGAGAATTAGCTTATGGAGTCTAATAGGTATGACTAGGGAACCTACTTTAGATGATGCCTACAACTAGAGAAGAAGAAACATGTAGGATGATGAGGATGGTATTCCCTAATGAGGATTAAATTAAATTGTAAGAGATTCTTTTCAGTAAATAAATAAATAAAAATATACACATAACGACTTTAATTTTCTTTTTGAAAATGGCATGGTGGAAAACCGTATTACACGGTATCCTAATAGGAATAGCAGGATACGAAGTCGGTAAGGAAAATTCTGGAGAGAAAAACGCTGAAAATAAACTGGTCAGGTATGAACCAAAACTCAGTATAGAAAACAAAGAAGAAATCTCAGATAAATGGTTAACTATTTTCGCATGCGTAACTACATTTTTAATTGTCGCAATTGCAATTCTATTAAAAAATTATATAAAGAATAAACTGAGACAATTGAACACGGTACAACAACGCGTCTAAACAAAAAATTCGATATTCCAAAAAATGAACCAATGGCAAGAAATATACGACGTATTATCTGAAGAAAAAACAAAAGCTAGTAAGTCGTACAAATGCATAAATAAAAACGCTACTATAAAAATAGAAACAGTAGTAAAGCATTTGAACATAATTTTAAAAGCTCTAAAAAGAATAAGACAGGTGATCAATACAACAGACCGTATACTTACCAAAGAACACCAGAAAGAAGTCCGCCAATTTTTCTTCGCCGTACGAGATAAGTTGGTATCTTCTTTAGCTAGACACAATATAGAAGTAACAATACCAACCACAGTAGAGGAAAAACTCCAGATCGATTTCAATTCAATTTTATCAGAACGTGCTCAGAGCCCGATTCCATCACCTTCCTTAAGCCAAACTCCATCAGTGGAAGAAAAGAAACCGTTAGACATCCCAGTCATAAACGTCACAATGGTGCAAACTGTAGTCGAATTTATTAAAACTGCTTCATCAGTGCCACCAGAGTTTGATGGTAAGCCGGAGAACTTACATAGTTTCCGAGACGCCCTTGATATACTTGATCAAATCAAAGATGATCACGAAGCCTTAGCGATAACAATGATAAAAACCAAGCTAAAAGGCATGGCAAGAAATTTTATCAGTACCGAAAACACAATAGAACAGATAAAAACAAAATTAAAAAACGCAATAAAGGGTGAATCAGTAGAAGTTTTAACCGCTAAACTCCTGAACATCCAACAACGTA
>NW_023458556.1:102261682-102267047 GCF_013731165.1 Rhagoletis pomonella | reverse complement strand
TGGGACATTAGGTAGGTCGGCTTTTGTAAACAAAAGGTAAGGTGACACTAGTTTAACGAAGGCTTTTGCTCAGCAATTCGCTCTCCCCGAAGTTCGTGATTCACTGGTGACAATGATTCAGTACGCTACCTGCGCAGTCCGCAATCACGACCCATATGCCTCGGCTTGTCGCACACATAGCAACTACCTTTAAAATTTGCTGCTCGTGGTTTACGAGATGAGTTTTCTACAACAGATTGCTCCTCCTCACAACTGAATTCTACCTTGCGCACTCTTGGAGCAACATAATGGGTTACTCATGTCCAGGCTGCTTCATAATGTCAAAGCATGCGCCACAGTTTCAGTGAATGTAGACTTGCTTACCAATAGCACGCTACGCCATGAACGCACGTATTTTCATATGCTCCATCAAATCTATCCCTACATCATAGTGTGCTAAGTGAACCAGGCGTTCAATATCAGCAGCATACTCCCGCAACGACTCGCCACTTCTCTGTCGCCGATTTTGCAACTCCATGTAATAAAGCTGTTTTCGATGCTCACTGCCATACTTCCTTGTCACCGAGCCCATAATTGCTTCATAGCTGCTTCTCAAATATTCTGGCACTGTCTGTAAAACTTCCGCTGCTCCACCCTTCAAGGCCACTATTAATGCGGCTGCTTTCTCCTGTTCCGTCCATACATTTTGGATTGCTCTCGTCTCAAATTGCAGCCTGAAAATACTGAGCGTCGTAGTACCGTTATAAGTTGGTGGCTTTAATTTAACTGAAGTCTCTCGAATTTGCTGAATAGTTCCGCTCGGTTGTAAGCTTTGCAGACGTTCATTAACCGTTTTCTCAAGATCTTCTACCCGTTTATCTAAGCGTTCATCAATTTCCGCAGCCATCGACCTTTCGAGATCCTCTACTCGTTTATCTAGGCCTCCAGCTGATTCCTTCAGGCTTCCAAACTTCTCGTTCAGCTAAGTCGAATAGCTTGCCAAACCCTCGGTAAGCTGCTCCAGATTTATTAAGTTATTTTGTAGTCGACGCTCTAGGTTGGCGGAATTCTCATTTAACTGCTGCCCTAATTGCTGCTGTTGACGCATCACGTTCTCCATAGCCGCTGATGTCGACGCCCTGTTGTACAAACTCGTGGGCTGCTAAATCCATGCCCCGCATCTCACATACCTCGCGTAAACACTGTTGTAGCTCCGCCTTTGAGCCCGTAGTTCCAACAAAGCTTGCTCCTTCTTCAACTGATCTACCTTCAGTTGCTCAAATTTAACCACTAAGATTTGTTTTCAGCTAAATCTCACCAATTGCTACAAAATTATGTATTTTAATAATTTTATTATGTAGTCCGATCGCTGAATTGCGTCGTTCCAAAGCAAAATTCAATAGAATTCTCTTTTTTTCCTGCTTACAATTCCAAAGCTATTGAGACTCAAACAATGGTTTTTTATCAATTCATTTCTAGTAGTACACATAATTTCTCAAGCACTTGTTATAGCTACAGTGTGATATTGTAACGTTTAAGAATCTTCTTTAGTAATTTCGTAACAATATTATATTGCTCATCATTTGATAATATCGGAAAAATCCTTTCTTTTTAGTCTTCTTGCATATCTCGGGCTAAGAAGATCCCTCGCTAGTCGATTTGTATGCTGAGTAACTGGTGCTTAGCCCTCTTATGTCTTCATGCACCGTATTTACATTAAGATTTTGTGGATATTCGTATTTTTTATGTGCTCCGCATATGGCGCGTAAAATTTTCGACTGCAGTCTTTGAAGTCTGTTCAAAATGGAATTGCACGCTGTGCCCAAAAGCCCGATTCCATAAGCCCAACATGGTTTAATCATCATATTAAAAATCAACATCTTATTTTCTAGGCTTAATTTAGATTCGTGTCCTATAACCCATTGAAAGCTTGCTTGTTTTAGTTTCGCTTGAGAAATTTTGTGTTCTATATGCTTTTTCCAGGTAAGTCTTTTATCTAGCGTCATCGAAAGGTACTTGACACTATCTTTTTGTGGTATGGCCTTGCTGTTTATTTTCAGTGGTGGGCAAGTTTCTTTCTTCAAAGTAAATGTTGTCTGAACATACTTGCTTTCGTTAACCTTTATACTCCAAGAACCTAGCCATAGCTCTAACCTTTTCAAATATTCTTGTAGCTTGTAACAAGCCTCTCTAGAGTCTGAGCTAGTGCTTAGGATAGCTGTGTCATCGAAAAACGTTGAAATGGTTAGAGTTTGATCAGTTGGCAGATCACGAGTGTATATTATGTACAATATGGCTCCTAGAATACTGCCTTGAGGGACACCTGCATATATAGGGTGACTTCCCGTTCTAAAGGAATTCTCTCTGACTTTTGAAGTTCTCCCCAGCAGAAAGCTTTCCAGAATTGCATGCGTATTTGCTGGGAGTGAAACCTTTAGTTTGTATATAAGGCCAGCATGCCAGACTTTGTCAAAAGCTTGAGATATGTTCAAACTTACACCGGTGCAGTATTGTCTCCTTTCGAATGCTTTTATAATACAAGAAACAATTCTATGAACTTGTTCTACAGTGCCATGTTTTTCACGAAAACCAAACTGATGTGGTAGTATTATTTGGTTACTTGTAAGTGAAGGTTGTATTTTTTTCAATAGAAGTTTTTCAAATATTTTGGAAAATAAAGATATCAAGCTAAAGGGCCGGTATGAATTTACTACCGATCTTTGCCTGGCTTTGGCACCATAATAATTTCCGAAAGTTTCCATAAGTCGGGGAAGTGCCCCAACTTAAGCATGTTATTAAAAATATGTAACAAAAAACGTACGGCACTTAGTGGAAACTCCTTTATCATTTCACCTGTAATCCTATCCTAACCAGGCGCTTTATTCTTCAGAATGTCATGAACAATGGTGTTAATTAAATCTTTCTTTTTAAATCGAAGCGGATTTGTGGTAAGGCTATTGGGGGGTATTGAAACATTGGAATGATGACCGCCTTCATTGGGTCTAAAGACTTGTGAAAGATGACAGACGAATGCGTTTGCTTTATCCTCATCATTTCTCGTCCAGCTTCCGTTCTGAGTACGTAATGGTGCATCTCGAAGAACGGGCCTCTTCGCTTGCTTCAGTGTTCGCCAAAGGGAGTAGTTTCGAAGCAGACAACGACTGAAGGATCGACTGCGTACTTCTTTCTTTTTCCGCCTGCAACAAAATACGTAATTCTTTTGTATACGCATTCAGCTCCTGCTTCTCCTCCTACTTTGGTGTTGCAATTTCTGCGGCCTTAACTATTATATCAGTGCGATTTTCAGCTGCCCTCTCGATATCATTCTGGGTCCGAATAAGAGTTTGCGGGTCAATGTGCGAACGGACATACTTTTTGTATTTTAACCAGTTTGTGTGCTTATTTGTAAGATTTTTTGTTTTTCTTCATAATTAATAAACATTGATAATGTTATGAGGCAGGGAGAGTGATCTGAAGAGAGATCAAATAATGCTTCTGTATTAACTTGGTGTCGCGCAATACCCTCTGTTACACCAAAGTCAATAAGATCGGGTATTTTTTGGGGTCAGAAGGCCAATAAGTTGGCGGTCCAGTAGAAAAGACGTCAAATCCGCTGTTCTGGATTACTTTATATAGATTTCTATTCTTTGGTGTAATCAATCTAGACCCCCAGAATGATGCTTATGCGTGATGAGTTCACGCTGGACTCGATGCCTTTTATGACAACATCTAGTCCTCGACTACCTTTAAGTTGATAAGTAGGTGTAATAAGATTTCTTACACTTATCAAATTCATTGGTAATTTTACGAAAACTATCTTCGTTTTGAGCTTGAATTTTCACTTCGTGTTTATTACCCTTTTTAATAGGAACTATGTGAAAATTATTTTTCCCTACTAGTTTTAGGAGAGTATCTACCAGAGCATTAGAGCGTTGTTCTCGTAGATAAATAGGTTGAGGCTTGTATTTTTTAACTACCTGTTGGTTAGAATCATTATTCATATCAGCGGGAATACTAAAATGATTATTCTCCGCCAAGGTAGATGTTGATCACTGCTGGAGAGCAAGATGGTGCTCTTTGCTTGGTTTCTTTAGCGTTGTTGTTGCTGGTTTTGCTTTTTAAGCTGCATGCAGTAAATGTCAAATATGCATTTCTTTTGCTTGCGCTTTGGATTGAGTGCCTGCGCTCTTGTAGGGGAGCGCCCGGACACTCATCTCTCACTTAATTTATTTATTTTGATACGCACAATGTCTTATTATTTATTTAGGTATTTTTCGCGATCAGGCTTTGATTTTTTAACCGGCTGATCGCGACGACACAAAACTCGAACAATGGTTTAGTGTGTCTTTCGATGGTTAAATATTTTTGGTTAAACGATAAATATGATTTTTTATGGAGCGAATAAAGAAAACGACCCTTCTCAACCTCAACTTGCTTAGCTTAGAGTAGATTTGCTACTCCCTTTTGGCAGCAGCAAGTATCTATTGTATGCGATGAGAGCAAGTAGTGTACATACCAGTGATGGGAAAAATTGTATTTACTAAGTATTAAGTACTAAGTACAAAAGTATTTAGGTATTTTGTGTTGTTGTAAATACCAAAGTACTATTTACTTAGGTATTTAGGAGCTGCTAAATACCCAAGTACTGTTTACTTAGGTATTTAGGAGCTGCTAAATACCCAAGTACTATTTACTTAGGAATTTAGGAACTACTAAATACCCAAGTACTATTTACTTAGGTATTTAGGTGGTGCTAAATACTCAAGTAAAAAGTATTTAGGTACTTAGGAGCTATTAGATATTAAAGTAAGAAAAACTTGAGTATTTAGGAGCTGCTAGATACCAAAGTACAAAAAACGAAAGTATTTAGCAGACGCTACATACTCTGGTCCAAAGTACTCAAGTACCTTGGGGATGCAAAATACTTTCACTAAAGTACCAAGGTATTTAGTCGATGGCTAAATACTTTCAAACTAAATACTGTATAGTTTGGGAGAAATTTAGAGAATTGACACCTCACCACACTCACCTCAACTTACTTTACCACAACTCACTTCACCTCTCCTCAAATCAACTCACCACATCTTAATTTGGGATCTATTTCGGGATTTTAGAGATTCTTCAGACTAAATAAAAATTTTCGAGACTATTTCGGGGTTTTCGGGAATATTTCGGGATTTTCGAAGCTATTTCGTAATTCTCTAGGGATTCCCGGAAACTTTGTTTGAGATTTTGGGATTCTCGGAACTAATATCGGGATTTTCTAGAGTACGTCGGGACTATTTACGGATTTTTGGGACTTATTTCGGACTTTCGTTTCTGCTTCGAGTTTTTTGGGACTTTCGAGATTCTCGGAACTAAAATCCGTATTTTGGGGACTAATTTC
>NW_023458556.1:102233987-102261582 GCF_013731165.1 Rhagoletis pomonella | reverse complement strand
GAACTCATAAAAATTTCCGAAAAAATCCTTAAGAGTCGTAACACTGCAAAGCAAGGTCCGACGCCGATTACCATAGAAGAGTATCGGCGACGGAATAAGATTAATAAAAAGGAAGAAATTCCTAAAATACCTACCCCTATAAAAATCCACAAAAGGAGACGGGGAGGTAAACAATTCAAAAAAAAAGAAAGAAATAGCCGAAACTTTTAGGCTACTGAATCTAACAACAAATACGGTTGATAGATTAAGATTAAAAGAAAAAATAAATATGTTAAGAAGTAATTAATTTTTCAGAAAATAATAAAACTTGTTAATAACAAACTGAGTAAATTGGAATGTCGAAGGATTTTTCTAAAAAACCACTTAAGGGGGATCAAAACGCAACTTTAAAAGTTAGAGAGAGAGAGAGAGAGAATTAGCTTATGGAGTCTAATAGGTATGACTAGGGAACCTACTTTAGATGATGCCTACAACTAGAGAAGAAGAAACATGTAGGATGATGAGGATGGTATTCCCTAATGAGGATTAAATTAAATTGTAAGAGATTCTTTTCAGTAAATAAATAAATAAAAATATACACATAACGACTTTAATTTTCTTTTTGAAAATGGCATGGTGGAAAACCGTATTACACGGTATCCTAATAGGAATAGCAGGATACGAAGTCGGTAAGGAAAATTCTGGAGAGAAAAACGCTGAAAATAAACTGGTCAGGTATGAACCAAAACTCAGTATAGAAAACAAAGAAGAAATCTCAGATAAATGGTTAACTATTTTCGCATGCGTAACTACATTTTTAATTGTCGCAATTGCAATTCTATTAAAAAATTATATAAAGAATAAACTGAGACAATTGAACACGGTACAACAACGCGTCTAAACAAAAAATTCGATATTCCAAAAAATGAACCAATGGCAAGAAATATACGACGTATTATCTGAAGAAAAAACAAAAGCTAGTAAGTCGTACAAATGCATAAATAAAAACGCTACTATAAAAATAGAAACAGTAGTAAAGCATTTGAACATAATTTTAGAAGCTCTAAAAAGAATAAGACAGGTGATCAATACAACAGACCGTATACTTACCAAAGAACACCAGAAAGAAGTCCGCCAATTTTTCTTCGCCGTACGAGATAAGTTGGTATCTTCTTTAGCTAGACACAATATAGAAGTAACAATACCAACCACAGTAGAGGAAAAACTCCAGATCGATTTCAATTCAATTTTATCAGAGCCCGATTCCATCACCTTCCTTAAGCCCAACTCCATCAGTGGAAGAAAAGAAACCGTTAGACATCCCAGTCATAAACGTCACAATGGTGCAAACTGTAGTCGAATTTATTAAAACTGCTTCATCAGTGCCACCAGAGTTTGATGGTAAGCCGGAGAACTTACATAGTTTCCGAGACGCCCTTGATATACTTGATCAAATCAAAGATGATCACGAAGCCTTAGCGATAACAATGATAAAAACCAAGCTAAAAGGCATGGCAAGAAATTTTATCAGTACCGAAAACACAATAGAACAGATAAAAACAAAATTAAAAAACGCAATAAAGGGTGAATCAGTAGAAGTTTTAACCGCTAAACTCCTGAACATCCAACAACGTAACAAAATTGCTAATCAATACACAGCAGAAATAGAAAAAATTACTAGGTCATTGGAAGGAGCATATATCTCGGATGGACTCAACCCAGACTTAGCAACGAGATATTCAACCCAAGCAGCAGTCAAAGCAATGTGTAAAAACTGCTCCAATGACAAGGTCAAAATGATGCTATGCAATCTCTAAATTTACGAACAGCTGTACCGAAATAACGGGCAGCTCAAACACAATTTTGAATGTACGACAGCAGAGTCAGTACCGGAGTAATTTCCGTGGAGCTTACCGAAGTAACAACTATGGAAATTACCAAAGTAGGAGATTTAGACCGCAACCGAGATACAACAATAACTCGAGGTCCAACAGCAATAATAATAATAATAATAACCGAAGAGGATCACAAGCTCAAAATGGCAATAGACCTTACAACCAGACCCGTAACGTGCGCAGCTGCACCCAGACGGAAAACCAAGAAACTCCACTTCAAGATCAGTAGATAGGAAAATATGCGTACTAAATCTACATCTCAACAGCTATATAGCTACGAGGACTTCATTAAATAATTCGATTTCAAATTTCTTAATTGATACAGGAGCAGACATCTCCATTATAAAAAAGCATCAAATTAGTAAAAATCACCAAATAAATACAGAACAAATTACAGATTTAAAAGGCATGGTCAGGGAATAACCAGCACATTAGGCACAATCAAAGCAGACTTAAAAGGCGATGACCTCTTAATTTACCATAAATTTCATGTCGTAGAAGACGACTTTCCAATTCCATGCGATGGAATAATAGGACTAGATTTCATAAAGAAGTACAATTGTATTTTAGACTATGGAAAAACAGAGGATAAACTAATTCTAAGACCATATGATTTCCCCCAAACAATAACGATGCACCTAACAAATTGTCTATCTGTTAATACAATTACGATCCCTGCTAGATCTGAAGTCATTAGACAAGTCAAAGTAAACACTGACAACAAAAACATCTTCATCCCACACCAGCAATTATCTGAGGGCATTTTCATAGCAAACACCATTACAAATAAAGATCAAACTTTCGTTAGAATTATCAACACAACACATAAAAACACAACCATTCAAAATTACAAGATCAATACCGAAAATTTAGACGAGTACACACTAATTAAAACAACCACACACGATAAAAATTGCAACGATACAGAGAAATTAAAAAGATTAACAAAAAACTTTCCAAAATTTGTCAACTCTCAGTTAACAACACTATGCACAGAATTCATAGACATATTTGCACTAGAAACTGAACCAATCTCCTCTAACAATTTTTATAAACAAAAATTATACATGAAGGATGACACTCCTGTTTACATAAAAAATTATAGATTGCCTCAAACGCAAAAAGGAGAAATAAGCAAACAGGTAAGTAAGTTAATAGAAGATGATATAATAGAACCCTCAATATCAGAATATAATAGCCCAATCTTATTAGTCCCCAAAAAATCACTCCCAGGAAAAACAGAAAAAAGATGGAGATTAGTGGTAGACTACAGACAAGTAAATAAAAAGCTAGCAGCAGACAAATTCCCACTTCCAAGAATTGACGATATTTTAGACCAACTTGGAAGAGCAAAATATTTTTCATGCCTAGACCTTATGTCAGGTTATCATCAAATCGAATTACACCCAGACTCCAGAGATATAACCTCATTCACAGCCGAAAATGGCACATATAGATTTAAAAGACTACCTTACGGATTAAAAGTAGCACCAAATTCATTCCAAAGAATGATGACACTAGCATTTGCAGGCCTCAAACCATCTAAAGCATTTCTCTACATGGACGATTTGGTTGTATTAGGCTGTTCTGAAAACCATATGCTAAAAAATTTAAGAGACGTATTCTCCACATGTAGAAAATACAACCTAAAATTACATCCCGATAAATGCCTATTTTTTAGCCAAGAGGTAACTTATTTAGGACATAAATGCACAAACAAGGGAATACTACCCGATCCGAGCAAATTTGAAACAGTTCAAAATTACCCAACACGAAAAACAGCGGACGAAGTTAAGAGATTCGTAGCTTTCTGCAACTATTACAGAAGATTTGTACCGAATTTCGCAGAACACTCACGAAAATTAACTAGGCTTTGCAAAAAGAATGTTTCCTTCGAATGGACAGAAGAATGTCAAAAAGCTTTTGTCTACTTAAAGGAAGCATTAATTAGTCCAAAACTTCTGCAATACCCAGATTTCGATAAAGAATTCTGCATAACAACAGACGCTAGTGGGTACGCTTGTGGGGCGGTCCTTAGCCAAGAACACGATGGCAAACAGTTACCAATTGCCTACGCTTCCAGGTCATTCACAAAAGGTGAAATCAACAAAGCCACAATAGAAAAGGAATTGGCCGCAATCCATTGGGCCATAACCTTCTTCAGACCATATGTCTATGGCAGAAAATTTCTAGTTAAAACCGATCACCGTCCCTTAACATACCTATTCTCAATGAAGAGTCCTTCATCAAAACTGACACGAGTAAGACTCGATTTAGAAGAGTACGATTTTGAAGTGGAGTATATCGCCGGAAAGGAAAACCACATTGCGGATGCATTATCCCGCATAACAATCACAAACTTAAAAGATATGTCAGTGAAAGCAAGTAAAATATTGAAAATAACAACAAGATCAGCAGCAAAAAGCATCAGCACAAGTAATACTGAAAATAAAGAAAGTCACAAAGAGAACCCCAGAATATACGAAGCGCTAAATAAATTTGAAGTAAAAAGACATGTCGAGCTCGTTTTCACTCCTACGAAATTATATTTCAAAAAAGGAAAGAAAATTTGTAGCAATTTGGATACAAGCAACCTAATTGTTGAGGATAAGATTGACTTAGGACAATTCTTTACCAGGCTTGAAAAAGAAGCCGACAATTTAGGACTTGTACAAATACAGTTGTCCTTAGGGGACAAATTGTTTAAAAGAAATTATACTGCAGTAGGCAAATTTATACAAATGGGTAACAAAGTTCTCAAAAATCTAACAATCGCACTAACCCCAGAGGTTATATACGTGACAAATGCCGGGAAAATTTAAGAAATTCTGCATAAATATCATGACGATCCTATCAGTGGTGGCCACCCAGGAATAAATCGCATGACAGACAAAATCAAGCAGAAGTATGGCTGGCTGAATATGAAAAATGACGTAAGAAAATACGTAAAAAACTGCATCCACTGTAAGAAAAATAAGACTAACAAGCATATAAAAGAACCAATGGCAATAATGGAGACACCTCCGAAGGCATTTGATATTGTACAAATCGATACAGTCGGACCATTACCGAAGTCGATAAATGGAAACGCGTATGCAGTTACCATTATATGCGATCTAACCAAATACTTGGTAGCTATCCCAGTCCCAAGCAAACACGCAACGACAGTCGCTAAAGCCGTGTTCGAGCATTTCATCTTGATTTATGGACAAATGAAAACAATCACGACAGACATGGGCACAGAATACAAAAACAAATTATTCAAAGAACTGTGTAAATTGTTAAAAATTGAACATAAAACTTCAACACCGTACCATCATCAAACTTTGGGTACTGTAGAACGCAGTCACCGGACATTCAATGAATACATACGTTCATACATATCCAGTGACAAAGACGATTGGGATGAATACCTCAGGTATTTCGCGTATTGTTACAATACGACGCCATCTACCACACACAAATATTGCCCATTTGAACTAATATTTGCAAAAACCCCACCGAACTACGATTTCTTAAAAGAAAATAAAATCAGCCCTTTGTACAATCACGAAGCTTACGACAAAGAGGTAAAATATAGACTTCAAATAGCCCAGCAAAGAGCTAGGAAATTAGTCCAAGAGGCTAAAGAAAAGCAAAACAAGAATTATGATAAAAGTAGCTATAGTAAGGAAATAAACATAGGAGATTTAGTATTAGTTAGAGAAGAGGCCTCCCATAAGTTAGAGAATAGATATAACGGACACTACAGAGTTAAAAATATTGATAAGAATAACAATTTTACTTTAATACCACATAGCATAGGAAATAGCAATAAAAATAATAAAGAAATCATAATTCATAAGAATAGACTTAAAGCAGTATAACACCACTAGTAATAACAAAAAAAAAAAAAAAAAAAACCAAACAATAAGCACTCCAGTTTACTCATTTGGTTAAACAGGCACACAAGCCAAAGAAACAAAATATGACACATCATGTACAAAAAAAAAAAAAAAAAGAAAAGTCAGCAAAACATAACACATGTAAAACAAATGTAAACACAAAGAAACAAAAAAAGAAACCATAACAAACACTTAATGCAATAATGGCAATATGAGCCGAAAAGCAATTAAAATTTTGTAAGCGCAACTAAGCCTTAAGTAGGTCATTAAGTCGTTAAAAATGGATATATAGAATTGACTGCAATTATATAGATCCATTTTTTTTTAAGGCGGAAGGTGTAGTATTACAGTAAATACACCACTCTAATGCATTTACAAATATGGACCGCACACAATGTCAATGCCATCATGACCCACATAAGTCATAATGAACTCAGCGGGAATTCAACACCATACGTTCAAAGGCACAGTTCAGTTTACACTTGCCAATTGCATTACTCAAGACAGGCACACTGACCAACTCACGTGACGATCAGCTTAACAGATCGTCAGCGTCAGTTTGTCAGTGCGACTGCCAAAATAACTATGACACATATGCTGAGTTAGCATAACATATGCACATTTGTAGTTTGTAAGTATTAGTGTAAATTAGTGTAAGAAATCTTGTATAAAAGAAAGTAATTTCGAATAAAGAAATCAATTCTTGTTGCACGCTACATATAAGCGTTTCTTTCATTTACACTAGCATCATCATCCTAATTGTCTATTACGCTCTAGTTAAACTATGCCATAGGGAGGAGCTAACACGAGTAGCCCAATGTCAACAATAAAAGTCCGCGCGTGGCCTTAGTCAGCGAATTCCCGTTCTCACGCAGACAGGTAAGGCACAGCGCTAGCAGCAAACTGTTAACGTAAGAGTCTGCGACTCATCCGCTGCAGTGGCTCGAGCACCGAATTGCAACATAACAACAGCGACGAAGGGTGCAGGTGACTTCTTTAAGCTAAGCTTTAGAAGCTAGGTTTTAGTTTTAGACGAGAACTCAACTGGCACAGTCAACACTTGTCAGATTAATAAAGTAATAATATATAAATTACAACATCGTCGTGTTTATTTATATAATATCAAGAATACGCTGGATTTCAAGCACAGGACAAACAACACTTATATTTGTGACGATGAAAATCTAATATCTTTCGATGTGGTCTCACTTTTTCCGAGCATACCGATACAACTAGCACTTGACGTAATACAATTAAAATGGACAATAATAAAAGAACACACAAGGATACCAAAACAAATTTCTATGGAAATAGTAACATTTTGTATTCAAGAAAATAGATACTTTAAATTTAACGACACGATATATACCCAGTTAAAAGGAATGCCAATGCGATCCCCTGCCTCACCTGTCATTGCAGATATTATAAGTTGTGTTTAATGAAACCGAAAAAAGTGCAGAGCAGCTCAAGTTAGAGCAGAATAGAGCAGCTGTCAAAAAAACAATTGAGCAAGTTAGAGCAACTCAGATCATAAATCTCATGAAACACTTTTCAGGCAGAAATTCTCAAAACAGTTGATTGCCCGACAGTTCAATTCGTCAATTGTAAAGTGTGTGTGTGTGTTAGCTTGCTCTAAGTTACTCCACCAAACAAGCTGGTGCAGAAAATCGTGCTTTAAGTTGCTCTCTTTCCACTTAGCGCAGGCTCATGAAACAAAAAGTGTAGGAAGTTAGAGCAAGAAAAATCCTCATGAAACACAATTTTGTGAGATATCTTACCCTTACGTAACCTAGAGCAGCTCATTAAACACAACTAAAATGGAAAAGTTGTTGGATAATACGATTAAAACATTAGGACGACCACCAAGATTACTAACGAAATATGTGCATGATTTATTTGCCATAATAAATGAAAATGAGGTACAAAACACACTTGACGCACTGAATTCTTTTCACAGGAATATAAAATTCACAATAGAAATAGAGGAAAATTAGCTTGTCTAGACTCCATAATAATCAGACAAGGAAACGAATTAAAGTTAAGGTGGTATAAGAAACCAACATCATCAGGACGAATCATCAATTTTAATTCTAAACACCCTAAATCGATGATAATGAATACAGCAATGGGCTGTATACGACGAATGTTGGAGATATCGGACGAAACTTACCACAAAGAGATGGAGCAAGAGATTCGATCATTATTAAAAAACAATGATTTCCCGGATAATATCATAAGCACATTATTAAGAAGATCTAAATCGCAATTCAGTAAACATAGATCAGAAAATCCTACAATATTTAAATCAGTAACTTATGTACTTCATCTGTCAGAACGCCTGGCTAAATCAGACTGCTGCAACAAAGATAAAATAAAATAATCCCACAAACCTACAAATACATTAAAAAACATATTTAATAAAACGAAGTCAAAAATACCCGAATTGGAAAAAAGTAATGTAATTTATAAAATCCCTTGTAAAGGTAAACACAACGAGTCCTGTAACAGCATATATGTAAGAACCACAAAATCAAAATTAAAAACTAGATTAACACAACTCGGACTTGAAACAATGTCACCTTACAAATATCAAAAATACAGTACTCATGGCCCACTGTGCAGCTAGCGTCCACTCACCGAATTTCAACGACGCTGCGATTCTACAACACTACAATAAGCGCTTTACCTTAGAAATGTTACATATAATAAACACACCGGCAAACATAAGACTGAACTACAAAACGGACACTGAAAACTGCGCTCATTTGTACAGACACTTGCTTACCAACAAATCGACAGTACCCAACACCACGTCAAACAGTGCGGACGTGTAAATTAATGTATGTATGCATTTTGTTTTTAATTATTGGTTTGGAATTTGTAGTTACGTATTATTTATGTTTTACATGTTTGTCGATAGTTGCCCTGAGGACGGTTACCAAAGTGTAATCGAAATATATCGGAAACAAACACCAAAAAAACTTGTGTTTTCATAAAATTTTTAAATTAAATTATAGATAGAAAGGTCGCTAAAACCATCAGTATATAAAAAATTATATTTATGCCACACAAATTGTAGAGATTTTATTAAAAAATTAAATGGCAGCACGGCTTTGCACGTAGAAATTTTACTTAGAAATCAAAAATCTATAGTTCTCCAAGTTTCTAAGTGAAGTTGTTTTTTTGGGTAACTACATACTAGAGGTATGCGCCGCCGAGCCACGCCGCCGCCGCCGCCGATTTTTGTCATTCCTCACGCGCCGCCGCCGAGTTACGAAAATATTGGCGGCGGCGTTCGGCGCCTAAGGAATTTTGTACAAAATTTTCATGATGTATGTATGTACATTGATATACATCGTTTGAAGGAACTAAATATTACTCGTTTAAAACACACAATTTTACGAAATGAAAATTACTTTTTTAAAGGAGTTTTTTTTGCATAATTTGGGCCACTGGACAAGAATATGATCTCATTTATTTTTCCAAAAGGAGTGTAACTCAGAAAAAACATAGGTAACATATTTTTCGATCGAAAGCGTTTATTACAGTTAAATTAGGGTCGAATACTGGTAATCTAACGATTTTTTTCCGCAGCATACAACTCTTTCCAATACTACAATAATACTATTTTTTTACTACAACTACAAGAAAGTTATAAACCATCAAAAACTTTAACGCCAATATCTTAGAAAGCAGTTTTAACAGAAGCAGCTTCTGTTCATCTAACTTATTCCATCTAACTCCTCAATAATTAGAGATAAAACAAAGACAAGTTGATTTTCCTGAGTATTTTTTTTTGTTTTTAATATTTTAAACAGACTTTCAATAAAGAGCAAAACTTTTTTTTGCAAATTTTATATTTGTAAGTTATTTTATTTTGGGGACCCACATACGTATACAAGTACTAGGTGGCTGTGTGAAAATTACGTTAGCATTCCTTAGTGGTGGTCAAACCCCAGGAAGGTTTTGCACCCTCGCATCGCAACGTTTTCTACAAAGGGTTAAAGTTCCCCCTTTTTGGTAAAAATTAGTATTATTTTTCATTACATTCGGTTCTCCTTAGAAAAATTGATATTTTAGTGGAAATTTTAACCATCTATAAGCCATTTTTTTAAACAGTAGGTCAAAACGACCCGTTCTGGTTCGAGTTGATGGGTTAAACTTTTGGAAAAAAGTAGACCAACCTTGTTTTCAATATGTAATCCGCAAAAAATCGTAAGAACTCCGTAATTTAACATAACGGTTGATAAGATTATTGCAGCGATATAAATTATCCCAATAACTTAACTTTTAAAATTTTTAATTTCTTTAAATTTAAATAGTACATACGGATCTGTCCTGCAGAAAAAAAATATCAATTGATAAAAAATAACCCAGTTGTAGTTAGCTTTTTTGCGGGATTTCTATAAAATATATAACTTGTAGTTAGCTACAAAAAGCTAGCTTGAAACTAGTTGACAAGTAATGCAGGAGTAATGAAGGATATTGTTTTTTTTAAACGCGTTTGGACAAACTCGTTGAGGGCAAATAAAAGGATAATCGAAATTACATATTGGGCCTTATGCATAAAAAGTGAGCTTAAGCTCAGACTTAATTTTTGCACTGAAGGGGTGAGCTCAAGCTCAAGAATTTGTACTGAAAATCGAGTCGGAGTTTAAGCTCACAGTTATGTCTGACGGAGTTCGAATATGGGACCACCTACAGCAGAATATGAAAACAAATATGAAATGTAATAAAGAAAATAAAAATAAAAAAATAAAAATAAATATTTTGTTTTTCCTATTTATGTTTTATGTCCAAAAGTAGTTAGTTACACCTTTGACTACATCTAATGCAAAGGTAAACCACCCTTGACTATTTCGCGGCCATCGCCATAGAAATATACTTAGCTTTCGTCAAAGAAAATATGCAGGTAATAAGTGTCTTTTAAGTCCTTCCTATTCGACTTAAAGTTAGCTTATAGTTAGATACATTTCCTGCAGGGTGTAGAGAATATACAGAGCCATGTGTGTATGTATGTATATACCTTAGACCTTCTTCTGTTCGCCCATCCATCAGCGCCAGGCACTCAACATTTTAATTCAAGTAGGAAGTAACGTAATTTAAATTTAAAACTAGTTCAATGAATAAATTAAATAGAATTATAATCTGAATTGGAATGGTGAATGCCTAACGCTGACGAGATGACATGATAAGATTAGTAGCCTCATGGCTCTTTGGAATCTACCTTATGGCCAGTAGCGCCGGCGTTTTTGTTATAAAATCTTCAATGAAGATATTTCTAGAGAAAAGGAATTTTTCCAGTTTCAATAACCTTTTTATGGTGTTTTGAAGATTTTATCGTCACTTGGAAGATTTTTAACAAAATTTTTCTGGCAGCACTGCTTACAAAAGTAATTGAGATTTTAGCTCGGTTCGAAAAAAATCGCGTCGATGTCATTGAAAAACGTTTTATGCTCTTTAAAATTTGTTTAGGAATCTATATATATAAAAATGAAATGTTTTTCGTATGACCGACCAAACGGCTGAACCGATTTCAATTCTGTAAAAACTACTGTTTTGCACCTTCTGTGCGGAAGGTTTTTCGATATAAAAAAATTTGAAATTTTGTGTTGTTGTTGCCGAAAAATGAAGAATGCTGAGACGTCACGATTTCACAATTTCATAGAGTTGTCTGTACATTACATGACACTAAACTACTAAACGGCTCGACCGATTTGGTTCATATTAGGAACATATATCAGTATCATGAAAAGAAATATTTCCACAAAAAATTTGCTCGCTAGCTGGCGCCGGGGTCAGGATGAAAAGAAATATTTCCACAAAAGATTTGCTCGCTAGGTGGCTCCGGGGTCAGGATATTCCTGAAAATTTCATTTACTTGTCGATTTGGCTTATATTTAAAACACAATTTAGCCAATTGAAAACACAATTTAGTCAATTAAAACTTACACAACAGTTGGCCCTGTAGCCGAGATATCCCCAAAAAATATTTTTCGCTAAGAGAAGGGTAGATATTTACTATATATTTGTGGAAGTACGTAAGTATGTATGCATGTATGTATGTACATATGTATGTGCCAGGTTGCAGTCTAAACGGACGGACAGAATCGAACAAAATTTTGACAGAGTATTGCCATGACACCTGGGCCTATCATAGGGTAAAAAAATTGGGATCCGACAAGGGGGCGTGGCACCTCCCATACGCGTGAAATTTTTAATCAGCCATAACTTCCAGACCATTAGTCACATGAACTTGAAACTTGGTATGCAGACATGTCAATGGTAGATGCTTATAGGCAGGTATATATAAATGAGTTTGTAAAAGCGGGGTTGGCGCATCCCATAGGCGTGGAATTTTTTTATCAGCTATAACTTCGGAACCATAAGTCACACGAACTTGAAATTTGGTATGCAGACATATCAATGGTAGGTGCTCATAAGAGGGTATATATAAACGAGTTTGCAAAAGGGGGCGTGGCACATTCCATAGGCGTGGATTTTTTATCAGCTATAACTTCGGAACCATAAGTCCCACGAACTTGAAATTGGATATGCGGACATATCAGTGGTAGGTGCTTATACGAGGGTTTATGTAAACGAGTTTGTAAAAAGGGGCGTGGCACATTCCGTAGGCCTGAAACTTTTTATCAGCTATAACTTCGGAACCATAAGTCACATGAACTTGAAATTTGGTATGCAGACATATCTATGGTAGGTGCTTATACGAGGGTTTATATAAACGAGTTTGTAAAAAGGGGCGTGGCACATTTCGTAGGCCTGAAATTTTTTATCAGCTATAACTTCGGAATCATAAGTCACATGAACTTGAAATTTGGTGTGCAGACATATCTATGGTAGGTGCTTATAGTGAGGTATATATAAATGGCTTTGTAAAAGGGGGCGTGGCACATCGCATATTCGTGGAAATTTTTAACAACTATAACTTCAAAACCATAAGTCACATGAAATTGAAATTTGATGCGCAGATATATCTATGGTAGGTGCTTATAGTAAGGTATATATAAATGGCTTTGTAAAAGGGGGCGTGGCACATCACATAGGCGTCGAAATTTTATCAGCTATAACTTCAAAACCATAAGTCACATGAAATTGAAATTTGGTATGCAGACATATCTATGGTAGGTGCTTATAGTAGGCTATATAACATGAGTTTATAAAAACGGGCGTGGCACGTCCCATATTCATGGAAATTTTATCAGCTATAAATTCAAAACCATAAGTCACATGAAATTGAAATTTGGTACGCAGACGTATCTATGGCTGGTGCTTATGGTAAGGTAAATATAAATGAGTTTGCAAAAGGGGCGTGGCTCATCCCATAGGCGTGAAAATTTTTATCAGCTATAACCTCAAAACCATAAGGCAAATGAAATTGAAATTGTGTATGCAGACATATATGCGGTAGGTGCTTATATACATATATGCATGAGTTTGTAAAAAGGGGCGTGGCACACCCCACAGACGTGGACCTTTTTATCAGCTATATCTTCGGAAATATAAGTCACATAAACTTAAAATTTGGAGTGCAGACATATTTACAGCAGGGGCCTATAGTAAGGTTTATATAAATGATTTTATAAAAGGGGCGTGGCACATCCCATAGTCGTGGAAATTTTTATCAGCTATAACGTCGGAACCATATGTCACATGAAATTGAAATTTAGTATGAAGACGTATCTACGGTAGGTGCTTATAGTTAGGTGTATATAAATGAGTTTTTGAAAGGGGCGTGGCACATTCCACAGGCGTGAAATATGATGAACTTTGAAATGAATACATATCCATGGTAGGTGCTTATAGCGAAGTTTGTATACATGAGTTTGTAAAAGGTAACGTGGAGCATAGGCGTGGAATTTTTAATCAGCCATAAATTGGGAACCATAATTCACATGAACTTGAAATTTGGTATGCAGACATACATATATGGCCCAAAACGCGAACTGTTACATTACATTTTGGCTCACACTGATTTTTAAATACCGCTGAAACTCGCGAGAATACAATATTCGGATAATTTTTCTTCTTGCATCTGAAAGCATAAGTATGTGGCATTATTTAATATATACAAAAATATATTGTAACTCCTGTGGTTTAGGAGTTATGAATGTTTCAACCGCGGACTGTTGCATTACAATTTTTGGAAGTACTTTTTAAAGTTGCTTTATATTATTGAAAAAGTCTGCTCTCCTAATGTAATGTTTTCAAAAGTTGGTACACAGTTTCCTAGCTTCAGGATGGCATTCAAGAACTACGTATTAATTGAACTGATAAAATTTATTTTGAGGTCAATATTTGTAAAAAAAAGTCGGAATGGTACGTTACAGAAAAAGACTGTTACGTTACCTGTACGATATACGTGTAGCGATAAGATTATAATTAGGTATTTAAATCGCTTTTACAGGTCTATTCTGCGCTGGTAATAAAAGTTTTGTAACCGGTAAATTAAGTTCCTGTCAAATTTTAAATCCTTTTCGAATTCTGTGTACTCTTGTAAGCGGTAAATTTTGTCACCATCTCATAAGCTGGTAACAAAGTATTTCCCCGTGAAATATGCAATGCCAGAATCTCCACAATTCTTCTTAGCTGAATTGCTGAATATTTTAACTGCATTACCAACGTAATTAGAATCGCGGTGACAAGAACTGGTAACATTTTTTGGTAATAAAATTTTCCGGTTACAAAATCTTTGGTAACGTGTAGAATAGACCTGTTAGTGTGTTTTAATTAAGAACATGATAATTATGAATACAGATTTAAAAGTTTCTTAGAACTGCGCCAAGATGTTGAGTTTTTCGCGTTTAATTTCACGAAAAGCGGCTTTAACGGCTTATATTGTTTTCTCTATGCCATTTAGTACTATTCTTACCCTTCAAATGTTAGATTCGAGGACTCGGCATTTCGTAGAATAATAGTAGTACTAGAAAAATAGCAGAAATAATTCCAATAGATTTTTTATTATTTAATCGGAAAATCTTCTTCTTCTTTCAGCTTCTTTTGAGTTCGTTCCTTTTTGAAATAATATAATTCTCGAGTTTTTTTATCTTTCTACGTAATTCTTATCTTCTCAGTTTATATAAGTTAGAAAAAATAACAGTTTTAACTATGGGACAATAACACGTTGAATAGCTTCCAATGTTGCTTGTAAAATGAGCCATATCTTTAACTAAATAGGAAAAAAAGGTTACCTAAAAATTAAATTAGTTCAAAAGACTGTTACGTTACAAATAGCTTCCCACCGAAAACATATTGGTAATGAAGAGTTTATGGAACTATTTTATTTTACTGTGAAACAAGGCCGAAAATGCTCGAAGAAAACTATAATTTCCCTTTTTTTAGTTTGGTGGATTCCGCGCCAAAAAACTTTTTAATATTTTGGTCTGTTACATTACATTACAAAATACTGCCGACTTGATTTTCATATAGAAAGCTAATCGCTGATTTTTTTTGTCGAAAACTTTTTTTTATTAACTTCAAAATAATACAAGGCAAGCGAAGAGAGGCAAGTATAATGCAAAAAAGTGGTGGACCTTAAATATAAACTACCCTTTAGTTTCATGTTGTGCTTTTTTAATTTTCGTTTATTTAAAGGTGTCTCAAGACTAAGTGAATTTTCATGTTTGAGAGAAGGAGATTCGTGTTAATATTGATGTTATCCGATACCTTAGAATATGTATGATCCAGATATAATCCAAAATCTGCGAAACCTGAGAAAAAAATTGGTTTCGTTTTCGGCGATTTGGGCCATATGTATATGGGAGTTGTTTAGAGTAAAGTATATATAAATGAGTTTTTAAAAGCGGGATACATATGTATTCATCAATTATGTATATCACTCGGATATTTAAAACTGAGTGTTACAGTCTTTAGACCATTTCGGAACGGAAAGATTAAACCGTTTTTTTTTGATCCCGCGATGCTGTTAAACGAAAAATGTTCATTCATAATGAATAAATCTCCTTCCGAAATAAGCATTCTACCGGAAAAGTGGCGCTATTCTAGAACAGCTAAGCGAATAGGCAGATAAACGGAATGTATAGTTTGTCTCCTTTAATTTATGCTGAATTGAATATTCGTAGTACTATTTTATATTGATTTGTTTACCCCGAGCAACGTCGGGTGCTCGGCTAGTTTCATATAAATATTAATATGATATTAATATCAAACGTAGAAATAAGTAAAAGTTGTCTATTATAACATCAAACAAACCGAGTGTATCGAGGGCTTATATTCAATTTTCACAAAAAACTGCTTTGTGATGTTAGAACCCATCTTTGACATACCTATCATAACTGGTGTGAATTTTGACTTTGCAATTTATTAGTAAATTCTTCTGTCAAGCGTCTTAGTCTTAGGCGGACGTCACCCAGCAAAAAACACGATTACCACAGAAACGAAAGTGGAAACGAGCTAGGCGATGGGAATCGCTTACCCTTTCGCTTCAAGAAGGCCTTATTTTAACATGGGCATGTCATTGGAGGTAAGCCCTTACCCGCAGCATTACCTTCAAACGAAGGGAGAACGCATGGATAAACAGAATCCAGAGAAGCGAACAAAGAATGCCTTACAGAGAAACTAATGTAGAATGCCTAGATAAGTACATACTTATTTATATTAAATTGAAATCAGAAAATGTCTTAAAAGATTAAAATTAATTAAAATTTTTATAAATCAGCTTTTATACATACATATGTATTTTTTTAGGTATTTAGATTTTCTTAAAAATCGGTATGTACATACATGCATATTTAACTAAGCTTAAAATTGTACTTCCTCACTCTTGTACTTCACTTCATTGACTGACTTCGCTGCAAATTGAACAAAGCAAAACATGATTTTTATGCGAGACAAATTTCCACAGAAAGTAACGGTAGAAAGAGAATTTTTGGGTATTCATTCTATTTTTCAGCTGACTACGATGCAGCATTCTACTTTGCATTCTCCGAAATGAAGCAAAGAAGCGAAATAAAAAAAATATTGTAGGACATTCTACTTTGCATTCCCTGAAATGAAGCAAAGAAGCGAGACAAATAAAATATTGTAGGACATTCTACTTTGCATTTCCGGAAATGAAGCAAAGAAACGAATTAAAAAAGAAATATTATAGGACATTCTACTTTGCATTCCCTGAAATCAAACAAAGAAGCGAAATAAATAAAATATTGTTGGACATTCTACTTTGCATTACCGGCAATGCCTAAAAGAAGCGGAAAAATTCGAAGGCATTATAACGCTATGCCTTCTAGAACACGTTACCACTAAAAGCGATTACCGATTTTTTGCTGGGCAGTTAGTCTTAGGTGGACTTTTATATCAGAATCTAATTTTTGTGAAAAGTGCAGATAGAGGGTATTGAATGTAAGTCTTGATATCAATCAGAATGAATTCTTTTAAACGAGTTCTTTTTACTGAGCACTTTTTCGACTAACCTTGTACATAACTTGGATCTATATTCAGCGAAAAAAAAACTTTGGCGTTAGATGCGCAATCGTAAACTTGCCAAAATAAATTAATAAGATAAAAAGAAAATAAGTAAATAAAGCAATAAAGGTAACAATAATGAAAAAGCGATCTTACGAAAACTACATGAGGAAGAAGAAAAACAGAACTTGGAAACATTTTAAGAAAATAAAGCTTCACGCCATTGTGAAAAGTATATAATTAAGATATAGATCTTGATAACGAGCAAATTGTTGAGGAAGTGAACCTAGATTTAGGCGAGGGCTTTTTATTCTAAACAAGAGGTAAAGAGTTGGGCCATAAGGCACAACGTTCGACATGTCGTTTTGGACGACTTACTTAAAACTTGACGTTGGTGTTGATAGTTTGCCGGAACGTGCAAAAACTTTATTGGGTACAAGTATAAAATCCATTTCAATTCAGAGATCCCCAAATGGTGAATTTTTGTACTTTGGGATTCAGTATCATTTTTCTAATAACCCGTTTCATAGCTTAGTTGATAGGAAACAAATGGTTATTGATATTGTAATTGACGGGCTAAAATTATTTATTTGTGTGCAGTGGCCAATCTTAGGTGATATTGTGGATTGCGCGAATACGCCTTTTACAATTGGTTGCTTTTCGGGAATCACCAAGCCAGATTGCATTGAAGAGTTTTTAAAAGATTTTTGCCATGAGGTAATTTTTTTTAAACTAAATGGTATCAAGTTTGGTCCGGCGCAAACTTAAAGAAAATTTGAAGTTCGGTTATTTACTTGCGATTTGCTAGCTCATGCCTTCGTCATTGCAGTCCAATCCCACAAGGCCGTCCTAAATGTTGCCAGGTGCTCAAATACTTAAAGATAAGAGTTTGTTTTGAAAGAGGTTTGAAAGAATTATGGTCAGATTCATCTTTTGGACAGAGAATGGATTCACGTCATCATAGTGATGCGTTCACAAAGCATAAACACGTTCACACGCTGCTTAAATTTTAAAGTTTAAATGTTAAGTGTACAATAGTTTATTTTTCAAATGTAAGTTTTTCAATGTTTTCTCAAAAAATTTTTAAGTCCAGTATGTTGTTAAAAATTGCTAATTGTCACAGATTAAATACAAAATTTGTTCCTTGTTTTTGTGTGTACAAATGTTTTGTGTACATATCAACAAATTATATTGTAATAATAACGCCCTTATGTTTGTTTCTTGTTGATATTTAATAAAGAAAACGCCCCAGAAGATGCCAAGGAGGTTGGCGAAACGTCGAGCAGCAAAGTGAAGCTTTTCTTGCACATAAGCCAGTTTGATCATAATAGCCTAGTACAACCAACAATAACGACCTATATTATCATTTCTTACTGCTCTGTTCTGGTTAGTGATGGTACGATTAATCGAATAACCGACTATAACCGGTTATTTTCATTCGGTTAACGATTTAAGAGCGAATAATCAACTAATTTTCAAAATAATCGAAAAGACTCCATCAAAAATGTACTACTTTACTCACACAATAATGTATGAAATAAAATTACGTAACAAGTAAAGAAATATAAGTTCGGGCGAAACCAAACTTTATATACCCGGCGCAGGTATCAAATATCGTCGTTTCAACTTTCTGTAAACTACCTTTGCATGATATTCAGGATTGGCTTTCCCGATTTCAAACGTTTTCGAAAATATGCTGAGTTAGGCTTAGTGATATAATTGAACCAAATTTGGTAGGAATCGACGAAGTGGTTACCGAGATAAACTTTTGTAGTTCTAAAGTGGGCGGTGCCATGCCCAATTCCTAAAAGTCTATAGCAGTCTTATTTATTGTTAAGAGATTGTTGTAACTATAAACTCTGATTAAATTAGCGCCGTCAGTTATTGAAATATCGGAGTTTTCGTATTTCTGAAACTTACCGTTATAGGGGAAGTGGGTGTAATTTTAGTCCGATTTAAATAATTTTTCACGAATTTCTTTTCCGTCCCAAGGTTTTAAGTGTTTTAAGAGTTTGGTAGAAATTGATAAATCGGTTACCAAGATACACATTTGTGGTCATAAGTGGGCGGCGCCCACTAAGTGGTTATTGCAATCATCGATTTTAAGTGAATTAGCCTTAGTAGTTGGTAATTTATGGCAGATTTCGTGTTTCTGTAAATTACCGTTATATGGCAGGTGGGCTTGGTTACTGCCCGATTTAATATTAGCAACAATAAGAGTGTCTCCTCTACTCAGTACATTTATTTTTTTTTAACAATACAACTATCTCCTCTACTCGCTACATTCATACGTATAATTTTACGAGTTGGGAGACTTTACATTCTCGTATTTACAATTTTTTACGGATATTTTTGAAAAAACTGGAACACAAGTTTAACCTAAGTAGCAACTAAGAAAGCACAATGCAGGTATGCACATATTTTTATTTTATTTTCCAAAGGCGGTGTTGTGCATTTTCTTCCATACAAAGTATTTTTGACGCTTTTTTTTATATGGAAGCAAATAAGCAACACCGTAAAAAAATGCCAAAAATCAACGGTAAGTGCCAGATACTTCAATCTTGCAATTTTTATACAAAAATTTAATGGGCTATAAAACTGAACACTGAAAATCTTTTTAGGAAATCT
Organism: Rhagoletis pomonella; assembly: GCF_013731165.1. Taxonomy (NCBI): domain Eukaryota; kingdom Metazoa; phylum Arthropoda; class Insecta; order Diptera; family Tephritidae; genus Rhagoletis; species Rhagoletis pomonella. The sequence goes on along the minus strand of NW_023458556.1, from coordinate 102,241,754 downwards.
TATTAAAAGGCTCGAAATTTTTAGGAATGTTTGTTGATTTTTTTTAATATTGCACAAAGTTTGATATACTTATATTTTTACGGTTTTTGCTAAAGAATAAACTATATTTAAAAAAATAACTATAATTAAATATCAAAAAAAAATTGTGTGGTACGCTTACAATTCTGACACGGGGTGTATATAACGGATGGTATTCTACTTTGCATCTTTTTATTTATTTGGGGTATTCACAACGGTGTCGTAAGTGTCGTATTGTTGTGTGTCTTAAACTTTAAACGCATAAAAAATATATTAAGGAGGTTCGCAAAGTACCATCAAAGCCATATTATGCATTTTCGGAGTGTTAAAAAATATTTGGTTGTGGTTGCAAGTTCTCTTAACATTTAAGCTTTTAAAGGCTACGAAATAAAACAATAGGATACTTACGACACCGCTGTGAATCCCTCAATTGTTTCCCTTCGTTTTTAGTTTTCTTGATTGTTTCCGCAAGTTTCCACAATTTAACAAGAAATGTATTTTTAAATAAATCAGTCAGTTTTTACAACTAATGTAAATGGTTATATCAATTTTCCATTTTAATCGAAACGACTGATTAATCGGTAAATTTCTTACGATTAATTGCAATTATTAATCGAATGCTTTGGATTAATCAATTAACCGAATAATCTATTATTAAATTTTGTTTCCATCACTAGTTCTGGTATGCGACTATGTGTTTAAAAAAATACAAATTTGTACACACATTCATGTGATATCATAGCTAAGGTTTGCGCACGATGAAATTATTGTACCCATTTTTACCTCTAAAACTTTTCAAATGCAAAATTTTATTCTTAATTTCCGATCAAGATACTTCTGATAAATGTACAAAAATTTGCATGCAAAGTTTTAAGGCCATATGCCATATGATAAGTTTTGGTTTCGAAATGAGTAAATAAATAAAAGTACGTGCAGAAATTGTTTAATTTTTTAAGGAAATTCCAAATCGGACTTTCGAAACCATCGCTAAAAAGCAAAGGTGTCAAGAAAGACCGTTTCGCGAGTTATTAAAATCTATGGCTAACGTCTAGCTATTAATAGGAAAAAAGGAACTGGCAAATCAAAGGCTTTCAAACCCCCGAATGGAGCCAGGAAGATTGTAGCACTTTTTAAGAAAAATCCAAATATATCGGGAAGAAAAATGACTAAAAAAGTACAACTCAATCAGTCTTTCTAAAGAAAAGTTAAAAAGGAAGAAGGGCTAAGGTCACACAAGGTCCAGAAAGTTATAAATAGAAAATAAAAAAAAACCTCGAACAAAGGAATCAGTCAAAGGACTTCACCGTAATTTCATACATAATTTTGATTGCTGCATTATGGACGATGTACTTGGTGACTTTTCGCAGCGATTTTTATGTCGTAAACCGTAGAGACAATGTCCAAGAAGAGTACAAACCCAAAAAAAAAGACAAAGTTTCTTACGAAATTTTTGGTATGGTAGACAATAAGTAGTTGTGGTATACGTTTGTTACAACTGGGACTATTAAAGCGGAACTACATATGTAGGATTGCCTGAAAAAAACGACTTTTACCATTTAACGACAGCATGAAATCTCCAATTTTTGTTTTGGCTTGATTTGGTTTCATGCCATTACAGCAAATCAGCAATTGAATGGATTGCAAACAAGTAATTCTTAAGCAAAAAACAAAACCGACTTCAATTCTCATCTACAAATTTAAGATTATCGTTAATTTCTTCACGATCCACAATACAATCCAAGATCCAATCCGATCTAAAAAAAATTAGTATGGGACCACCCTTGAGATACCACCTAAACTTTTTCAAAAAAAACCAATTTTTCCAACAAAAAAAAATGTTTTTTTCCAACAAAAAAATAACTGAATACACCATAAAATCCAAATTTTAGGTATTTCGGAAAAAGTAAAATTTTTTATAAAAAACCACTAATTTCTGTTAGTAAAATGTGTTTTGGTTTTTAATTCATCAAGTGCTTTAAAAGTAATTGGTGTTGTTTTGTTCACTAATTTCTTCGTACGCAAACCTTAGTATATTCATTTATGTATGTATATGGTCAAAATGACATATGCGCTTACTAGACAAATTATTTTAAGATTTTTTCACTTATGGAAAATTATCAAAATCATTAATTCTCATATATGTCTACTAGAAAAAGTTGTCTTACGTTTTGGGACGTTTGAGCAGCAACGAAGAAAATAAATAATCACATATGGGTGTTTCCATAAAAATGTAAACCGAAAATGCAAGTAAATGAGTTCAAACGGCTTTATAACTTAAAACTTCGTATTCACGCGAAACGGTGAAAAGATTAACTAAAAAAATAAAATAAAAAACTAGATTATATATGTAATAATATAATAGATTGGCGCTTACACATATGTTAGTGTTTGGCCGAGCTTCTGCTCCGATTTGTGGCGTGCGCCTTGATGTTGTCACACAAAAAGTTTTACGCCGACTCCGAACGGCGATTGTATTTTAATGAGAAGCTGTTTTTCATGGCAGAAATACACTCGGAGGTTTGCCATTGTTGTGCGAATGTCATGCCATCACTCATATATCGAATGAGCAGAATTTTTATTATCTCAAACATGTTTGCTAAAAAATATTATAGCAAAAACTAAAACGTTCATATATGGCTGGGCCAATATTGTAAGGGGGAAAATAAAAGGCATTTGATCGTACTGTAATAGTAATATTATGTAGTCTTAGGTCTAAGCCAATATTAATAGGCCACAAAATATTAATTTAAAACATATCATTAGCCCGCGCAATTGATTCCATGTTTATAAATTTGGAAAATTTAACTTTGGCTGGTAATATCTAAGGAATGCGTTAATTGTTATAAACTAGACGATCTATCAGGTGAAAGTTTATTAAATTTAGTATCTCACGTTCATATATCATTTTTCAATAAGACTACAAGTTTTCGAGATATTTAGAAAAACTTACAATATCGATGACTTTCGCGTATGAGTTTTCAATTCTTCGTTACTTTAGTAACCAAGTGAAAATGAAAAAATTTGACGAGATTTATTTCAAAGATTTTTAGGTTTTCGGATGTTAATATAATCACCCTTATCATGAGTTTCATTTTCCCCGAACCGGTTCACTTTTCACATTTGGTTTCCATGTATTTACTATGAGCGGATGACCAATTTTCGGGTGAATAAGGATAAGGCAGAATATATAAAGGACTATGGAGTTGGTCACGCCAATTTGGTCAGTTTTCAAAATAGTGGTCAATGAAATTAAATATGGATGTACTAGATTAGGAATCATTTGATTAGTAAATAGTAGTTTGAAACACCTACATATGTAAGTACATACATATATTAACTAAATAAAATTTAGGTGAGCAACGCCCAATTTAAGTCCATTTGTGTAATTAAGTCCGTTAACGTAATTGAAAATTGGAGCGAAAGGGTTTCATTAGTCACCAAAGAAGCACATTTTTCGCAGTTTCTAAATTTACCGTTATAAGAAAGTGGGGCGTGCAATAAGTATTTAGATATAAGTAAATATTTTAGTTAATTCCATTATGTCAAAGAGTGACCGTAGGTAAATGAACTATCCTCTTGGGACTCTCCAATTGAATATATAGCTTTGTATTCAACTTGAACGAAACAAGTCAATCCACGGCACACTTTTCCTTAATCGCTTGCTTATATTTCGAAGTTATTTATACAATTTAAGAGAAATTTTTGCTTAACCCTGAATTTTTAACAAGGATCCGTCTTTTTCGGCCAGTGTTCTTTGTGTCACTTGAGGGTCGATGCGCGGGCTCTTGCAATTAAAATAAACGATTAATATTTTACAGGCTTGTGTTGACGACATGATACAATATATTTTCACTATTACGAAAAGATTTGAGAAAAACAATTTTTTTTCTACCCGCCCGCGGGCTCTTGCAATTAAAATAAACGATTAATATTTTACAGGCTTGTGTTGACCACATGATACAATATATTTTCACTATTACGAAAAGATTTGAGAAAAACTATTTTTTTTTCTACCCACCCTAATGTACATACATGACTGAGCAGTGAGTGTTCATTTCGGTACTCTGATATGTACCAACTAAAATTATTCATAGTATGAGGGTGACACACTTGTAGTACGCATCATAGTGTTGATACCACATGGTAAAAAAGAACTAGGCTCAAATAGAAGATCGAAACATTAATTTAGATATTTACTTTTTCACTTATTTATACATTTTTACTTTGCTTAAGATCTCAAGTGAAAGTAATATGCAGTTTAAATTTTGAGCGATGTTTACAGATTCACGCATAAAGATTACAAATAATCCGATTAACCTTGTGAAAAATTCCGTTACATCGTTTGATGGTCATCCACGAAATGCAACTAGGCAGCAACTTAAAATAACCAGGTAATTTTTCCCTAAGTATGTTTATATTCTATTAATTTCCAGCAATTTTATTAATTTACGATGTTTAATTCTTAGGCCGGAGTGCCATGATAGCAACTGCTGCATTAAGACGATCGAATATAGGCCGCCCGTTCCTCCACATCGTAATATAGGCGTAAGAGCTTTCGTAAGTTTTGTAAGTATGCCAAGTACGTTTTGAATTTTTCAAATAGCTATTTTGCCAAAGCACTTTTTGAATAAGTTTATGCAGTTCATCAAAGCAAAAGATAGTTTCTAAATACTTAAAAACTAAAGGTTAGCGCAAACATATTTGCCTTATTACGTTCAATAAGTACTATTTGCATTGTACTCTACTCACAACACATTGTTTCTCTTTTTCCGCATAAATACACTAATTAACCAGGGTGTCCAGATTGTTAAAAAAAAAAACACAATTTCTGTAAAAAAAATTGCCAAAAATTGCCCAATTTTTTTAAGTAAAATTCATGTTATGTCGAACAAATCTTTAAGATCTTCTATATCTACACTGAGGGGAAAAAATATTAAAATCAAATAGAAACGTAATTGATCTTACCATAAACGTCAACGAAAGTACTGTATATCGGTAAATATTCAATTCAATTACGCGCATATTAAAATGACCACGTCTGTACTGAAAAAGCATCCGTGAAGTGAATGATCAAGACAAAAACTAAAAAAAAAATTTTATTTGCATGTTGCTTGCAGTGAAATTCGAACCCGACCATCTCGGGATATCAACAACTTGTGGCAAGCATCTTTACGCACTCAGCTACATCCAGCCATATAAATTTGCCTTCACATGTTGAATATCCATCAACACCACAGCACGCGATTTATACAGTTAAACATGTATGTAGTATGTATGAATGTGTGTGTTGTCACGGCTCTCAGAGCGGCGCTCTGCATGCTTGGGGTGCGTATGTACATTTACATATACATACTGAGATGTGAACTGTCAAATACGTGCATACTAAATTTTGTATGAAAATATTATTTTTAAATACGAACATTTTTAAACGATAATCAAATATAAAGTATTAATTTTTACTATGCATTATTTCCCTCAGTGTATAATACGCGAAGTCATTTTTTGTGCAGCATAAAAGATCTGCACCGTTCGCTCAATTTTCAAAAATGGGGTGCCAAATTAAAGCGCTTGGCCTGTAGATGTGCAACAAGGTTTCACTTTTTTGACAAAAGTTGCCACCTTTTAAAAAATTATATTCAAATTATCAAAAAAAAAACAAATATTACAAAATGAGTATCAATGGAAATGGCTTTGAACATCTTTCTTTCTTAGCTTGACTATAAGAGGTTTGCCACCTATTTAAAAAATCAAATTCAATTTGAATTAAGGAAATTAATTAGGAAAAAATATTTTAAAGTTGGTTGCCACCTGCTTTAAGTGTCGAATTTAGTTAACTTTTCCAAAAGTTATATGAAATGTCAAAATATGGAAGTCAAACGAAAGAGTGTTAAGAAGCCTTTAGTTTAAACATTAAGAATATTTTTGAGGTGTTGGAAGGGGGTTGCCACCTGTCTAAAAATTTATTTCAAATTATTAAAAACATCAAGTGAATTATTGAAATATGGGTATCAGTCGAATGGGTTTGAAAAATCTTTATTTCTGAACTATATTTAGCAGGGTTGCCACAGGTTTAAAAAATAAAATTCAACTTAATTCATCAGTTAATTAAAATATGTATCGCAATGTAAGAGGAATAATATTTTAGCGCGAAACTACTTTGTTCAAATATTAAAATTATTTAAAAAGTCAAATGAATTATTAAAATATGTGTGTCAGTCGTAATGGGGTTGAAAGGATTTTATTTCTGAAATATATTTAGGTAGGTTGGCACGTATTTTATAAGCTGCATTCAAATTATTTAATAAGTTAAATGAATTTTTAAAGGATTGATATCAATCGAAATGGGTTTGAAAAAGCTTTCAGGCTTCCGAGTGAATTTAAACAAAATTCGCTTCAAACTCAAATTGAACTTTGTAGAAGTTTACTCAAAAATTTGTAAATTGTATAACCTGAAAAATAAAGACCATGCCCTGTAGATGTACGATAAAGTTTTATTTTTTGAAGTTAGAAACTTTTTATCGGTACAGAGTGATTTAAAATTAAATTAATTTAAATAATATTGAAAACCTACTGTGCGAAACGCCTTAATTAGATTAAAGGTTTTTGAAATTCTATCTTGGGCGTTTTAACGCCATGCGGGTTCACTAGTAGTTTTTATAACAAAAAACTAATATTATACCTTCGGGGTAATAATAAATAGCACAAATCACTTATATAATAGTGATGTACAAACAATTTTCTTTAAAAATACGCGTATTTCAAAAAAATATTTCCAATAGAACTGCGTAATTAATAAATTTATTATAACTCATATTAATTGATTAATCTCATAAACCGTTTTTAAGCGCTCGGCGCTAAAAATAAGCTGTAATAAGGCGAAATCAGCTATTTCTACAAATGAAATTGTAAGTTTCGCATTCAGCGGGAGTTGTCACAAATTTCGGTTTAATATTGGCAAATGTTCGATGTGCTACACTAAAATCGATAACAATAAAAAGTGTAGCCACATCAAAACTAAAGCTCTAACTCCACAACCTACTTTTCGCGTGTTCCGACGCATTTACATGGTAGCGCACAAAAAATTTATCTGAAGGGAAAAAATTGCCTAAGGCGATTTCCTAAATTTTTACGCGCAAATATGCAAAAAAAGATGCCCAAATTGGCGCTGAGTCGTCCAATCTGGATACTGCTAAGTACTACGCGTTGAGAAAGCAGAAACTTTCGCAACTTGCTATCAGGGCTGCCAACTATACTTAGCTATGAAGTGCTATATTGAGGCCAAAAAAGTGCCAAAATGTGCTGAATAGAAAAATAAAAGTGCCAAAAAAGGTGGCATTCTTTTTAATTCTTCCCATTTAGCATTGAAATTAGAAACACATTCCTAAAACAAAAGTCCAATGCCAAAGTAAGAAAACCAGTTGTATGCACTAAAGAAATGAGAAAATTTTAGTTGATAAACAGAAGTACACGCAAAGGATTTTACAAAAATGTATTGAAATATTACTCTTTTTCAAAAGTGCCGTTTAGAGTAAATAGGGCCAAAAATGGCACGGTTTGAGCCAAGTTGGCAGCCCTGCTTGCTATTACTCCATCAAAGTAAGTATGTACCAGTGATGGGCACACCTAAATACTTTTGTACTTAAAGTACCACTTTGGGTACTAAATACTCAAATACTTAGTATTTTGAGATCACTAAATACCCAAGTACTATTTACTTAGGTATTTAGGAGCTGCTAAATACCCAAGTAC
>NW_023458556.1:102199176-102203987 GCF_013731165.1 Rhagoletis pomonella | reverse complement strand
TATTTATATCTTTATTGAAGTAAATGGAACAATATTTAAAAGTATTTGACAGTTTCCATTAATTATCACAAATATTATTGGGAAAATTTAAGTTTACAAAATAAAACACAACAAAAAGTGTGTAATGTTTTTTATAAAAATATAGTAAATTCAACAACAAAAACCATTACAATCAACGTTTCTATCTTGCTACAAACAATTTACATTAAAATTTTAATCTTTTTTGTCGGAAATTCTTGAAACTTTCGAGTATGCAGTTTTCAGTTTTAGTGAAATAAAGTCCAAGTTTAAAGCGGCTAAGAATTCGCGTTGATTTTTAATATTTTTTAGCATTTTCCTTGGGGGTCATTTCCAAACAAAGTGTACAAGTTTGGCAGGCATTTTTTTATATTTTTTAACTTACATGAAAATTTGTGCAGAATGCGAAACTGCTTTCAGATTATTAAAAAATATTTTTTTCTTATTTTTTTAATTTTTTGTAAAATATTTTCCACTTTTATAAAAGTAAGCTAAATTCTTGTCGAAATTTCTTTTACGGAAAAATATATGAAAAAGTTTAAATTTGTCAGTAAAAAATGGTTTGTCACCGATAGAGAATTGGGCTATAATAAATAAGTTTCGAAACTGTTTGAGAAAAGTATACTAACCGGTAAGCATTGTACATGAAATGCACGCTTTTTAAACATTCGCATATTACTTTGAAACTAATTTATCAGTTAAGCTAATGTTGAAGTTCTTTCCCACTTCCCCATGACGTTAACGAAAGGTTTTCTTGGGAGGCAGTCTTTTCCATATATGCCATTTGCACTGTTTTGGAGAAATAAGTTGTTCAAATAAAATAAAAATCCTTTTGCACCTAAAAGTTACATTCTGAAAATATTTCAAATTTTTTGGTTTTTCTTCTAAGAGACTTAGGTTGGATGGTTCCGTGCGCAGAAGTGGAAAACTTTTGACTGCCATTCACCTGGGAGTGGCCAGAAGCGATTCTTGTGCGTACGGTTCAAATCGCAGCCCACAACGTCCGGATATTTATATCCACGTATCCTCTGGGTAGCAACCAAACACCCGTTTGGGAGCGAGCTAAAGTGAGAAGGCGTAAAACTTCGCGTGCGCTGGGTTTGGGTCCCGCCACGTTAAAACCCCGCCCAATGAAAAGAAACAAACAGCCTCGGATGAGACCCCCTTTTTCTGATGACGACCACGGCAAACGTATAAAGGCCTATGATTTAAGGGTATGCACCTGGAATATCCGGACCCTTAATGGGGAAGGTGCCTCTGCCCGGCTGGTTGATGTCCTCGGGAAGACAAAGGCTGACATCACCGCCATCCAAGAAATGCGATGGACGGGGCAAGGTAAAGTAAGCGTGAAGCCTTGCGACGTCTACTACAGTTGCCACGTAAAGGAGCGCAAATTCGGTGTTGGATTCGTGGTAGGAGAGAGACTCCGTCGCCGAGTACTGGCGTTCACCCCGGTGGACGAACGTCTAGCCACAATCCGCATCAAAGCTAGATTCTTCAACATCTCGCTCATCTGCGCCCATGCCCCGACGGAAGAGAAGGATGAGGCGTCCAAGGATCTCTTCTATGAGCGCTTGGAACGTACATATGAGCGCTGCCCCCGACACGATGTCAAAATCGTGCTTGGCGATTTTAATGCCAAGGTGGGCAAGGAAGGGATCTTTGGCGCCACTGTCGAAAAATTCAGCCTCCACGACGAAACGTCCGATAACGGACTGAGGCTGATCGACTTCGCCGGGGCCCGAAATATGGTAATATGTAGTACAAGGTTCCAGCATAAGAACATCCACCAAGCTACATGGCTGTCTCCAGATCGAAAAACGAGAAACCAAATCGATCATGTTGTGATAGACGGAAGGCATGCTTCAAGCGTTTTGGACGTACGTACACTCCGAGGACCAAACATCGACTCGGACCACTATCTTGTTGTAGCCAAGATACGCACCCGCCTCTGTGCAGCAAAAAATGTGTGCCCAACAATGCAAGGAAAGCTTAACGGCGCAACGCGAGCCATGTGGGACCGTTATAGGGAACTGAAGAAGGAAGCGAGACGTATTTGCCGCAATAAGAAGAGAGAGGCCGAAATACGTGAGTGCGAAGAGCTTGAGATGCTGGCCGACAGGAAGAACGCCCGAAAATTCTACCAGAGGGTTAGGCGACTTACGGAAGGTTTCAAGACCGGGGCGAACTCCTGTAAGAACAACAATGGCGACCTAGTGACCGATGTCCAGAATATACTTAAATTGTGGAGGGAACACTTTTATAACCTACTGAATGGTAGCAGCGCTGAAAGTAGTGAGGAAGACGAACCCGAGTCCCCAGTCGATGATGATGGAGTAGCTGTCCCACCGCCTGACTATGACGAGGTACGTATAGCGATTGCGCGGCTGAAAAACAACAAAGCTGCTGGAGCTGACGGCCTGCCAGCCGAGCTATTCAAGTACGGCGGCGAGGAGCTGATGAGGTGCATGCATCAGCTCGTATGCAGAATATGGTCAGATGAACGCATGCCCGACGACTGGAATTTAAGTGTGCTCTGCCCAATCCACAAGAAAGGCGACCCCGCCATACGCGCCAACTACCGCGGAATTAGCCTTCTAAGCATAGGTTACAAGGTCTTATCGAGCGTATTGTGCGAAAGACTGAAGCCCACCGTCAACGAGCTGATTGGACCTTATCAGTGTGGCTTTAGGCCTGGAAAATCCACCACAGATCAGGTATTCACAATACGCCAAATCTTGGAAAAGACCCGCGAGAATAGGATCGACACACACCATCTATTTGTCGATTTCAAAGCCGCTTTCGACAGCACGAAGAGAAGTTGCCTTTATGCCGCGATGTCTGAATTTGGTATCCCCGCGAAACTAATACGGCTGTGTAAAATGACGTTGAGCAATACCACCAGCTCCGTCAGAATAGGGAAGGACCTCTCCGAGCCGTTTGATACCAAACGAGGTTTCTGACAAGGGGACTCCCTCTCGTGTGATTTCTTTAATCTTATGTTGGAGAAGATAATAAGAGCCGCAGAACTGAACCGCTCAGGCACAATACTTTATAAGAGCGTACAATTGCTGGCGTATGCCGACGACATCGATATTATCGGTAAAAACAAGGGCTACGTCTGTTCTGCCTTCTCGGGATTGGATAGAGAAGCAAAGCGAATGGGTCTGGTGGTGAACGAGGACAAAACGAAGTATCTCCTGTCATCACACAAACAGTCAGAGCATACGCGTCTTGGCCCCCACGTCACTGTTGACAGTTACAAGTTTGAAAAAGTAGACGACTTCGTTTATTTGGGAACCAGCATTAACACCAATAATAATGTCAGCCTTGAAATCCAACGGAGAATCACTCTTGCCAACAAGTGCTACTTTGGGCTGAGTAGGCAATTGAGAAGTAAAGTCCTCTCTCGTCGTACAAAGATCACACTCTATAAGTCACTCATCATGCCTGTGCTGGTGTATGGCGCGGAAGCATGGACAATGAAAGCATCTGATGAGGCGGCTCTTGGAGTTTTCGAGAGAAAGATTCTGCGAAAGATTTACGGACCTTTACGCGTTGGTGATGGCGAATATCGCAGACGATTTAACGATGAGCTGTATGAGCTTTACAACGATATAGACATAGTACAGCGAATTAAAATTCAGCGGCTCCGCTGGCTTGGCCATGTCGTTCGGATGGACAGAAACGCTCCTGCTCTGAAAATATTCAACGCGGGCCGCGATGCTGGTAACAGAGGAAGAGGAAGGCCTCCTCTGCGTTGGAAAGACCAGGTGGAGAAGGACTTGGCTTCACTTGGCATTTTCAATTGGCGTCAGTTAGCACAGAAGAGAAATGACTGGCGTGCTGTTTTGGACTCGGCCAAAATCGCTTAGGCGGTTACAGCGCCAATTAAGAAGAAGAAGATAAAAACAAAGAAATCATTGAAACTCTTTAAGCAATAAACAGACATTGGTAATTATTTAAGTTTTGTTTTTAGGGCGTGTGTGAATCGGTAACAAAGTTCTTTGGCGAAAGCTGTTGAATAATATTTTTACTATGGTGAGACAGTTTTGCCAATCTGCTGTGTGAAATTAAATATTTTTTGACAGCAGTAAATTTTTGATAACCGCAGATTTATGCGAAATAAAATTACAAATTGAAGTTCAATTAATATTTTAAGAAAACATCTACCATCGTTGATTGCAAATCATCAATTTATGCTGTTATTTAACGAAAAATTACACACATCAACAATCTTTGCGATTGTCAAAATTTTCTATGCATTTGTCAAAAATTTCAATAGCCTACTGAAATTTTATTCACCTCATAGTTGTCAAAAATTTACTCGCCGCGAACTATGTTACCGATTCACACACGCTCTTAGTATAAAAAACTTGATGCCGTTCCGGAAATATTTAGCCTTACTTACCATGGTGCAATGACAAATTCACTTAAAAACACAAAATAATTGCTTTTATTAAGTTATTTCTTATGACCTTCGATCAATAATTTCTTGCGCTTCTTAACTTCAGTGCACTTAGGCAACCAAAACAACTAATGTTAATATCACGGCACTATTAAAAAAGTGACATTCTGGAAAATTCGGACGGACAATATGATAATAAAAAGCCACGCTTATGCTGATGCAATTTTTTAGGTAAAAATAGACTAAAGCAATCAAAATTAAAGAAGCATTCACAAACAGTTACGCCTTTTACTTTTATATGGAGTAGGTAAAATATATCAAAGAAATACTGTTCGCAAAATAAAGCAAAACGAGATGACATGATAAGATTAGTAGCCTCATGGCT
>NW_023458556.1:102197879-102199076 GCF_013731165.1 Rhagoletis pomonella | reverse complement strand
ACTTTATATATTTACCTCACTTTTTTTTGTACATTGATAAAATCTATGAATATTTAAAACTTAATTAAGAAACAATTAGGCATATGAAAACTAATGAAACAAACTTACTTGAATTAATAAAGCAATTACTTACATCACATATTATAACTTTCATGAGTTAATATAGATATTACTTGTATGAAAACTGATGAACTCATATGAGTTCATCAATTTAAAACTTATATGAAAATATATAGTTTTTATGAATTAACAGTTATTTCTTATATGAAAAATTATAGCTTGTATGAGTTAAAAAGATAATTACTTGTATGAAAACGACTGAACTCATATGAGTTCCTAAATTTAATACTTGTATGAAAAATTATAACTTGTATGAGGCAATAAATTTTATACTAATATAAATACCCACAATTTCTATGAGTTAAGAAGGCTATTAGTTGTGTGAAAAATTGTAGCAGAACCGAAAATATACATATGAAAAAAAATATATGAAATTGATAAATATAAAATTTCATCAAAATAATGCATGCAAGAAACATTAGATATTTACTTGACTTTTTTTGTACATTGAGAATATCTATGAAAATTTAGAACTTATGTGAATTATTTATTTAATACTTGTATGAAAAATTATTACTTGTATGAGTTAATAAGACTATTAAAATATGGAACATATGTGAGTTAATAAAATGAGTACTTTTATGAAAATTAATGAAAATTGCATAAGTTGATAAATTTAATACAAACTGTATTTTAAATGAGGTTTTGTATAATTATTAGTTGTATGAAAAATTGTATCAGAGTCGAAAATGTATGGGGAAAAAATGAAATTTCTAGATATGAGAATTCATCAAAATAGTGCATGTATGAAACATTAGATATTTACTCGGCTTTTATATCATTTATATTGAAAGTGATCACTTATAAAATAATAAACTACGTATACTATTCTATTAATCAGCTAACTGCTTAACGAAGCTGTTCTATTAAACAGCTAACTGCTAAACAGGGCTGTTCTATTAAACAGATAACGGTTAAACTAGACATTCACATAAGTTCTAAATTTTCATAGATATTCTCAATGTACAAAAAAAGTCAAGTAAATATCTAATGTTTCTTGCATGCATTATTTTGATGAAATTTTATATTTATCAATTTCATATATTTTTTTTCATATGTATATTTTCGGTTCTGCTA
>NW_023458556.1:102191109-102197779 GCF_013731165.1 Rhagoletis pomonella | reverse complement strand
AGTAAATATCTAATGTTTCTTGCATGCATTATTTTGATGAAATTTTATATTTATCAATTTCATATTTTATTTTTTTTCATATGTATATTTTCGGTTCTGCTAAAATTTTTTCATACAACTAATAGCCTTTTTAACTCATAGAAGTTGTGAGTTTTCATACTAGTATAAAATTTATTACCTCATACAAGTTATAATTTTTCATACAAGTATTAAATTTAGGAACTCATATGAGTTCATTCGTTTTCATACAAGTAATTGTCTTATAAGCGCATACAAGGTATAATTTTTCATACAAGAAATAACTTTATTAATTCATAAAAACTATACATTTTCATATAAGTATTAAATTGATGAACTCATATAAGTTCATCAGTTTTCATACGAGTAATATCTTTATTAACTCATGAATGTTATAATATTTGATGTAAGTAATTGCTTTATTAATTTATGTATGGCTGAGCTCAGGCCACCCGGGGCCACAGCGTGGCGGGCTGTGGAAGACCTAACTTGTTAGGCTAGCCGCTAATAACCAATAAGCAGCCCCCGACCAAGAGCGGTTAGAGTGGAGGGTTTGGCTGAAAAGGCCCTACGCACCCAAGAAAACTCCAGTGCCAGGGCGAGTACTCGCCGCCCTTTAAGTAAGCGTTCCGAGACCCTATCAGGGACTACTCCGAGGGAGTACCTACCCCAGAGAGGGAGGCAACAGTGCAACGAGGGATCAACAAAATTAGTAAGATAAAAAGATAACTCTGGGCGAACGCCCATCGAGATTGAGACCAGTAAGATACTGGAAAAACAATTTTGAATTTACGACTCATGGGCTGGTGAAAGCAGTATTCTGTCACTTTAGTAAGCGAGGTTGACACCTCGCTGAAATGGCTGGCAGGCTAATGCTGCAATTGCCTCCGTCTCGTTAAAACCCTGGCAGGTCGTCAAGTACGTTCGAGACACGTCGCCATTTAGTTGGCCGCACAGGTCCAGTTGAGATTCACTCCTGGTTTTGCGCTGTCCTTGGCTCTGAACACAATGTCCCATAAGGAATTGTGACAACCCTCGCGATGGCCTGCTCTTTTGAGGAGGGAACTTCGGGGATTATCAAAGGCGACTGTGCTACGTGTGGAGATAGCGGCTTGAAGCGGAGACCCAAAAGCACAAATGAACACACCAAAACCAAACCAACAAAAAGAACAACAAGAAGCACACAGCGCTCTTATCCAAAAAGAGAATGTAGGCATATTCCGCAGAAGCAGCAGGACTTTGCGCTCGCCAGTCCTGCAGAGCACACCAACGCTGCAGGCAAAACAAGCGAAAGCAGTTACGAACGCTGATCATGCCCCAGAAGCAACAGATCTGGTCGACTTATCACGCCCAGAGATAGTAGGCATCAAAAATTCAAGACAGGAGAAAAACACTTCGCCAGCTGTACACCCGACAACGCCAGGTCCTATCTCTCCAAAACAGGACTTTATTATCAAGATGACACGCGCAGAAGAGGAGTCCTTGGAAAAAATGCAAAAGCATCGTCCAAAAAATTAAGCAAGCTATAGCGAAACAAGGGAATGTCAGCCTCGAGCTCAAGAATGGAGCTGCACAACTAGAAGAAATGTTCGACATCATCCAAAGCTACCGCAGAAACTGGAAAATGAAAGAAAAAGAGATCGGAAGTGCTGCCCAGGCTAACCTGACAGACACCACGACACCGCTAAAAAGACGAGCGGCAAGCCCACCAGAACAGCGACCAACTCAGAAAACGCGAAAAGAAAAGGACGGGGAATGGAAACAAGTGACGAACAAGAAGTTAAAGGCGAAGAAACCGGACGGGAAAGAAAACACGCCAGGCAAACCAAAATCTCCGGAAAAAAGGCAAACGAGAAGCGAAAAGGCCCTACTAAGTCTAAAAAACTCTCAGAGGCCGTAGTGATTAAGCCGGCAGAAGGGAACAGCTACGCAGATGTCCTGAAAAATATTCGCAGTAAGCTGAAATCAAGTGATGAAGTCAAGTTGAAGGGAATCCGGAAAACAAGGGCTGGAGCAGTACTACTGGAGCTAGAGAAGGGGCAATCGGCGAATTCAAGCTTCTGCGAGGTATTAAAGTGCACCCTACGAGAGACCGCTACTGTAGCAGACCTTAAACCAAGGGCCACAGTCGAAATAAGAGACCTCGATTCCTTAACGACAAAAGAGGAAGTCGAAGACTCAGTAAGGGGTATGCTGCAAGGATACGACAAAGCTATGAAGATCAACATCTCCGCTCCCAAAAGTAGAGAACAGGTGAGGGCCTTCGTCACGCTCGATGAAGAAAAAGTTGATATAATAATAAAGCAAGCAAGGATCAAAATCGGCTGTATAAACTGTAGACTGCGACTCAAAGAAAACTGCAAGATGGGCTTTCGATGTTTTGGCCCTGGCCATCTAATCGGGGGGCTGCAAAGGCCCAGACAGAAGAGGGCAAGGCCTCTGTATAAAATGCGGTCAACCAGGTCATAAGCTAAAAGAGTGTAATAAGCCACCAAAATGCTGCTTGCGCTCGGAAGCCAAATACACTCAGCTGGATCACATTCCAAGCTCCATAAGATGCTCAGTATATAGAAACTGGTCCAAGAAATGAATGTCCTGCAAGCCAACATGCACAGAAGTAAAACGGCTGACGCGCTACTGACACAGATGATCACTGAGCGGCATTATGACCTTGTAATCATAAGCGAACAGTATAAGAAAAAAGAAAACGGGATCTAGATAGAAGACAGCAGTGGCACCGCTGCTATATGGGCTCCCCCCGGAAGCAGCATGCATATCTCTGAAAAAGGACATGGAAACGGCTTCGCCTGGGCCAGATACAACCATATAAAAATAATAAGCTGCTACCTGACATCAAACGATAGCATACAAGACTTCCAAGATAAACTCGACGATATCGAAGATACGGCCATGAACTTGGAAGGACCCTTTCTGATGGCAGGAGACCCAAACTCAAGAGCCACGGAGAGGGGGATGCCAAACACGGACTCCAGATGCAAACGCGTGCTAGAAATGTCAGCCCGACTCGGATTTATAGTGCTAAATACTGGCGCAGCAACAACCTTCCGAAGACCAGGATGCGAGGAAACCACGCCAGACATCACACTAGCATCAGAAGGCATAGCAGGCACCATAAAGGAATGGAAAGTATTTGAAGGTTACACTGGTAGCGATCACCAATACATCTCTTTTATAATAGACTCCAAAAACGATGGTTTACGAAAGAAGATGCAATGTAGCACTCGCAAATGGAATGTCTCGAAATTAAATAGTGAAGCACTACTATCTGAAATAAATGCGCATGGCTCAGAAGATTCCTCTCACAATAACGCAATGGAAATAGTAGAGACTACACGAAAATGATCTCCAGAGCCTGTACCAAAACGATGCCGACAATTGGAAGCAATCGACACAAAACACCTGCATATTGGTGGACGGAAAACATAGCTCAACTAAGACGAACGTGCCTCCACGCCACGTAGAAGCGCTGCAATCGAAGAGGCACAACTATACCAAGCTGCTAGAAAAGAACTCAAACGAGCAATCGAGGCCAGCAAGAACAGAAAGTGGAAAGAACTGCGTGAGGATATAAACAGAAATCCCTGGGGTCTCGGATACAAGGTGGTAATGAAAAAACTTGGGGCCATGGCAAAACCACCAGAGCTTAGCGCTCAAAAAATGGACTGCATAGTAAGCGAACTCTTTCCCACGCATGAGGCATTAACCAAAGAAATGGAGCCTATCATCGCTCCTCAAGAAATACCACCATTTACCGCAGAAGAGCTCAAGTCCGCCACTAATAGAGTAAAGGCCAAGAAAGCACCAGGCCCAGACGGCATTCCAGCAGAAGTTCTAAAAATAATCGCCACAGAACGCCCTCAAGTGCTTCTAAATATGTACAATGCCTGCCTCAAGAACGGAATATTCCCAGAAATTTGGAAAAGGCAGCAGCTCGTCTTAATCACCAAAGGAAAGGGAAACCTTGACTCACCATCAGCGTATCGACCACTCTGTATGCTGGACACAGCTGGAAAACTCTTAGAAAGGCTGCTAAAACCTAGAATAGAAGCGGCTATCGCTAGTCAAAGAAAACTTCTAATGTCCACAACCTTGAATATTTTGCTATACGGAGCGGAGATCTGGGCTGACACCCTACAGAAAAAAAAACCGTTGCAAGACATTTTCTAGAGCTCATCGCACAGCAGCTTTAAGACCATTGACCTGCTAGCAGCCGAACGCAAGAAAATGTGGGAGTTTAAGGCGCAAACGAATCCAAGTGCCAACGAAAGGGAAAGAGTAAGAGACGAGACACTAAGACTATGGCAAGATAGGTTTCAAAACGAAAGCCGCGGCAGATGGACGGCTAGGCTAATAAAAGACCTAAAACTGTGGACCCAAAGAGAACATGGCGAAATAAACTATTACGTCACACAAATGCTGCCTGGGCATGGTTACTTTCGCAAATACCTGTATAGAATGGGAAAAGCCGAAGAGCCGTCATGCATATACAGCGACGTAGAAGAAGACGATGCCGACCACACTTTTTTCAGATGCAAAAGATGTGAAACCGAGCGCAATAATCTGCAAGACCTTGTAGGACCAATTAATCCAGATAACGTCATCCAAGCCATGCTATATAGCGAAACTAACTGGAAGAACATAGTTAAATATGCAGAATACTTACTTAGTCAAGAAGCGGGACCTGGACGCAGGTGCACCGAAGGAACTTTAGTTAATGAGAAATATGGAACGCCACCCTGAAGCAATGCGATTAGTGGTCCCAGGGTGGGCGACGGTTCCAATTCGGGGGGAGTGTTTTAGTCTCCGGACATACCATTGTTGTGACGACAGCTTTGATGATGCAATAGGCGCATTTTCGACCCCCTGGCCGCGAAAAAAAAAAATTTATTTATGTAAGTTAGTTTCATTAGTTTTCATATGCCTAATTGTTTCTTAATTAACATAAGTTTCAGATTTTGTTAATGTACAAAAAAAGTCGAGTAAATATGTGATGTTTCTTGCATGCATTATTTTGATGAAATTTCATATTTTTCTCATACATTTTCGACTCTGTTAAAATTTTTTCATATAAGCAATAACCTTTTTAACTCATAGAAGTTATAAGTTTTCAATAATTTTTCATATAAGTAATAACTTCATTAGCTCATAGAAATTATAGATTTTCATATAAGTATTAAATTGATGAACTCATATAATTTCTTTAATTTTCATATATGTTCATCAGTTTTCATATAAGTAATTGCCTTATTAACTAATACAAGTTATAATTTTTCATACAAGTAATAACTTTATTAAGTCATAGAAATTATAGATTTTCATACAAGTATTAAATTGATGTACTCATATAATTTCATTAATTTTCATATAAGTTCATCAGTTCTAATATGAGTAATAACTTTATTAACTCATAGAAATTATAAATTTTCACCTATATATAAATATGAGTTTTCATAAAAAATGGACTTAAGAACTTTTTTCAGTAAGTCAAGCATTTTTAAGCATTTTTTTTATATATTTATGTGGGTTCGTTATCGTCCACTTGGCATTAATATACTTATTAGACAAACAATGATGATGAAATCAAGATCAAGGTTATTCTTATATTACTAAAAAGATGAATAGGCTAATATATTAATGTCTTAAAATCACACCACAACTGGGGGCTTATCAGAGACATTAAATATATATGTATAGCATAGAATTTTTTGTTTGGCTATTTTTAAATTCTTTTTAAATTGTCATTGATTTATTAAATGTGATTGACGTTTTGAAAGCCAGCCAATTTTTGAATTCTTATGCTTATTATAGAAATGAAAATGTAGTATATAAACTTATCTCTTTATTGAGATGAGTTCTCATTTATCAAAGAAATTTGCTGTGAATAAGGTCCATTTTTGTGAAAGTTTTTAAGTAAATTATATAAAAAAATATATAAATGAAACAAAGGACGAAGGTAAGCTTTTACTAAAAAGATCTAATAATAATAGAAAAAATGTTTTCTAATTTTTAAATATATATACATATATACATATACAGGCATATTCTGTAAATCGAACGATTTGAAATCAATATGATTTGCTAAATATTGATCGTTATTTCTGATGAAAGGATTAAATATTTTATATAAAAAATATAACAGAAACATCAGCGATGTTATATCATCCGTACCAATACCAAATTATGAGTTTTATGATTAAAAATCCATAAAAATATTTCCAAAATCGTATCGATTTCAAATCGAACGAATTTCAGAACATACATGCTATTTTATTTTTTATATACGTTTATAGACTGAATTTTATATAAATGGAGAACCTATGGAATGGAATATCTAGTGAAGGTGTGGAATCGCGTTGCCTACAGGTGTTTTGTTATGAGATGCCTACAAATCCTCTTCCTGAAGTAGAATATTATTGGACAGGAAAAAAATATCTTATAGTATATTATGGACATCAATATTTTAAATTAAAACCCCGTGTGGTACGGGAAAACCAAAATTTATTAATAAACTATTTGTTTTTGTTATTTTTTTGGCCTTATAATAATTATATTCAACAATTTATATTGAGCTCGAGGCCGTTTTTTTTTAAATGAAAATTTATTGTGGAAAAGCAACAATAATTTGAAAAAA
>NW_023458556.1:102190911-102191099 GCF_013731165.1 Rhagoletis pomonella | reverse complement strand
TGGTTTTTGCTAATAATTCTATTTTTAGAATGTTTAACTTTTAGGTGTGCTCGTCCTTAAGTTATTTGTTTTTGTTATTTTTTGGCCTTATGTATCGCCGTAGTCTTCGTATTTACCTATGGCGATTTTATTTCGCTTTATCGCACGCGCTTAGAAGCTCACACCAACCCCTGTATCGCACGATTCCA
>NW_023458556.1:102188406-102190811 GCF_013731165.1 Rhagoletis pomonella | reverse complement strand
TTTACCCCGTAAACCATTTAAGAGAGAATGTGGAATAATAAATTTGGATAGTTCAAAGGGTCCGGGAACGCATTGGGTAGCTTACTGGAAAAACGATAATGAGATTGATTACTTACAGCCTCCTAAGCAAATAATAAAGTATTTAGGAAAAAACACTAAATATAACTATAATAAACAGCAAAGCTATAATTCATATAAATGCGGACATTTATGTTTAAAATTCTTATTATCAAAATAAATAACTAATTATAAAACTTTCTTTTATTTCAAATTAAATTTTATTTGTTCTCATCATCAACATCAACAGGCCTTTCCATTCATATACACATACATATTAAATACTTAGCAATTAACTATGTTAACATTATTAACACACTTTTCTTGGGGTGGAGCATCTATATATGTATGTATATACATATGTACGTATGTACGTTTGCATATGGATGTATGTATGAGAATATGTATGTGGATATGTATACCAATACACTATCAACTTTCGACATATAAACCACCTTGAATCGGATTTCCATCAGCGGTACACCCTGTGATCGGTTCAGGTTCTCGACTCGGATTTGTCATCAGCGACATCTTGCGGCTTTTATCTGGGTTCTGAACTTGGATATCTGCGACATCTTTGGCGGAGCAGCAGCAAACCTTATAGCGGTTGTGAAACCAGAGCAGCAGCAAACCATATACCGATTCTGGAACCGGTATATTTATACTACTGATATAAAGCCATACATATCGACTAAAATTAAAACTAAAGATCAGAAGAGACTGAAAATGAAAGTTATTTTAAAATTTTTGATATCAAAAAGGCATAGTGAAAAAATTATGCTATAGCTTTTTCAAAGGTACCATTAGACTCGTCTCTCATTGTAGATTCTGATTCCTCCAGTGGCGTAGCCAGGATTTGGCTTTGGGGGGCATGAAAAAAAATTTCCATCGATAACTTAAATTTGTGACACACAATGGCTAGAGGCGTCGCCTGGTGCATTGTTTCATATATTTATGTATGTGCCAGTTTTACCGTCATATATTTTTTATCTATTCGTTTATTCCATGGAGTATTCATGCTTTATTTAAATTTAAAAAATTAAATTACTATACCGTTTTAAAAATCTGAAAATTCACTGCGGGAAATTTTTTTATTCTCTTTTTGTCTTGGCCTTCTCGTTTTTGCCTTTATAAATTTCGAAAAAAGGTTTTGAACTAACCATTATATCACATTCCTAGGCAAGTTTTGAAAGAATATTTTCGATACTAAAATTTATTTAAACAAAATGTTGAAATCAGCTTCATATAGAAACAGTGTCATCGTTAATGAAGAGATGTTCTTAAATATCACAACTTTACGACACTCACATATTGACTAGATTTGACTATTTATTTTATTATATTTTAATTTGAATTATTTGTTTATAAAAATATAGTTTATTCCTTAACAAACACTAAATGAAAATAAGTTTAATCTTTGAACAACATTAAAAAAATCGTCAAAATTTCGTAAAAATTTCGAACTTTCTATTTCAATTTTATCTATTAATATTTTGCAGTTTTTTAGCTCATTCAATTTTAGTCTAATAAAGTGCAAATTTAAAGTACCTGTGATTTACAATTGATGTATGGCATATTTTTGACGATGTCGGTAATTTTCTTTCATATTGTTCGTCGATTTTTTTAATGAAGAAAATGAGCAACGCCTTCATCAAAAAAAAAATATATATTAAAAATCAACGATAAGTCGCAGCTATGTATTTTAAACTCGCGCTTTATTTGAATTGATCGGGCTACAAAAGTGCATACTCAAAATATGTATTTATATCAAATCTAATTAAAAAGCTTTACGAAAGTTTGTTGATTTTGTTAATGTTGCGCAAAGATTAAACCTTGGATTTATACGGGTTTTGTTAAACTGCATTTGTATAAACAAATAATTAAAATTATATAATTTTAAGATAAATGGCCAATCTAGTTAACATGTATAAAGTTTTTATAAGCACTTGGAATGTCAAGTTTTAGTACTGAATTCAAAGAAGATGTCTCTTTTATCTATTCATAATAACTTAAAAAAATTTGTTTGTTAAGAAGTGTATCTTAAAATATCTGCCTTGACATTAATGTTAAAAGTGTAAAATATGTAAATGTACCTACATAAACTTTCCCGTGAATACCATCAAAGCATTGGTCTTGAAGGGAATCTATGTATGCATGCATGCATATGTCGACAAGTACAGTTTTTGTATAGATTATAGATTATTTCCCCACACTGTGGGGAACTAAGCAAAATGGCCTAGTGTATTTCGCAAATATTCAAATACATAATCCACCAACCGATAATTTTATATATTCATTAAAAGATAATTTGTCATCAGTCTGAAATAAAAAAATTATAAATCGGAAGG
>NW_023458556.1:102154612-102188306 GCF_013731165.1 Rhagoletis pomonella | reverse complement strand
GCAAATCAACTTCTACAAATTTACTTGAATTAACATCCTATATCTCAAAAGCATTTAGTGAGAGCAAAACTGTTGATGTTATATATACTGATTTCAGTAAAGCATTTGACAAAGTGTGCCACTCGTTGCTCATCTATAAACTTGATCTTCTTGGTCTTCCACCTAATTTTCTACGTTGGATCTCTTCATACCTCTATGATAGATCACAAAGGGTATTGTTTAAAAATACTATCTCTGACGTCATTGATGTTACTCCAGGAGTCCCTCAGGGTAGCCACCTAGGCCCGATTCTGTTCTTGCTTTTTATAAACGATATTTCTACAGATATAAAATTCTCCAAAATTTTAATGTATGCAGATGATGTAAAACTTTATAAATCGTACGTTTCAATTGAAGAAAGGTCTTTGCTACAATCGGACTTAAACAGCATGGCTTACTGGTGTAAAGTAAATCTTATGCCTCTAAATCTTAAGAAATGTAAAGTAATGTGCTTCTCGCGAAGAGCTGTTCTGCCAGTTTCTTATATAATAGGTAACCATAACCTGGAACAGGTATACAATTTTGTGGACCTTGGTATCACAATGGATCCTAAGCTTAATTTTAATCTTCACATTAATGTGACAGTCAACAAGGCTAAAGGTGTACTTGCATTTGTGAAACGATGGTCAAAAGAATTTAGTGACCCTTATATCACTAAAACCCTGTTTACAACATTAGTTAGGCCGATTCTGGAATACGGCTCGGTGGTTTGGAATCCAAGGTATCAAATTTACTCAGACAAGATAGAATCAATTCAAAAACAATTCCTAATTTTTGCTTTAAGAAATTTCCGATGGGATTCTCAATATAGTCTTCCACCTTATACGAGTCGCTTAAAACTTATTAACCTTCCTACACTTGCCAGTCGCAGGGAAATGCTTGGTATAATTTTTATGGTTAAATTACTGACGGGCTCAATTTCAAGTCCGTCTCTTCTGGCTGATGTAAGCTTTAATGTTCCCTCACGCGTATCAAGACACTTTTGTCCCATATTTCTGAAAGCTTGTAAAACCAATTTTGAATTGCACGACCCACTCCGTTGCTTATGCCAGGATTTTAACTCTCATTCCAGCACGTTTGATATATCAGATCCGCTTTTCAGCATTAAGAAAGCGATACTCTCCTCTCTCAATAAGTGAATTATTGACATAAATACATAAAATCAGCTGATGAATTTAGTTCTGTAGCTGAACAGTTTTAGATCTCGACACTTAACAAACTCCTGCCTATCGTGACTCGGCGCAAAAAATTTAAAATATTGGTTCCGTACGTCATGCGGACTGCGCCCCTCGTGCGGATGGGCGGGAATGGAGGGTAAAAACCGTTGGGATATTATTATTATCAAAACGTTAGAGGTTTGAATACCAAATTAACTGACTTATATTTAAAAGGTTTTCACTGCAATTATAATACTATTTCCTTGACAGAAACATGGCTCAAACCTCATATTTTTAATTCCGAAATTCTTCCAAATGAATATCAAATATGCAGGAGCGACCGCGGGGCAGAATTGGCGGTGGTGTTCTTTTTGCTGTGCATTCATCGATACCATCCGAGGAAGTTAGTGTTCCTGTCATTGAATATACCGAATTTAAATGTATACAGAGCTGGGTAAATGCAATTACAATTACAATTACATTCCTCAGTAATTGTAATTAGGATTCAATTCCTTTAGTTCATAGCAAAGGAATCGATTACTTTTTCAATTCCTTGAAGTAATTTCAAATGGAATTGTTTTTTTCTTTAATTCCATTACAAGGAATTTCATATTGTAATTGGAATAAATTACGTGCTTGTAATGTAATTTTAATTATTTCAATTCCTTTGAAAGGAATTGAAAATATAATTGATTTTTTTCGAATTCCATTCCTCAAAAAGTAATTTAAAAAGTAATCGAAAAATTTATAAAAAAAAATTTTTTACTGTTGAATTGCAATAGTTTTGTTAAATTTCTTGGTTGCTAACTGCCTTGAATAAACAACTTTTACCTAAGTGGTATTACTAATAGGACTTTAAGAAAACCGAATAACTTAAACTGTAGCTGTTCAGGTTATAGGGTAACGGTTAAATTTTCCAGATCCTACCGCGAACGCGCTTCGTGGCAGAACAGACCCATAAATGTCGAAGCAGGCATAACCCGCCCTGCTGCCTTGCCCACTGCTGTTCTCTTGGACTAATCCCTGTGTATCTATAAAAATGCACTGACTCAATTGTGTATATTATGGTACCCTTAATTCTACCCAAAATGGCGTGCCTTCTGGGGCCTTTGAAGTACTCTTACTGGTATCCTGCGTTACAAATGACGATAGAGTCCGCTTGAATTACGAGCCCTGGCGGACTGGAGATCCTACCTCCTAAGAGTTTTATAAACAAATTTCATTGCTATGGCTAAATTTTGATGATAACACTGTAACGACGCTAAAATTACACAAAAAACACCGAGTATACCGAGTTTACCGTATAGGCTAAAAAAAGTTTCGATATAGAAACGGGGCGTGGCACCTCCCATACAAACCGAATTTTTCAAACTGCATATATTTGTGGTAGAGGAATAGAACTGGGTATGGGGATATATACATATATAAGATCAATTCCATACTCATGGAGAAAAATTTGCATGGTTGGAGAATGGGGCGTGGCACCTCCCATATAAACCAAACTTTTCATATTGCATATCTCTGTAAGTGTTCATGGTAGACTGTAAGCCTTTTTAAAACTCTTTAGTTTGACACCCACATGTCAACATTTCATTTACTTTATCAATTTAACTGAGTTACAATTTCCAAATAGGTGGCAGTCCCCCTCAAAAATATTTCCAACAGTTATCTTTCTACCTCTTTAATTTGATACCCATATTGTAATATTTTATTTATTTTATCAATGAAATTTAGTTAAATTTTCAAAGAGATGGCAATCCTCCTCAAACATATTCTCGGCAGTAAGCCTTCTTAAAACTCTTTAGTTTGACACCCACATGGCAATATTTCATTTATTTTATCAATTTGACTGAGTTATAGTTTTCAAATAGGTGGCAACCCTCCAAATTTTTGCGATATCATTGGTTCTGGTATTATACCGAATAATTAAAAAAAAATATTCAAATCGGTTCAGCCGTTCTCGGGTTTTGCTGACCGTGACATACGAACACAACATTTATATATATATAGATATACATAGAAGATGTCCAATGTGTTCTTTCGATTTTAATCTTTGACCACAACAAAACTCCACATTGTATTGGAATTGGAAAAAAAATACATTACTAGCACGTAATTTATTCCAATTACAATATGAAATTCCTTGTAATGGAATTAAAAAAAACAAACAATTACATTTGAAATTACTTCAAGGAATTGAGAAAGTAATCGATTCCTTTGCTGTGGACTGAAGGAATTGATTCCTAATTACAATTCCCTGTAATCTGTAATTGGGAGTAATTTAATTCCTAAAGGAATCATTACGACCCAGCTCTGAATGTATACGTGTACAGGCTGGAAAGAGTTATGTTTATTTAGCTCTTTGCTACATCCCTCCTAACTCTGCCGTATCAGTATATATGCAGTAAATGCAATACTAACGGCATCCGATTCTACGATTGTTTTGGGCGATTTAAATCTGCCACACATTTCATGGAACATTATTGGCACCGATGTTGTACCAGTTTCATCTAGAGATAGTTACAATGTATTTCTGGAGGAAATGGCTGAACTTTGCCTTAAACAAATAAATACATATCCACATAAGTTTGGAAAGGTCTTGGATCTCGTTTACGTTGATGATGTTCCGAAGTCCTCTATTAATCGGTGTGATCCCCTAGTTTTGCCATAGGATGCATACCATCCCGCTCTTGAGTTAAGCTACGAAATCATAAATGAAATACATAATAATAAGTCGTATAGTTCAAGTAATATATATGTTTTTGCGAAAGCAAATTTCAGAAAAACTAACAGAGAATTTTCAAAGTTATCTTGGCCAATATATAGAGATGACGTGGAGCGCAGCTTTGAGCACTTTAATGATACTATTTTCAATTTGTTTCGAAACTATGTGCCGAAACGTAATATTGTTTATGAAGAACCAACACAATTATGGTTCACTAAAGAGCTTAAAAAATTGAAAAATAAAAAGTCACATTCTTTTAGACTGTGTAAAAGAACGGTCTTGCACAGTGATTACGTAAAGTACTCAGTTTTGCGGCATAGCTACTATGCATTAAATAAGAAATGTAATAAGTCATATTTATGTAAAATTAAGAAGAATTTAATTAGCCATCCTAAATCATTTTATGGTTTCGTAAATTCAAAGCGTAAAGCACATGGTTTTCCGTCCGCTATACGTTATCGCAATACTGTGTCTAGCGACAGCCAACTCATTGCCAATATGTTTGCCCAGTTCTTTAGGTCCAGTTCTTTTGTAGACTTCCTAGAAGTGTAGACTATCCGTACGAGCTTTGTCCAATCAACTCTGCTTATATTCCAGTAATATCTTCCGATGAAGTTTTACACTATTTAAAAACCTGATCATATTCCGATCTGTTTTCTTAAAAACTGCGCTGAGAACATCTGCGAGCCTTTAACAACTATATTCAACTTGTCACTAAAACATGGCGTTTTTCCGTCAGCCTGGAAGGAATCTTTCATAATACCACTTCACAAAAACGGCAGCAGGTCTTCTATAGAAAGCTATCGGGGCATAGCGAAGCTCTCCGCTATCACCAAATTATTCGAAGCAATTATTGTTAATCAGCTGACATATTCTATATCTTCTTCAATTTCACAATCTCAACACGGGTTTTCTAAAGGAAAATCTACTATCACTAATTTATTGGAGTTTACAGCTCATGTCTTAAACGGTTTTAGAGAAAATGCTCATACCGACGTTATATATACCGATTTCAGTAAAGCTTTTGACAAAGTGTGTCACTCGTTACTCATCCACAAACTCGACCTAATCGGCTTTCAGCCCAATCTTTAATGGATCTCCTCTTACCTCTCTGATAGAACACAAAGAGTTATTTTTAAAAATTGTTCTTCCAACATCATTAAAGTTTCTTCAGGAGTTCCTCAGGGAAGCCACCTTGGTCCGATTCTGCTCCTGATATTCATTAATGATATTTCTTCTATAATTAAACATTCAAAAATTTTAATGTATGCCGATGATGTGAAACTTTTTAAAACATTGCCCTCTATCGAAGAAAGGTCTTTGTTACAAGCGGATCTGAGCAACGTGGTTAGTTGGTGTAATGCAAACTATATGCCACTGAACCTTAAAAAATTTACATTAGTAAGTGTGTTGGCCCCCTTGTTTCGTCTGTGCTATAATAGTTTTTATTATTTTGTCTTCCGACATTCGGAAAAATCATTTTTTTTTTTGTTTTGCCTTTCCTGTCGTGCGCTTGATTTAATTTGTTGTTTTTTTTTTTGTTTTTTTTTTTTTTTTTTTTTATTTGGAAGTAGTTTTAATTTGTGCCTTATGGATCTTCCTACCAGTGTCTGTAACCAAGGTCACCCTATTATCCTTACCAACAACTTCCTTTTTGTAAAAAGTGTTTTCTGCTTCGCCTTTATCTGTTTATCCCTAACGTAAACCTCATCTTTTGGCCTAAACTTCTTAGGTCTTTTCCGTTTCCTATTCAACGGGAGATTTCTTAGCACCTGGTTCCTCTTGATTTGTTCTCTGATTTCTTTGTGAACCCTGTTTTTGAAGTCGGTCAGTCCTTGGTAGTTAATTCTTTCAGTTCTATTGAAAAATATGTCGCTAGGCTTCCTTTTCATTACAGAGTGTATTGTTGTGTTGTAACGATCGACTGCAATTCTTTTGGTCTCTTTCTGAATGCATCGATAGATCTCAATAATTGTAGAGTGGAATTTTTTAACCTGACCATTTACCTCACTTCTTTGAACTGGAGTCTGATATAGTTCAATCCCCAGACCTCTTATATAGTTACATACCATAGGAGTCATGAATCCCCCCTCGTTATCGGTTACAATCATTTTAGGAGTTGTAAAGTAATGGACTAGTATAGCTAGCTTGGTGCGAATAGTGACGGATGCTCGGTTTTTTATGTGGTGGTGAATTTTCTTATCCGGCTCGCCATTTTGGGAAAATAGTATTTTTCTAGGATTTTCTCTTTATTTTCCCTCGAGTTCCTATGAGCCCTCCTATGTTCGTTCTCTATTATTCTACAAATTCTATCTTCGTTGGCAACATCTTCGACCACCCACTGCGTTATCCAGATTTTAATTTAATTTAATACATTTAATACATTTATTTAGTCTTGAAATTATTACATCTCTTACAGACTAGTTACAGGTTAAGATAGACTACCAACTAATTTAACAGGTCATTTAGTAGCATTTTAAATCTTTTTTCACAGAAGGAGAAGTCCAAAATTGAAGAATTTGGGAGCAAGTTAAACTCTTTAAGAGCTCTAACAACAGGAGCATTAGCCGCATAATTGGTCCTCGCTAGCCCAACGTAAAATGTGGCATGATTCCTTAAACAAATATTAGGAATAAGAAAAAATATGCGTTCAAGTAAAAAGGGGCAGTCAACCACCCCGGATATTAAATTAAAAATGAAAGTGAGAGATAGGAAGGTTCTCCTACAATTTAATGTCTTGAGATCAATAAGCATACATCTAGATTCATAAGCCGGAACAGGAAGTTCAAAATGAAGGGGGCGCAGAGCGTACTTAATAAAGACTTTTTGCACTCTCTCCAATCGACTTATATGACAGGAATAATACGGACGCCAAATGATAACAGCATATTCAAGCCTCGAGCGCACCAGTGAGGTGAAAAGTGTTTTTAAAGTATACGGATTCGAGAAATCTGAGCTGAAACGTCTGACAAAGGCCAGCATAGAGTAAGACTTAGATAAAGTATAATTAAGATGACTTTGAAATGAGAACTTCGAGTCAAAGACCACCCCAAGATCAGTGATTTTGGAAACAATGCTTAGTTGTGAGCCTGCAATAAAATATGAAGTAGGGATAGGAGAACGGGATTTGGAATAGGAGACATGGGAGCATTTTTTAATATTTAAGGGAAGCATATTTTTCTGGCACCAAGCTACAACATTGTCTAGATCACTCTGAAGCTTCAACGAGTCAGCGGAACACGTAATACTACTAAAAATCTTCATGTCATCAGCATACAAAAGAAATTTTGAAAATTTAAAGCAACTAGTAATATCATTGATGAAAATCACAAAAAGAATAGGCCCTAATATGCTTCCCTGAGGAACGCCTGAAGAAGCAATGAAAGAGTACGACGACATCCCGTCAACTACAACTGAACAAGATCGATTTGAGAGATACGATTCGATCCAGCTTAAAAAACTTGAGTGGAAGCCAAAACTTTGTAACTTCGATAACAAAATACGATGGTTAACTTTATCAAACGCTTTCGAAAAATCAGTATACACGGTGTCAACTTGGGCCCGGTTACTAAAAGCTTCAATGCAGTATTCGGAGAAAACTGCTAAATTAGAAGTAGTTGATCTCCCCGACATGAAACCATGCTGATCTACTGAGATGAGACGACTAATGGAAAAGAAAATTTTATTATTTATTATACATTCAAAAAGTTTTGAGACAGTTGAAATTTTGGAAATAGGACGATAATTGGTGATATCATTTTTATTGCCCGATTTAAAAATTGGCGTAATAAGGGAGATTTTCCACGCATCAATGAGAACGCCTTGCTCAAGAGACTTATTAAAAAGCAGCCATATTGGGTAGGCGAGAGCTGAACAATTCTTAAAAAGGTGAGACGACAAACCATCAACATCAGTCTGCGACGACAGTTTGATTTGACGAATCCCCAGTTCAACATCGTCTAAAGAGATTTCAAGAGCCCCAAAGTTTAGCGCGGAACCACTAGCACCAAACCCACTGTAAAAATCACTACTACTCAAATTAGAGTCAGCCTCAAAATTCGAGCTGAAAAAATCCGCAAAGAGATTTGCAGCTACTAATGCTGAATCAGCTTGTGTATCTTTATAAAATACAGCAGAGGGAATACTCGAACACGATTTTTTAGACTTCACAAAACGCCAAAAAGCTTTCGGATTCAGTTTAATATCCTCTTCGAATTTTCTTATATAATTCTGCTTCAAGACTTTACTCAATGATTTAAACTCGTTCAAATATTTTAAATACATTTCTTTGTAAAAAGGAAACCTTGAATTTTTAAATTTTTTGAAAAACTTGTTTCTCAAATTCTTAAGTTTTTTCAACTCCTTCGTGAACCAAGGAATTTTGTAAACTTTTTTCTTTTCTTTAGGAATGTGCTCACTACAAATACAACTTAGATTATACTTAAGAATATTGAAACAACCGGTAGCATCAACCTCAGTAAATAGCGTATCCCAATCAATAGAGTCAATTGCCGCATTAACCACATCAACATCATAATTCTTAAAACAAAACTTGGAAATTGTATCCTCTACGTAAGTATTAAACTCATAAAATTCCAAATGAAGAACCAGCGGAACATGATGCGGACCAGGATTGGACAAAGGGTCTAAACATTCCTGGAGGCAAAAATTCATGTTATCACTTAAAAATACGAGATCCAATATTCTATGAAGACTGTTATTAAAACTGTTGATCTGACTAAGGTCACATCTTGAAAACCCGTCACACAAATATGTTTCAGCAAACGAATTTGAAGACTTTGGAAGAAGCCCCCTACTATTGTCAAAAGTAGACCACTCTAAATTACTGAGGTTGAAGTCGCCAATTACGCAAACATTTTCATGACTAGATGCTAAGGCTAAAATATTATCAACATGCTCTTTATAAAGTAAGTCGCTACTAGAAGGAGGTATATAAGAAGCACAAATTAAAAGTTTAGAGACTCCATGAACAGAAATGCAGAGAATATCCAATAGGGAATCAGTATTCGGCATAGGCACCAAAGTCGCACGAAATTTTCGTCGAACCGCAATTAAAACGCCTCCTCCTCTAGACAGACCAGTTTTTAATGCGTCGCGATCTTTACGAAAAACGCAATATAAATTTTCATCGAAGAATTCACCATCCATAAAGGTATCATTAAGCCAAGTCTCAACTATTACAAAGATATCATAATCCAGGTTTGAACTCATCATAAAGAGTGAGTCGGATTTGGTTCTTAGGCCTGATACATTTTGAAAGTAAATTTTAAGACCTTTGTGAGAATGTGTATTTACTAAATCCCGTGTTGAGGTGGCCCGTCCTTGCGAAAAGAACGAAACGGCCGTATCTGAACATTCGTAGGCCAGATGCTGGCGTTAACTACCTTATCGTAGAAGAAGAGCGGCACGCCAAGTTTAAAACTAACTTTAACCAACTCTTGAATATCAACATCCCGCTTAACGAGGGCATAGCACACCACAAACTTAGGGTTGATTTCAGCGTGCTTCGAAACATAGGCGATAATATCAGCATTCGTCACGTTTGAGGAAAAAGACGACAGATGCAGCCACATCATTTTAGGAGCAACCTGAAGTTCAAGGTTATCACTCGAACCAACCACAATAGGATTGCTCAGATTTCTAATTGAATTTACGACAGCATTCCCACTGGGTGCATTAACTACGTTTACGCCAGCATTCCCACTGGGTGCATTTACTTCGTTCTCGGCAGAGGCATTCGACACAGAAGCAGTAAAGGCCCGTCCACATACAACTTTGGCGTTGCGTTGGCGCTGGCGTCGCTTTGACAGCAGCGCGAGTAACGCCCGTGCTTGCTACAATGAACGCTTAGCAGAGAATACTTTGGTCACTAAATTAACATACTAGCGGCAGATAAATCAAAATTTTACATCAATAATTGCATTAAAAACTATATTTCTTGCCCGCATTTGATTAAAAATGAAAATTAAATCACATAATTTTGATTATTTAGAACAGCTGATGAACGACGCACGCGAAAAGTTGAGAGTTGGCCATCTTTCTGCGTTGTGTTGGCGTTGGCGTTGCCCAACTTTGGTTATATGGAGACTTTCATTTAAATGCATGTATTCATAGTCAGCTGTCGAAGCGACGCCAACGCCAACGCAACGCCAAAGTTGTATGTAAACGGGCCTTAACAGCGGCGGCCGACGTCGACGCCCTTTGTGAAGAACAAGGCGCCAAAAGCGAATGAGCACAAGACAAACTAGCAGCACCAGCATAAGTGTGAGCACTAGCGAGAGTAGCAGCTTCAACAGCAGGACCAGATGTAGTGTTCGTTGCACTAACAACACTTTTAGCAGCAGTTACTTTATCAACAATCACTTCAGTGCCCACAGCATTGTTTTTGTTTTTATTCGACTTGTCAACTGGTGTATCATTAATAGGGCTCGGAATCATATGCGCATGAAAGGTGTAGTTATTCCGTTCGCCAGACTTAGCAGAGTTTGGCTGATCATCAGATATGACTTGCTTGTTGTTATTAGCTTTACCTTTCTTGTTGTTATTAGCTTTACCCTTATTTGCATTTTTGCTAACACTACGGCGCAGTTCTTTGAGCTCAGACGTGAGCGAAGCAAGTGAACCAGCAAAACCTTCATCGAAGAGCTTATGGAAATTAGCGAGTTCAGAGCGCACTATTTCTAACTCGCCAAGTAATTTGTTTTTGTCAGCTTGCAGGGAGTGAATACCAGCAACTGCACTTTCTTGCTCTGCTCGCAGACTTTTGAGTTCAGCAAGAATAAATGATAAAACATTATTTTGCTCTTTATCAGTTACATTATTGTATTGCGGTGCATACTGTTGTTGTAGCTGTTCTGCGACAGCATTATTTGGAGAAATACACTCTTCATGATGAGCAACAGCGCAATCACCACAAATATAAACTTGATCTGGATTTTTAAAATAATCCAAATCAGCAGCCAATGTACCAACAACGCACTGCATGTGGTAGACTTTTTTGCACTTATCACATTGCACACTGCTTTGAGCGCGCTCAACTCGATGACCACAAAAACAAGGCATATCGAACGAAGCAACGAAAAATTGATAAACGAATAAATAAAATTATTAGCGCAGCTAACAGTCTCTAAGACAAATTGTTAATTGTTTATTGTTTATTTTTATTTCTTTGAGAAGCCAACCGTGTTTAGCTAAATTGTTTATTTTATTTGAGAAAATATTTGTATTTCACTATTATGTAAATTAGTAGAAAACAATTCGAAAAGCACAGAGCTTAAATAAACACGTCCGTACACGGCGAAGAGCAGCGAAAACAAAAGAAAATGTTCCAGATACACTTCTTGCAGAAGCTGTAAATGATTCTCTGGAATTTTTACTCCGTTTATAAGTGATGGGTTTAAACGTTCTTTTAAGGCCTCGGTTAAGTTGGTTTTTTCAATGATAGGTAAACTGACATAGTGACGAGTGAAACCTGGATGTGGATTTTTCACGCAAATCATTGCATTCCCTTCCGTAAAAATAATTTGGTTTCGCAAAACGTTTAAAGGGCTTTCTACATGTGGAATAAGGTCTGACGCATTCCGGTCCGCACTGTGAACTGTCCCCTCTTCGCTTCTAGTTTCTGCTGATAAATCGTTAGGCCCCAACGATGCTGTTAAATGGTTTGCCTGGTATGGAATTCTCGAAAAAGCGTCTGCCACAACATTTGATTTACCAGGAGTGTAAAACAATTCGTGGTTATACTCTTCTATTCTTGCCTTTTACCTCTTCAACTTTGCTTTGTAGTTCCTACTTCCCAACGCAAACGTGAGAGTCTGGTGATCAGTGAAAATTTTAATTTTTTTCGCCCTATAAAGATAAGATCTTAAATTATCTAGAGCCCAAACTATTGCCAACATTTCTTTCTCGTTTGTGGCGTAGTTTTCCTCCGTTCTAGTTAAAGATATTGAAATGTAGGCGATGGGCCGATCTTTTCCTCGTTCTGCTTGAGACAGCACCCCACCAATGGCATAGTTTGAAGCGTCGGTAGTAAGGTTAAATGGTTTTTCGAAATCTGGGAAAGCAAGAATATCTGAGGAAACTATTAGTTTTTTTTAATTATCGAAAGCTTGAAGGGCTTCACGGTTCAGATTAACGCGAATTCTTCTCGATTGGTTGGCCTTAACTTGCGCGTTTTCCCCCCGCGTGAGATTGGTTAACGGGTTTGCAACTTTCGCGTAATCTCGAATGAACTTTCGGTAGTACGACGTCATTCCCAACAAACTTTTCAGTTCTTTTAATGTTTCTGGGCCCGAAAGGTTCTCTATAGCCTGGACCTTCGAAGGATCCGGTTTCATCTCATCAGACGTGATCACTTAACCCAGAAATTCTACTTCCGTTCTCATAAATTTAGTTTTTTCCAAACTCACTCTCAAATTGGCGTCCGCGAGCCTTTCAAATACTATTTCTAAGTTTTTTAAATGCTCATCAGTATTTTTTCCAAAAACAATAATATCATCAATATACACATAGCATATCCTCCCAATATATTCTTTAATAGGGATGTGCTGAGTCAATACTTTTAAGTATTGGTCGATGTTCGGTACCGATTTAAAAAGTATCCAATACTCTCGATACTCGGTACCGAAGCATTTAAGTTTCGAATAAAAGCGTACATAGGCCAAAAATATGGAAAAAACGCTTCAGGGGAGACTCGCCTATCAAAACCCGAATGTAGGAGCCAATAGAGCTTTTAATACTGTTTCAAATGAAAGATGTATATATGTATGTCGGTTCGAGGCCATAATGCAGGAACTTCTTACTTGTTTGGAGCATTTTTGGTCCAGCTGAATCGGACGATATCATTTTTGTAGGCCTGGGGAGATTCTGTAACCAGTTAGCGACAATTTTCGAATCGGTATCGGTTTTGTTTACGTATGATATGAAATAGTTTTACGCCAACAAGTGCGATATCGATCCGAAACTTGTCGCTAACTGATCCACCCTGAAAGGCTTCTTCATCCGTCAAAGAATTTTTCTTGAACCTCGACTGACGTTAAAACTGATAATATAATATTTCTCTATTGCGATAAGTTTAAGTGTTTTAGCCGATATGATATAAATTAGTAATGAAAGTTTTTTCTAAACTTGAAATGCATATAATGGCGAAGGTTTAATGTAAACAATCGGTATCGGGTACCGAAAAGGAAGTATTGGGTACCGAAATCTTTTTTAAGTATTGGGTACCGACAATTCAGCACATCACTATTCTTTAAGGACATCATCAATCATGCGTTGGAATATAGCCGGCGCATTTTTCAATCCAAAAGGTAGTCTCAGAAATTCGTATTTTCCATTCATGGTTGAAAACGCGGTTTTGGGTATATCTGAATCCTTCATCGCAATTTGATGAAAACCTGAGGTAAGATCAATCGTCGTGAAATGTTTGGCGTTCCGTAGACTGGCCAGTGTTGCGTTAATATTCGAAATAGGATAAGCGTCTGACACGGTAACCGCATTCAAACGTTTGAAATCTACAACCATTCTATACTGCTTTTCACCGGACGGCTTAGGTTTTTTTCGGAACTACCCAAATGGGAGAATTATACGGACTTTTAGATGGTCGTATGATGCCTTCCTCGAGCAATTCGGTAACCTGCTTGTCTACCTCTTTCCTCATGTTTGCGGGATATGGTTAACTTTTTGTGTATATGGGCTCATCTGTAGTGGTTTTTATCTCAGCCCGAACTGAGGTTTTGATGTTTGTTTTTATATTCAGTGGCCCGAACAAATGGGAGTACTTTTCTAAAAGAGACTTTAAAATAGGAACTACCGCCTTAGGAATTTCAGGTGCTTCAGAAAAATTAATGCTTTCAACTGTTTTGTTTCTCAGTGGAATTTTAATGTTCGACTCGAGTGAGAGAACATGATTTTTCCTATCTATCACCGCACCGAGTGCCTTTAGCGTATCATCTCCTATAATGCCGTCAAAAGATTGAAGTCTTGGTAATGTGTAAAAAGTTGTCTTGGTGTCGTTCCCTACATTATGAAAAATGTTTCGCAAATTTTCCTGTTTATTACTATTGGTCCTGCCACCGTCTGCACCGAGAAAGGTGGATCGACTGGTATTGAACGAGCAGCTTAGAGTAGGCTTAATGAAATTTTTATTTGCTCCCGTATCTATAAGAAAGTTTAAGGCAGTAGTGCTGTTGGTCAGGCACGTTAGGTAAGGTATGCTTGGATATGAGGCACTACTCCTCATATGAAATAAGCTGGTGGCCCGGTCGTCAAAAAATTTACCTGCTGTGAATCGTCCTCTGTACGTTCACAATAATTCGAAGAGTCATTTCCTTCTTCAGGAGTACTGGTTTCTATATTATACAATTTTTGTTGTTTTGGGAAGGTACCCTTTGACGATGTAGGCCCCCTCTTAAAAGCGTCTGAGGGTCGGTTCATATAGTTGACCTGCCTCGTTTGGGCACTACCGTCGACTTTCATTTTCGCGACGTGTTTAGGGACAGTTGGTACGGCTGGAACTAATGAACTCGTTCCTTGGTTGGCCTGGAGCCTGTTGTAAGGGGTCCTCTTATATTCCGAAGTGTGATTCCTGTTCACCCAGTTATAACTCGAGCGTGCACGTGGCGGTAGTGGTGGTCTCTGTGTTGATATGATATTCGTTGGGACAACGACTCTATTCATTGAGCCTGTGTGAACTATCGTATTCCGCAACGTAAAATTCTGAATGTCCAGGCAAGTTGAGTAAGCTTCTGGCAATGTTTTTGGTTTTTGTACGATTAGCATGCGAGACAACTCACGACTCAAACCCCGGATGAATACATCTAGAGCTCTGTTTCGATATGTTTCCACAAGGACTGATACTGTCTCTTGTGAGTAATCGTCACACTTAATTTTGTTTACAATGAGCGACAGTTGGTGGTTAACAGTCGCGTAGAATTCATCCAATTTCGAATTCCTTTGAGCTAACTGATTAAGTTGATGTTCGAGGGGTCGAATATCCCTCTTGTCGGCGTAGTGAAGCGAAAGGACTCTTTTTATCTCTTGTACCAAGGCTTGCGCGATAAAAAGGCTTTTCTTTGACCACGTCGTAGTCAGTCAAAATACCCTCTACGTTGTGAACCCACGAGATGTATTGAGAAGGACTACCCTCGAAAACTTGCAACTGCTTTACACAATCGGGGAGTCTGCCAATGTCCCTCAAGTCCTGCTCCGATAGTGGTGTTCGCCCCGCTGCCGGCACCCCTTGCGGCTGCGTTCTCATGCTAGCCTGTTCTAAGCTACCTAACCGTCTGTCAATCCTACCCAGATTTTGGTCTAGAATTGCGCTATTAGACTCAATCCTTCCTAGCCTAGATGTATGAGCGACACCGTTGCTTTCGATACCACTAAGTCGTACCTCAAGCCTCCTAATCTGCTCGAGAAGAGCATTAACACCCCCATTGAGCTCATTAACTTTGGTTATTAAGGCGTCCATTTCAATACAAGAGTAAATGTAAATTTTTTTTACTTTAATTATTAATTAGTACGACAATACAATCAAATTGTTCTTGTTTGGTACACAGTGGCTCTTTAAATGTATATTTCTTTTATATGCATTTTTTTTTGGTTGGTATTATTTTTCTTCTTTTTTGTTGTTGCTTGAAGTTACCGCTCTTTTCTTAAACTTTGACAGTTTCATCCAAAGAACAAGAAAAGAACCGTAAATAGGTTTGTGAAACTTTTACCGTGTTCTGATGTGAACGGCGACATGTACCAGGTTGGCGTTTCACAGTACATTAGTCTTTAAATGCTTTGAGTTCTGGTCAAGGAAGGGCTGTGTAATCATTTTTAGTCGTCAACAATCAGATTGAAGGCAACCTACTAAGGCACAGCTTGCTCCACAACATAATTTTGGACCTATCGCAATCTCCAGTGCGTTCTGATGTGTACGCTGGAAGTGCCATCGAAATCAAGGAGTGGCTGCCGTGTTCTTATGTGAACGACAACGTGCGCCCAAAACGGGCGTACCTAGACTAAGACTGATGGCTATTGCAGGATCACAAAGTATGTTAACCAATTGGCTTTGTGGTGGTGGGTTCCGGCCTAGGAGTATAGGGACGCGGATCCGCCTAGCCAATAAGATTGCGCAAGGATATCCAGTTCTGTGACTGTGGAGGCGTCAATGGGTTTTACTTTCTCATTCTTTTGATATCGTTAAAATTTACATGTGTCGAAGATTTCACTTCCTTTCATTCTTTGTTATAATATTTGATTTAAGTATGTACCTGAGGGTCTTCGGGGTCACAGGACATTTTACACTATTGTTATTCCTGTATCAGCCAACAAGGACTGACAGGAGGGGACGTAGTAATTTATAGTCTAAGCCTGAGGTTCATGAGCCTTTTTTATAGCTTTATTTTTATTATTTAAGTTCTTTGACCTCTTCTAGGAAGAGGACCTTTTATACTCTGGAGTGCCCCGTGAGGATCGCAGAGCTAAGCTATTATTATAAACCGGAACGTCCTGATGGACCGCGGTTTCGAAATATTTTGTTATGTGGATGTACAAGCCTTTTTTTATAATTTAAATTTTTTATTTAACTTTTTTTGCACTAACACTTTGCCACTACCACTTTATCACATCACTTTCCATCACCTGCAGCAATCATTCGGAAAGGATTCTCACAGTTAAAGGGATCCTTCTCGAAGGAGTCCCACGGTTAAGCAGGCTCCTCACAAGGACCCACATTTCAGTGGGTGGTCCCTGCTCGGGCGCCGCTTAACGAACACGCGGATGCGTGCCCGAAAAAATTAAAGTTGGGGGCCGCCCCGCGGCCCCAGGTTTCCCTAAGGATAGAAATGAAATACAAGATTAGCAGTGCCAGAGTATATTCACCATTGAGCTCCCAAATAATAATGAATACAAAATATTTCTTAAAGTTATCGCTAAGTATCTAAACGTCCCGAATTAATTTATTAGTTGCTGACGCTGCGCTTCCCACGATTTGCATTTTGGTTGCATAAAACCAATTGGTATCGCTTACGTTGCAGGTCAATTACCTGCACTGGCTATGCGCGTGTTTGGCGAAGTGCGGCGTCAGCACATTCACATTAGTAAGTGTGTTGGCCCCCTAGTTAACTTGTATATATACAAATCGGTGCGTCGGACCCCCGACGATTGAATTTTCGTTTATCTGGGTAGAGAACCTTAGAGACTCGATGTAAAGTTATTAAGGTTTGCGCACGACGAAATTAGTGCGCAAAAAACCCCATTACTTTTAAAATACTTGATGAATCAAAGAGAAAAACACATTTTATTAACATACATCCAATTCATATTTACATTTCTTCTAAATAATTTGACCACTATTTTATATATTTTTTCGATTTAATCAGTTCCACCAAGTATGTATGCGTTTCGGTGGTGTATATGTCTTTATTTAAATTTTTTTAAACCGAGCGCACTTGTGCACGAGGGTATTACTACTTTGTTCACATAACGGTTGTTTGTAACAGGTAAAACGAATCGAGATAGATGTAGACAAATGTATACATAAATGCTCAGAATGAATAGAGAAGTCGATTAAGCCATGTCTATCTGTCCGTTCGTCTGTCCGTCCGTCCGTCCGTGTACCATAGAACTTAGCAAAAATTTAGACATGTCAACGAAATTTGGTATGTAAGTTTCCATTAAACCAATGAAAATTGAAAGTGGGCGAAATCGGACTGTCACCACGTCCACTTCCCATATAACGGTATTTTCGAGAAGTCCAAAAACTGCGATATTTCAGTTAATATTAGATGCAAATTGTTGCAAATTTGTATGTGAAGTACAATTGTGGTAAAAAATATAGTTTTTATAATATTTTTGGAAAATGGGCGTGACCCTTCCCACTTATGATGGAATACTGTATCTCAGTAGCCGCTTCTTCAATCTTTACCAAACTCGGTACGAGCCTTGCCTAGGGTCTAGCTAAGAAATCTGTTGAAAATCTTTGCAATCGGGCAATAACCACGCCCACCTGACATATAACGAAAATTTACAGAAATACGAAAACTGCCACAAATCAGCAACTACTAAGGCTAATTCACATAAAATCGATGATTGCAATCACCACTTAGCGTAAAATTATATTATTATAAATTTTTGGATAACGGGCGTGGCGCCGGCCACTTATGACCACAAATGTGTATCTGGGTAACCGATTTATCAATTGCTACCAAACTCGGTACCAGGGTTATTGCGAATATTCGCATTCGCAACCGCGGAGCTTCCGCATTGATTTTAACATTCGCATTCGCAATAATCAATGCGGAGCTTTTGCGAATTCGAATATTGTACAAGAACACTGATAAAACGTATATCTGGCAAACAAAATGATAAATTGTAGCCAATTTTTTTGGAGATGCTACGTTAAAACTGTTCTCGTACGTCCCAATTCTTTTGCAATTTAAAGTCAAAGAGTAAGATCCTTCAATAGGTATTTCCAGCGTGCGGTAAAAGATAACCTTTAATTAGGTAAGAATTGTTTGCATTTCAGCGACAATGTGAATTACGCCCTTTCCATATTATGTATATAGATATATTAACGATATGTTGAAAATTTGCGTTCATTTGCATCAAAATGACAAAATAACAAGACTTTAAACCAATTCGGCTGGCAGCCACGACTTTCAAAACAGTATTTTCTTCGAAATTTTCATTCATATCCACATATTTAGAACCTTGCTATAAGCACACATAACCACACACAGAAGAAAGGATTAAAAATGGATTACAAAAACTAAAATCGAAAAACGCTAATGACGCTACAGGTTCCCCAAATGCTGAACAACCAAAAGAATGAAAATGAAAAATTCTTTGGAAAACAGCAGTGTTTAAACAACGATCTTGCCATGATGCTAGATTGTGAAGATGAAAGTCAGGAGGATACATCAATATCAAATGTAGAAAATTACCTTAGATACATTTTAACAGATGACAATTGAAATTTCAATTTACGTTTGGTTGAAGGCGGCAAAATTTGGACACATCATTAAGCGGAACCTACAAGAATGTGAATATACATAATTCGGTCAACGGGAATGTAAAACTAGATTTTCGGGACGCAGAGGATTGTGAAATTGCCGGCAACTTGAAAACAATGCACAGTGGTCAATAAATGGAATTTAATGTTCATAATTCACTGGAGCCTTCATTTCTCAACCGATTTGATTAATTATGATTAATGAAAGCTAATAAAATTTGCAAGAGACTAGTTGAGCCCAATTTTTGAATTTTTATTTGTTTGTATTAAATTTTTTAGTGCAAAGTGCAGAAATTGCGCCAATTTTGAAGAAGACCGATTCTCCTGTTCCAGCTAATAAAAGTTTCATAATAAAAACTAGTTAAAAACAATTATAGGGTTCTCCTAAAACAAAAAAAAATGTAAAAGTAATAATTTGAAATGTTATAAAAAAAATGTTACCAAAAGTATATTTTTTGTTTTTAGTTTTTATAAAAATTTTAGGTATGCAGTTTTATAGACTAAATTTTAGTACAATAAAGTGCAAGTTGCAAGTTGCTAAGAGTTCGCGTTGATTTTTAATAATTTTTTCGCTAACATTTCGAGCACATCTGCATGCTAAATGGGAAATAAAAGCGTTTGTTATGTTATTAAAAATCAACGCGAACTCTTAGCGACTTACAACTTGCACTTTATTATAGTAAAATGTAGGAATCTATAAAACTGCATACCCAAAATTTTTATAAAAACTAAAAACAAAAAAAATACTTTTGGTAACATTTTTTTTTATAACATTTCAAATTATTACTTTTTAATTATTTTTTTTGTTTAAGGAGAACGCTACAATTGTTTTTAAATAGTTTTTATTATGAAACTTTTATTAGCTGGAACAGTAGAATCGGTCTTCTTCAAAATTGGCGCAATTTCTGCACTTTGCACTAAAAAATTTAATACAAACAAATAAAAATTCGAAAATTGGGCTCAACTGGTCTCTTGCAAATTTTATTAGCTTTCATTTAAAAAATAATTAATCAAATCGGTTGAGAAATGAAGGCTCTAGTGAATTATGAACATTAAATCCCATTTATTGACCACTGTGCAATGGTGGTCAAAGGTTTTTAAAGCTTAGAAAAGCGACTATTTTTAGGCCTTAATCAAACTACGCACTATTCATGGTAGTGAAATTCCAATACGATTTTTCTCTATCTCATCATTATGTACTGGGAACTGTGGGAATCGATGACTTACTCTGAAATAGAGATGGGCACGGGACTGAATATTTAATCCCGATCCCGCCCATCCCAAAATTCAATTTCTAAGTCCCGAACCCGCCCATCGCGACGTTTTTCCGAATTGTACCGCGGGTTCTGTGGGTACCGAAATCTATCACTAAGAAACATTCACATGTCTTTCAAATTAATTTTAAATAATAAAAAAAAGAATATGAATGAACCGGCATCTTCCGATTATTTTGTTTTGCTTTGCTGTTCGTTTTCGTCTCAGTGCATATTTCATACATGCGGAGGTTGTGGTTCTATCGGGAATGTCGGAAAAGGATTTTGGTCCCACCCCGCCCGCAAAATTTTTATAGACCTTCCCGATACCGTCCATCCCGGCCAATTTTAAATCAGTTCCGTGGGTCCCGCGGTTCCCGATATCCCGCGCCCATTTCTACTCTGAAATCAGGTGCACTAATGTCCTCAGCGTCGCACAGTGTAAGATTTGGCTAATTTTCTGCTTTTAATTCTGTAATTCGAAAACTATTGAAGATAGATTAATGAAATTTTGCACAAGGTACGGTACAAGATAGGCGAAGCTTTTTACAAAAAATTTGTCATTTAGAGGGACTGTCTCGCCAACCTATTATATAATTGTAATTTTTAAAAAGGCAAAAGCTGAAATATTGAACTAACTATGAAAGCTAAAATGCTCAAAATTTATATTTGAATTTCCTTATCGCAAGGAATTATAAACTGTCAGAAATGAACATCAAAAATATATTTTTTTTTTTAAATATGGGTGTGGCAAATATCGATAAAAAAGTCAAGTTGGGTCTACAATATTCCGTTATAAGTTCAATATTTCGTGCTCTATTTACAAGAATGAGGTACCATTAGAAGGGTAATGAATCAGGCTTTCTCTATTTAAAAGCAATAATACAAAAATTTGTCTGGGTCGAGATCAAATGCAAATGAATTACTCGAACATAATAAAATTCCTAGAAGGCTTGAAGAAATTGAATTTCATCAACACCAGCACTTTCCAGAAGCTAAAGTTGTGGTGTTTAAAGTCTAAGAGGAGTGGCAAATAGACTGAGATACAAACTTTATCGAATAATCGCGGATAACGAGTTTGCCTGTCTAATGAAATAAATAAATTACCAAAATTAAATTTAAGTTAACATCGTCTTACTTTAACATAAAATACTTAGTCCTATTTCACTGAAATCCCAAAAATGTATATTCATTAAAAATAGCATATCTAAGAAAATAAGACCAAAATTGTATTTTAAAAATTATTGCATAATTCACAAAACACCAACAACTTAAACATTGAAAT
Source organism: Rhagoletis pomonella (assembly GCF_013731165.1). Lineage (NCBI taxonomy): Eukaryota > Metazoa > Arthropoda > Insecta > Diptera > Tephritidae > Rhagoletis > Rhagoletis pomonella. The sequence continues at coordinate 102,166,825 of NW_023458556.1, read as the reverse complement.
TCAGTTTCAAATATACAAGTTTAATCTTCCAAATCAAATCTCGTCCCGCCATACACTTTGATGTAAATTTTCTTGTTGTTCTTGTCTCGTCTCTACCAGGCATTTCTAAAAGCATTTTTGACGTTGTTTTGAAATTTAGCGATACAAAAAATTATTGAAGTAATATTTTCTAGAAAATGGAAATAATACACTGTGCGTCGGAGCGTCATAGTTTTTTCGCTAGTTGATAATCGTCAGGTGAATTTTTGGCTATCACTTTAGTTTATGCAAATTCGGCAGTCGGAGGAGGCAGAATTTTTCGGCTTAAAATAGTTCGTTATTTTTAACCGACTTCCAAAAAAGGAGGAGGTTATCAGTTCGTCGGAATATTTTTGTTTTTTTTATATGTGTTACCGCATAACTTTGGACCGCGTCAACCGATTTCGATTTTCTCCCAAATAGGTAAATTAAGTTTATCTCAAAATATGAATCAGTAACACCGCGTTCACGTTGAAACTCTAAATGATACCGAACATGCAAAATGTTGAAGGAAGCAATTTGAGTCCAGTTATTTTTAACCGACTTCCAAAAAAGGAGGAGGTTATCAGTTCGTCGGAATATTTTTTTTTTTTTTATGTATGTTACCGCATAACTTTGGACCACGTCAACCGATTTCGATAATTCTTTTTGCATCGGAAAGGTAGTGTCTCAGAGGTGGATCATGAGATATATATATATATATATATTTTATATGGGAGTTGATTGAAGTCGTTTTTTTTTTGCTAAAAATTACTTGTTACCCTTTCGAAAGCTTCGAAAGCCTTAGAATTCAAATCAAAGATACCTGCCCCTCGAAATCAACAAAGAATTAAAAATTTCGCCTGCTTTCTCATGTTTTTATATATGTTCTGCGGAAGTAAAATTTCTCCGATTATTCATCTTTAATTCATAGGATACAGAAAAATTAAACAATTTGGCAGCACGTTGTCCCCGAACTGATTGCGAAATTAGTGGTCATTGGTAGGGTTCCTCTGAGCTTCACGAAGGGCTTGTAACGAAAGATGCCTAAAGCGCGAAAAGCACTGCAATCAATCGAAAGTAGGATATTTTAAATACGCGAAGGTATTATCGTTGTCCAAATCAAAGGAGAATATTTGTTGGACCATTTGTTGCGTTAATTTTCTAGAGCACGTGATTGTTTGTACATACATACATATCGTCACCTGAAATGCAAAATGACGTAACAAACATCGTCGCTGAAATTCAAAAAGTCGTAAAGCAGAATATACACAAGCAGACTTGTCTGTACTACATGTCAAGTATGGCATACCGTCGCATCGTGTATAGGCGGGTGTGCACACCAAATTCTAGGTCTGCATACATGTATGAAGAAAATTGAAATTTTTCAATTTTTCTCCTCGTTGTTGCGACAGGTATGAACGTTTATAGTAAAGAATGCAGACAGAACCTCATACTTGAATAGATTTTTATGCGGAAGTTTGTGTGAGCACCATGACTATAATTGATAACGAGTTTTGGCGCGATTTTATTGAAGCCTTTAGGGGCGAATAAGTGTTATGGGAGATGAAACACGACAATTACAAAAATAAATTAAAGCGTGTCCAAAGTTGGGCAATACTTTTACAAAAATATAAGGAATTAGATCCACATGCCACGATTGACATCGTAAAAAAAACGCGTTAATGGCATGCGGAACTTCTATAGACGGGAACTTTCAAAAACAAAAAAATCGACGAGGTCTGGTGCTGGCGGAGATGACATCTACGAGCCAACGCTTTGGTATTTTTACCAATAAGACTTTGACGTGACCAGGAAACACAAGCACCGGTTATTAGTACATTGGAGGAGAATGATTTTGATAATGAGGTGTGTAATATTTAATCGAGTAAACAAACACATAGATTATGATAATAATAAGTATAGAAGGAAAACAATGGAGATATAGACAAAGACAACGACGCAATTAAAGGCAACGTAACGCAACGCTCAATACCAGTGACTTTTCATTATTTTAATTTTAATTGTTATTAATTTTATAATTAAATAAACGTTTATTAATAGACTAGCTTATTGCCGCAGGGTTTCACCCCACGTTATACAAACAGTTCTTTTGTGTTCTTCACAGTACATTTTGTATGTGCCGAAGCTGGTTCATTGGCCTTATAAAACCATAATGAAGCAAATTTTTCAATATGTGGGGTCATCGTCTGGGGGAACGTACTAGACAAGAAGGCCCCCAGGGTTAAGCAGCTGGAATCTGCATGGCCGGTTAGCTGGCAAGACAGGGAACCCTTGAGGAAGTGGTGGGTGCTCCCCTGACTTTTTGTGGTCTATTTGTGGATAGATTACCTGAATGTATTCGTCCAATGTTTTTATTATGGCTTCACAAGTTTCTAATACAATACGACTTAAACTGTGTGGAGATATTGCTGTTAAAAATTTTAAATCTTCGAAGCTTTCGCCGGATGACAAAAATCTAAGAGTAGCCGAAAGCCGTTCATGGGGCGTAATTGCATTTCTCATGAAAGTATCTCTTTTTTTTATTAAAGGCTCCACCATCAACAGGAGTTCTTGATAGTTTGCATTGTTCATGCGAACAAAATTTTTAAATTTTTTATAGATTTTGTTTCCAATTCCTTAAGGAGTGGTACGTGTGAATATTTTGCGCGTTGTTTATAAAAATTTTCGCACCAAAAGCGTTGTTTTGGCCTTTTTTCCTTCTTTTTCTTATCATTTTCAGCGCACACAGAAATTACAAGCAGGGCTATAATTTGATTTTTTGTTGTCATGACGTTCACTCACTTCAACGATTTCAACGAAATGATGTTTGAACAACGTGTCGCATAGGTGTATACTGAACTGACATGCGACCAAGTATGCATACAAGTCTGATTGTGTATATTCTGCTTAACTAACAAAAAATTCAAAATTCAGTTTTTGAATGATATGATGGATTTCATCGAATTACAACTGCCACATAATTTAATGAAAAAAATTAAAAAAATTTAGTCACGACTTTTTACGTTTCAGTTACGATGTTGTTACGTCTTTTTGCATTTCGGGTGACGATATGTAGATATGTACAATATTTTGTAATCAGTACACACGAAGTAGTGAAGGAGTGCGTCTTTAAAGTGAGTTGTAAGAATATACCCACAATCTGGATACTTTTTCCAGATCGTCCCTATATATGATTTAGAAATTCAATAATAATTATTTTTCCAAAAAAGATCTGCATACGGGACATTTCATTATAGAAATGGTTTCATATTCAAAACTTATAAGAGAACTATGGTTTCACCAAGCATAAGCAAAACTTTTCTGATGTAATCTCCATCATTAACCTTGTTCTTTATTTTTAGAGTAAATGTATTAGTTTTCCAACAATATACGATTTATACTTGAGTTACCCTAGTAGGTCGAGTTCTGTATTATACTTATATACATACATAATGTCTTAACAACTAAATTGGCAAAAATACTTACCTCTTCATAATATCTCACAGCAGTTAACGGTAAACTAAATGAGCAAAATAATAGATCAGACACGCTCAGTGACAAAATAAATGCAGTAGTTGCATGTCCCCGTATTTTAGGACATTTCAGTAATGCAATAATCGTAATTAGGTTTCCTGAAATAAACAAATAAAATGGGATAAATGTAACATAAATTATCAATACCAGTGGGAAAATAAAGATTTTGTAAAAGAGCAACATAAACTTAATTTTTGTTCGGTACGGCCAATTTTTGAGATTTGGCCGACTTAAATAATTTTTACGTTACACTAATTAGGGATGAAACGATACTCGATAGTTTTCGTTCGATACCAAGTAATTTTGGCATCGATACTGTTGAACTAAGTACTGAGTAGGTATCGAAAAATAGGTACTCCTATCGAAATCCGATACCAAGTAAAATTTTTCTGCGAAATTTTTTTCTCTACGTTTATGCCTTATATGATCGCCTTGTCCTTTTTGGCAACTTAATTGCCAGCAAAAACCGCGAGAAGGCGCCAGAGTCGACATAATGCAAAGTATACACGATCCAATTGCTTCAACAAAGTCGAGAGTTTGCAACGTTTACACGGCCAATTGCTCGAGTGGAAGTGTGAAGTTGATGAATGTTCAGCACAGACGTTTTAACGCGATATAAAAGTCACTGAGTAACTCTATTATTCTTCGCGCTGTAAATATTAGCGGGCAATACTAAAGGTAGGGGCAAATAGCCTTGTTATTGAAGAAAAGAAATAAAGAAAAAGAGTTGATTCAAACTAAAAAAAAAAAATTTAGAAAACACTAAAGTATTCAACATATCCCAAGCCCAGAAAATTTAAACGCTATCTTCGATTCTAGTCTGTAGAGAATGTATATATATATTAGACAGAGTGGGTAAATGCAATTACATTACAATTACAATTACATTCCTCAGTAATTGTAATTAGGATTCAATTCCTTCAGTTCACAGTAAAGGAATCGATTACTTTCTCAATTCCTGGAAGTAATTTCAAATGGAATGGTTTTTTTCTTTAATTCCATTACAAGGAATTTCATATTGTAATTGGAATAAATTACTTGCTAGTAATGTAATTTTTTAAGGTATTGAAAATGTAATTGATTTTTTTAAAATTCCAATGCAATAGCTTTGTTAAATTTCTTGGTTGCTAACTGCCTTGAATAAATAACTTATACCTGAGTAGTATTACTAATTGGACTTTAAGAAAACTGAATAACTTAAACTGTAGCTGTTCAGTTTATAGGGTAACGGTTAAATTTTCCAAATCCTACCGCGAACGCGCTTCGCGGCAGATGAGACCCATAAATGTTGAAGCAGGCGTAACCCGCCCGGACTGTTGCTGCCTTGGGTACTGCTGTTCTCTTGAACTAATCCCTGCGTATCTATAAAAATGCACTGACTTAATTGTGTACATTATGGTACCCTTAATTCTACCCAAAATGGCTAGAGTCCGCTTGAATTACGAGCCCTGTCGGACTGGAGATCCTACCTCCTAAGAGTTTTATAAACAAATTGCATTGCTATGGCTAAATTTTGATGATAACACTGTAACGACGCTAAAATTACACAAAAAACGCCGATACACGTAAAATTAATTTTAAGTAGTATGTTGATCTGTATACCGTTTTTTTTAGATAAGGTCATTTAGTCAAGTTATTTTCATTTTAAGTTTGCATTGCGAATGAAAAAAATTCAAACTTTAACATAAAAAAAAATTAAACTATCATGATTAAAAATATTTTTCCCGAGTGATCAACAAAAATTCAAAATATATTGTACATTTACACTGAAAGGTTGTAAGTGTCTTGTACAAACGTCCGCAAAGGTTGCAGTTGAACAGGCAATTAGGGTGGTTTTTGCCGTGGTTTTTGAAGAGCTTGAGCGCTGTTGTTGCAGTAAAGGGTAGGTTTTTGATTTCTTAATCTACTGAAGGCAGAACAACCGGGAAGGTTTATTAAACGGGTCATTTGTATTTTATATTGTAGTTGTATCGGAAATTTTTCAAAATTTTTTTATATAATTCTCTTATGGAGAAAATTTAAAATTTTTTAATGCAACTCTTAACTAAAGATACTTAAAAAAATATAAAATATTCTTTATTTTATCAATTTAACTGAGTTAAAATATTCAAATAGGTGGCAACCCTCCCCAAAAGCATTTTTGAAAGTCTTCTTTTTTAAACCTCTTTAACTTGATACCTAGATCAATTAAGTTGAGTTAAATTTTCACACAGGTGGCAACCTTCCTCCAACATATTTTCGGCAGTAAGCCTTCTTAAAACTCTTAAGTTTGATTCCAAAAATGCATTATTTCATTTATTTTATCAAAACAACCGAGTTTAAATTTTTAAAGAGGTGGCAATTTTACTCAAAACTATTTCCAGAAGTTATCTTTCTTAAACCTTTTTAATTTAATATCTATATTGTAATATATCATTTAGTTTATCAATTAAATTGCGCTAAATTTTTTAACAGGTGGCAACCCTCTTTAACAATTTAACTGAGTTACAATTTCCAAATAGGTGGCAGCCCCCTCAAAAATTTTTCCAACAGTTATCTTTCTTAAACCTCTTTAATTTGATACCCATATTGTAATATTTTATTTATTTTATCAATGTAACTTAGTTAAATTTTCAAACACATTGCAACCCCCCTCAAACATATTTTCGGCAGTAAGCCTTCTTAAAGCTCTTTAGTTTGACACCCACATGGCAATATTTTATTTATTTTATCAATTTGACTGAGTTAAAATTTTCAAATAGGTGGCAACCCTCGTCAAAAATACCTCCAACAGTTATCTTTCTTAAACCTCTTTAACTTGATACCCATATTGTAATAATTCATTTATTTGATCAATATAATTGGGTTAAAAATTTTCAAATAGGTGGCAGTCCTCCAATTTTTTGCGATATCAAAAACTTAAATAAGATTAATTTGTTATCTTTCCAATGTATATGTATGTGTGTAAATACCATCATTAAACATATAGTTCTGCTATGTAACGGAGTTTTATTTGTTTTCAGTTCCTATATTATTAAATTATATTATTCGGAGTTTAGGATTTCCACAGGATGATTAACTTGTGATTTAAAAAAATAAATTTAACTTAATACGGAATACACAATGAGTACCGATGCGAGTAGGTATCGATAATTTAGGTCCGACATTTTTCAGGCATCGATAGTTTTTTTCGATACTACTTCCAAGTAAAAGTATCGATACCTGTATGGTATCGTTTCATCCCTAACACTAATATATTTATTTGTGCTACAAAGGTCTTACATACATTTGTAGGTTTTTTTTTTTAATAAAACTTTAATTAAAAATATCTTAAATTTAAGTGTAAAGCATTATGCAAATACTTAGAATATTACGCATCGCTTAACCGTTTGCTTATCACGCGTTAGTGTTAGAACATTTATTGAAGCATTCAATAGACTTCTAAATATCGGCACCTCAGAAAACGGATGTCGAATGTTACAAAGAGTGTCGCCATTTTGGTACTTTTGAAACTCGATTTAGCCTTTAATTTTTCCATTTAGCTCTGAAACTTGCGTTCTAGCTCGTAGCTCTTTTTTTAGCTCTTTTCAAAAGTTTCCAGCACTTTTTTAGCTCCAGAAAGTTTTAGTTGTATTCGGTAATATATTAAAATTATAAATTTGTAATTTCATTCTACAAGTGCTGACTAAAATTTATTTGGTTTTGGTGATATGACATATCTTTATGTTATTCTATTTCGATGAATGCGTAGAAAAGTTCCATATCAAACTATACCGGCCAGTAATTCGAGCTCCGATAGCTCATATGGTGTATATGCTCTGTCAGGCGGCCAAGGTAGAAAAGGAAAACCAAAATCTATGCGTTGATAAAATTACAAATTTCGAAATGCGGTGGAAAAATATACACATATTTATATCCACGGTTCGAGGTTAAAGAATTAAAAAAAAATATATACAAAACTTAAAAGGAAATAAAACTTTTTGAAAAAATTTCGCGAAAATATAGTTCCTAACCCGAATTTTCATGGTCAATTCAAATAGCTGAAATTGCTGATTTCAACAGTTCTGGTATAGTTTATACAGTGACGAGCAAACCTGTAACATGGTGTTACACTTTTCATACTTTGGTTGTATATCCTTTTTGGTACACCCCTACTCCCTCTCTCATATCGATTTGAAGTCAATCCAACAACAATAAAAAAACTTGCAGAGAAAAATATAAATTAAGGCAAATGCTATAGTTTTTCACTCACTCTAAGTTTTGCATTTTACAGTTGTCTTTTACTTTTGGAAATCAGATGACTTTTCTGTATTGTAATTTATTCAAGAAGTGATCACCAGTAAATTATATGGTTAATCAGGAAAAATAAATGTAAATAATAGATTTACTGCGGAAAGGCGGGACCGCAGGAAAAGTGGCAAAATATTGTGGAGCTTGCTGCATGAAGATCTTAAGACTGAAAAAAAATATAGCCTAAACTGTTACTAACGACAAAGGAAGTCAGTCAAAGGCGAAGAATTGCCAAATTGCGCGCAAAGGCAGCATAAAAGAAGAAAAAAAAACAATTTTGATCAAAAAACATGTGCGAGAGTGTTAGCATTTTGCTGCATCGCACGAAAACCGGACCATTGCCTATTGGGATTTGTTAGGCCTCACAGAATGTAATAAAAAGTACATTTTTAAGATCTAATTGAAGGTTATTTGGTCTGACAAGACTAAAATAATCGCTTTCAATCAGATGGCCCGACATGGAATTGGATCAAAGATCCAAATTAAGCCTAGGCGTATCATGTAAGCAGTGTTGCCATTTTAGGTTTTCCGGCTAGATTTAGCCGGTTGCGATAGAAAACAGCCGGAGAAATTTCGGTTTAGCCGGAAGCCGTTTTGTAAAAAAATTAGCCGTTTCTAGCCGATTTTGCTATTTACCTTGCTTTATTAAAATTCAAATATATATGTTTCCATTTTTGACTAAGCGATCCAAAATCTGTTGGAAAAGCCTTATCGGGAATAAAATTTTCATGACAGGCAGGGTTATATAAAATTGGGCCGATTTCACTTATTTTTTATTTTAAACGAATATATTTTTTCTAAAGAAGGCCGTACCGGGAATTTTTATTCATAAAATGTTTATTATGAATGACTTAAATTTAAGTGTGAAGTTTTATTCGCAAACTTAGAAAATAACAAATTGTTTCACTGTTTGCTTAACACGCGTTAACATGCTCCCAAATTCCCACTCAAGTAGAGAAACTTTCTGCACGAACGCTAGTGTCCACGGTTGCATTTCAAACATAAGAAATTTGTATAGAATTTTTAAAATTCTTTCAGAAGGGCAAAAAAAGGATCCTCTAAGTTCTTCAACATACGTTCCAATTTCTTTGTCGTAGTAACTGTCGGGTTTCCTATATCGACTCCGGTTGAGATTGCAAATTTGGTGAACCTGTTTAATCAAATTGTCGTCGACAAAAAATTCAGCCATGTGCCACAATCATATGTTTTTCCTAATTACAAATTCTTGCTGGTAAAATTTTTTCCAGCTTGAATTTGCCACTTTTCTCCAAGAACTAGTCTTTCTACTTATGATTTATTAAAAATAAATCATGTGAAATTTAGTTGAAACAGTTTAGCCGTTTTTAGCCGGTTTTTTTTGCCAATTTAGCCGGTTGGCCCAAAAAGTTCTGGCAACACTGCATGTAAGGCAAACTGTAAATCACAGTGGTCGGTCAATAATAGTTTGGGGTTGTATTTCAAAAATGTTGTACGCATTATGCGTAAGGAACAGTATCTATCACAAAATAAAACAACAAAAACAAAAATTGTATTTTTGAATAAAATTATTAGAAATGAAAAATTTTTGATGAAATTTTATTATTTTTCTAATGTACGTAAGACTAATATAGAATTTTCAAAAGATCCTTTTGGCCAAATTTTCAAAATCTCTGTTAAATCCGTTCGTAGCAGTTTTGTTATATGTTGGTTAGTCAATAGGTACGTTCGTTTAAAATCTCCAGTAAAAAATTTCCAACAGCGAAATTCCGGCGAAATATCATCTGTTCTCTCACAAGAGATAAGTTAATTGATTGTTTTTCACACACTTTTGAAACACAAATTGTATGCTTTTTTACTGCAGACAAGTTGTTGCCCCAAAACACAGCAGGAATCTTCCAATCAGGGCTGCCAACTATCCTTAGTTATGAGGTGCCATATTGAGGATAAAAAAGTGCCAAAATGTACCAAATAGAAAAATAAAAGTGCCAAAAAAGGTATCATTCCTTTTAATCATTCACATTTAGCAATAAAATAAAGCTACATTTTCCAAACAAAAGTGCAATGATATAATAAGATAAACCAGTTGAATAGCCCTTATAAATTAAAAAATTTTAGTTGAGAAAAAGAAGTGCACGCAAAAGATTTCACAAAAATGTATAGAAATGTAATTTTTTTTTTTACAAAAGTGCCATTTTGGCACTTTGTGCCAAATTGAAAAATTAAGTGTCATTTGAAGTAAAATAGGGACAAATGGCACGGTTTGAGCCAAGTTGGCATCCCTGCTTCCAATAACTTACAAATATAAAAATGTGAAATATCGAGGGCTTGAATGCATTAATACCCTCTATCTGCAATTTGCACAAAAACTAATTTGTGATTTTAGAAACCATCTGGGACTTATTACCTGTCGTTATATAAGGTAGTATTAATATCACTGATGACAGTTAAAGCTTAAGTGGATTTTTATATCAGAATCTCATCTTTGTGAAAAGTGTGCAAAAAAAAGTGAAGTGTGAAAAGTATTATTGAGTATAAGCCCTCGATGTTTAAAATATATAAAAATTTTATTTCAACGCATACAAAAAATAAATCTACCTGCGTTACAGCACGGCGGGAGCCTGGACGGGGGGCCGGGGGGGCCGCGGCGTAGCGTGACGTGGTGTGCGGGGTACGCGCTGCGCGAGCGCGGCGCGAAGCTAAGCAAATTTAATGTTTGAAAGAGAAATAATGTCAATGGATTTTATTTCGTTTTTAAAAAGGTAATAATGTCAATTCAGTGCAGAAAATCTGACTGCCCTAGAACTAGCGTAGAACTAGACCTTTTGCCGACAGTACCAGTTCTAGCTCAATACCCAAGCAATGCTTTCAACTGTCCAGTTTTACACGGTGATGTCATTGGCGGTGGTAATTGTCGCCCAGTGCATTACTTTGCAACCAGTTTTTAACCGGTTCCATTTTGGACAGTTTTTTTTATAAAGCCCAAAATACAATAGCGCTGTGGCAGTGGCAGTGACAGTATTTAAAATCAGCTGTTACTGCTAAAATTGGCAGTCACTGCCGCAGCAAACACAATACGGCGTTGTCAGTGACTGCTTTTTTTGACATTCCTTTTTGTTTGTTTACATCTTTGTTGTTGCCTTTTAGGAACATAAACGGAAGTTGGCTGCGTTTCATTTATGTCAAATTCAACATGCGAAGTTTGCTGCGATGGAGGCAGTGGCAGTGAATTTAGAATTTGGGCTAAACTGAGCAGTACTGCCAGCTGCCACTGCTGTATTGTGAGTCGCTTCATTGGACACCACACTATCTAAAAAACATTTCGAAAAACTACCACTGCTCCTGCCACTGCGTTATTGTATTTTGGGCTTAAGAAAACGTTTTTGCGATTCGATTTTTGGACATTTTTTTCGTTTTTTCTTTTCTTTTACAGATTCCGTTTTTGTTACATATTTTATTACAAAAAAAAAAATATTGTCAGCTGCACGCAACAATTTAAATTCATTAAAATTGAAAACTCACAACTGCCTCGATTTGAACTCGCGACCAATGATGGTTGAGTCGAAGGCAGTATTGCCACTTTGGAATTATTACCAAAATTGGTAGAAAAAATTTGGGTTGGTAAAAAGGTAAATTTTTGTTCATTTTGGTAGATTTTTGTTAAAGTATTGTCTTTGAAAAATAAATAAAACTTTTCGTTGCTGATTTATTTTTCGTAGATATCTTTGTATTATAAAGTTCTTTCGAAAACTGTAGTCTCTGTTGCATTAATTTCCAGGCGCTTTGATGCACACTTTTTATATACATACATATGTACATACTCAAAACTCATTTTACTAAATTCCTAAGCTTATGATTGCCTAAATATTTTAAATGGTTCTTTAAATAAAAAGAAAAAAATAGACAGGTATGTAACTACACACTATGATTGTTCGCTATATATATCAACGCCAGTTTTTATAAATGGCAATTGTTAAACGAAAAAAATCACAAAAGACCGGCGGCAAAAAAATGTTTAAGAATGTTGGTTATACTAAAACTCTATGGGCTCTAAAACTGCATACCCAAAATTTTTCTAAAAATTCAGGGTAACAAGTTCGATATTTAGACGAAAATCTTTGGAATTTTTCTAAATTTATTTCAAGCTATATACTGCCGTTAGTGCGAGTAGTGAGCATTTGCACATATACACCGCATGTTTCAACTGGCCCGCTCTGCATTTCTTTTGCACTAGTTCAGAGATAGATTTGAGATATGTAGTTCGGAACTAGCGTTTTGTCAGACTGTCTCTATATTTTACTGCAGGGAGTAGAAAGAGAGAGAGAATTGTGTTGACACATACACACATACATGTTTATACACTTCCATACTCATACACACACATGGTTATTTGCACAAGTTGGTGTCCTCTCTGTTGGAGGGACACTAAATGAA
>NW_023458556.1:102133958-102144612 GCF_013731165.1 Rhagoletis pomonella | reverse complement strand
AGTCAGCGGTTATTGGTTGAAGAATTAGCAAAGCGTGTGCTAACTTACAAATGAACTAATCGCGAGCTGTGGTGTTGATTCAAACTCAATATTTGAAAGGACACTTATATGTTTGGCTGTAAAAGAGTGCGCAAAGATGCTTGCCACAATTTGTCAATTTCCAGATTCCTGATGGTCAGGGTTCAAATCCCTTTGCCGGCAACATGCAAATTTAAATATTTTATTTTTTGTTTGTTTTTATCTTGATTATTCACTTCACGGATGTTTTTTCAGAACGAACGCGGTCATTTTAATATGGACGTATTAGATTTAAATAATGCGCCTTATACTCTACTTTTGAATACGTTTTCATTTCATTTAAATACGTTTTTTAATTGATTTTACTATTTCTATTTTCGTTGAAGCTTCGCCAAAGTAAAATCATCAAAAATATTATCTCATTTATAAGAAATAATATACACTAAAAATATATTTCCTTATTTATTTTTAATTAAAACTGTTTTCATTTGTTCCGCTTGAATTGCAAATTGAAGATGTCAATGCTGATACTGAGGTTTTCATATGTCCTATGTGCATCGTTGGCAGAAGAGGGAATTTTTCCCGTTTTGCGGGAATTTTGAACAAAAAAGGGATGGAGGGAATAATGGTCGTGAAAAGGGGGAAAATCACATACGCCGTGCCCATAAATATTATAATAATACTACTCGGCTAAAATAGTGGGAAAGCTGTATGGAATTTAGAGTTAAGTTTCGCGAAGTATCTCGTCCGTGAGCATCCACCACCAATCAAACTCGAGCATTTTGCACAATATGTGCAGTGAGCCTTCTTCCTAAGAAATCTCAATTGCAAAAAAAAAGTATGTTCAAAAATATAAGTCAATGCATGATAACTAATCGCCAGCTGAAAATTTCGCAGTTCACTAATGGTTCGGTAGCACATCAAGCTAAAAAGGCAGAGATAATGCTATGTGCGTTTGCGGCGGAGCACAATATTGCATTTGATCGAATAAAAAACAAAACAAGGAGAATAATTGATTTTCCATTTTTAAAAATTGGTTATATAAAAAGGGGGAAAAACGGGAAAACCTAAAATGAAAAATGGGAAAAATATATAGAATTGCATGGACAAAAAGGGAATAGGCTCGCCAAAAATCTGGCAACACTGCCTATGTGTTTTAAATGATTTTAAATAACCAGTATAGTGCTGACTTCTCTAAAACTGAAATTATTAAATCAATTCCTGATTATATTTAATTACATGGAAAACATTAAAAGAAATACTCTTTACTTTATTTGGAATTAAGGCTTTTTTGTTATTAAGCTAAGCCTTTTATTTTTGCCGGACAAAATAAAAGTCACATTTTAACCGTTATTGTTTGACTGAAAAAATAAAAGTCTAATTATAACAGTAATTGTTTTTTCTAAAAAAATAAAAGTCACAAAACAACTTTTTTCACTAAACTTTTATTATAAAAGTCATAACTGGTTGGGTCCCTGTTTTTAAACGATAATCAAATATAAAGTATTCATTTTTACCATGCATTATTTCCCTCAGTGTACTTACTTCTTACAAGTTTAATTAGTCGCATTTTACTATTTTAACTTCCAAACCAGCAAATTCAATTTAGGGATGTGCGTAAATTCCAACCAGCTCTTTTCTTGTTGGCAAATTGCTGCTGGCAAAAATTTTTCCAGCAGAAACTAGCAGCTTTCCCTCAAAATGAAATGTCATTTTGCTCTCTCAATTTCCCCTACTTGGCAAGTTTTTTGCGTGCGCGAACACAAAAAGCTGATAGTTTTTATAACTTTCAATAATTATCAGGTACGCGAATGGAACTAGTTGTGAACGGTATTTTGACTTAACGAATTTCATTGTAGAGTTATGTACAGTTATACGTTGTACCAAAAATTGAAAATATACGGCACGCTGTTTTCATCAGCAGATATCTGGTACTTGTTGCCGGGTTTATGAAGTATGCAAACGTAAATGTAAATAATTTCAAATCGGCAAATATCTTTTCAAAATATGCTTTTAAATCATGTACAATATTCTTTTCTAGCCATGGAAAATTATGAAATATTCTTGTTTTGAGATCATGAATAAAAATCGACAAATCAAAAACATTTTTATTCTCTCCTTGTAGAGACAAATTCAAAATTTTCAAATGTTCCATCATATCGGTAAAGAATATTAAGTCAGAAAGTCAATTTTCATTCTCCGATTGCGCGTAATGTTCCGATCTCAATTTGCGTATTTGTATCAGTGTTGCCAGAACTTTGCGGGCCGACCGGCTAAATTGGCCAAAAAAAACGGCTAAAATGCGTCAGCTAAAATTAACACGAATTTGGCGGCCGCTGCGGTGCAGTGGTAAGCAGAGCGCGCTTCCACCGCGCAGGGCCTGGGTTCAAGCCTTGGTCTAAGCAAAGTAATTCCGTGTCAAAACGACCAATGGTTGGACTCGACCCCATTCGATTTGGATGAAATTTGGATAAAAGTTTTCTTTCAACCTATAATGAAGTTCCATCAACAGCGAAAAACTCAAAAAAAATATTTGCAAAAGTTATGCAAAATTCAAAATTTCACTATTTTCCAGTTTTTAAGTTAATTTTTTAATATCTCAAAAAACTATTCTTCTTCTTTTTTGGCGCTGTAACCGCCTAAGCGATTTTGGCCGAGTTCAGCAAAGCACGCCAGTCGTTTCTCCTCTGTGCCAACTGACGCCAATTGGAAACGCCAAGTGAAGCCAAGTCCTTCTCCACCTGATCTTAGCATCGCATCTGCTACCACCAGCGGGTTCCGAGTTGAATACTTTCAGAGCTGGAGCGTCGGTGTCCATTCGAACGACATGACCAAGCCAGCGGAGCCGCTGTATTTTAATTCGTGCACTATGTCCATATCGTTGTAAAGCTCATACAGCTCATCGTTCCATCGTCTGCGGTACTCGCCGTCGCCAACGCGTAAAGGCCCGTAAATCTTTCGCAAAATCTTTCTCTCAAACACTCCAAGAGCCGCCTCATCGGATGTTGTCATTGTCCATGCTTCTGCGCCATATACCAGCACGGGCATGATGAGTGACTTATAGAGCGTGGTTTTCGTACGTCGAGAGAGGACTTTACTCCTGAATTGGCTACTCAGTCCAAAGTAGCACTTGTTGGCAAGAGTGATTATGCGTTGGATTTCAATGCTGACATTATTATCGGTGTTAATGCTGGTTCCCAAGAAAACGAAATTCTCTACTTTCTCGAAATTGTAACTGTCAACAGTGACGTGGGTGCCAAGGCGTGAATGTGCTGACTGTTTGTTTGATGACAGGAGATACTTCGTCTTGTCCTCGTTTACCACCAGACCCATTCGCTTTGCTTCCCTATCCAACTTGGAAAAGGCAGAAAAGACTTCGCGGTTTTTGTTACCGATGATGTCGATGTCATCGGCATAAGCCAGCAATTGCACGCTCTTGGAGTAAATTGTTCCTGAGCGGTTCAGTTCTGCAGCTCTTATTATCTTCTCCAACATCAGATTAAAGAAGTCACATGAAAGGGAGTCGCCCTGTCTGAAACCCCGTTTTGTGGCGAACGGCTCGGGGAGGTCTTTCCCAATTCTGACGGAGCTGGTGGTATTGCTCAACGTCATTTTACACAGCCGTAAGAGTTTTGAGGGGATGCCAAATTCAGACATAGCGGCATATAGGCAACTCCTTTTAGTGCTCTCAAATGCGGCTTTAAAGTCGACAAATAGGTGGTGAGTGTCGATCCTTTTCTCGCGGGTCTTTTCCAAGATTTGGCGTATTGTGAATACCTGGTCTATGGTGGATTTTCTAGGTCTAAAGCCACACTGATAAGGCCCAATCAGTTCATTGACGGTGGGCTTCAGTCTTTCACACAATACGCTCGATAAGACCTTGTAACCTATGCTTAGAAGGCTGATCCCGCGGTAGTTGGCGCGAACGGCGGGGTCACCTTTCTTGTGGATTGGGCACAGCACACTTAAATTCCAGTCGTCGGGCATGCGTTCATCTGACCATATTCTGCACAAGAGTTGATGCATGCACCTTATCAACTCCTCGCCGCCGTACTTGAATAGCTCAGCTGGCAGGCTGTCAGCTCCAACAGCTTTGTTGTTTTTCAGCCGCGTTATTGCTATACGTACCTCATCATAGTCAGGCGGTGGAATGTCGACTCCGTCATCATCGACTGCGGGCTCGGGTTCTTCTTCTCCACAACTTTCCGTGCTGCTTGCGTTTAGTAGGACGGAAAAGTGTTCCCTCCATAATTTAAGTACGCTGTGGGCATCAGTTACTAGGTCGCCATTATTGTTCTTACAGGAGTACGCCCCGGTCTTTAAACCTTCCGTAAGTCGCCTAACTCTCTGGTAAAATTTTCGGGCATTCTTCCTGTCGGCCAGCATTTCAAGCTCTTCGCGCTCACGTATTTCGGCCTCTCTCTCCTTATTGCGGCAAATACGTCTCGCTTCCCTCTTCAGATCCCTATAGCGGTCCCACATAGCGCGCGTTGCGCCCGATCGCAGCGTAGGCGGCATCTTTTTTTTCTGCAGCTTCCTGATACTCCTCATCGTACCAGTTGTTCTTTCGGGCTCGCTGAAATCCGACTACTTCTTCGGCGGCGGTACTTAATGAGCGGGAAATGTGGTTCCACTGCTCGCATATGTCGGTTTGTTGAAGAGTGCTCTCTGAGAGCAGGTGTGAGAGTCGAGTAGCGAAAGCGCTGGCTGTGTGTTGTGATTGCAGCTTTTCGACGTTAAGCTTTCCTTGCATATTTGGGCGCACATTTTTTGCTGCACAGAGGCGGGTGCGTATCTTGGCTGCAACAAGATAGTGGTCCGAGTCGATGTTTGGGCCTCGGAGTGTGCGTACGTCTAAAACACTGGAAGCGTGCCTTCCGTCTATCACAACATGATCGATTTGGTTTCTCGTTTTTCGATCCGGAGACAGCCACGTAGCTTGATGGATCTTTTTATGCTTGAACCTAGTACTGCATACTACCATGTTTCGGGCCCCGGCGACGTCGATCAGCCTCAATCCGTTGTCGGACGTTTCGTCGTGGAGGCTGAATTTTCCGACGGTGGTTCCAAAGATTCCTTCCTTGCCCACCCTGGCATTGAAGTCGCCAAGCACGATTTTGATATCATGAAGGGGGGCAGCGCTCGTATGTGCGCTCCAAGCGCTCATAGAAGAGATCCTTGGATGCCTCATCCTTCTCTTCCGTCGGGGCATGGGCGCAGATGAGCGAGATGTTGAAGAATCTCGCTTTGACGCGGATTGTGGCTAGACGCTCGTCCACCGGGGTGAACGACAGTACTCGGCGACGGAGTCTCTCTCCCACCACAAATCCAACACCGAATTTGCGCTCCTTTACATGGCAGCTGTAGTAGACGTCGCAAGGCCCCAGACATTGCTTGCCTTGCCCCGTCCAACGCATTTCTTGGATGGCGGTGATGTCAGCTTTTGTCCTTACGAGGACATCAACCAGCCAGGCAGAAGCACCTTCCCCATTAAGGGTTCGGACATTCCAGGTGCATGCCCTCAAATCGTAGTCCTTTAAATGTTTGCCGTGGTCGTCATCATAAGGGGGGGTCTCATCCGAGGCTTTGCCTTGCTTCTTCACTGAAAGTGGTTTTTACGTGGCGGGTCCCAAGCCCAGCGCACAACCCATTGCTGGGACGGGGGTGGTTTCGCAACCAAATACACGTTTATATAGCGAGCCGCTTGCTCCAAGCAGACACCCGCTTGCAGCCGCACCTACTGGTGAACAGACGCTGCAGACTTCAGTGAGCCCTTAAACCGAATAAGTCGGAGTGGCCCCACCGCAGCTCCCTCTCTTTCTGCCGTGACCCAAGGCTCCACTCGGGTTGGTTACCGCATCTCGCACACGGGTTGCTCACGTTGCCCAGAGTGCGCGAACGAGGACGCAAGAGTCGGGATTGAGTATAGCCATGCAACTGTAACTGCATACCCAGCGCAACGACTATACCCCATTGCACTCCAAAACTATTACAGCTACAAAAATCATCTTGGACTCCTTTTAAAGAGAATGCTTGGTGCTACAAAAATAAATATATTAAAATAATAATGATTTTAAAAAATCAAAAAATTGCAAAATGTTCAAAATTAAATAAATCAAAAACTAATATTTTTTTGGCTCAATTTTTTTTGCATGATACCTCTGCCTGTTCTTAAAAGTTCATAAATTTTTCACGGAGGTGTTTTTTGTTTTTTGGAAGAATTTGATTTTTGAGTTTTTGAAAAAAAAAATAAATCACAATCTATTAATAAAATATTATCAAATTATTTCTCAATTTTACTATTTAGGGCAATAAGTATTTTTTGGTAATAATTTGGAAAACAAATGAATAAGAAGTGGTAAACTCTGCCATCTATGTACATTTGTGCTCACAGAATTAAGTTATCAGGTAGTGAAATTTCAATAATCGAAATAACATAGCAATCATTTACATAACCGTTTATTTTGTTCGCTGCAGCGTTTCATTCTATATAGCTTTTGCGTCTTTCAAAATCAATAAATACATTATTTAATTCTTGAAAAGAAAAGTTTTTGCTTAAGTTTTTTAATAATGATCTAATTGTAATCACTCTAACCTAAGGCTCTTTAAAATGCTAAACACTTTGGACGCTGCCATGTTCCAAATTTTAGATGGAGAAGACAAACCTTCTCCAAGGTGTATCAATCTACGATTCATGTTTCCTGGCAGGCACATAGAGTATACTTTGCTGTCAGGTAACCAGTAAAAGTTCTAAGCTCAAGGAATATTTCAGTTTTCCTCCTGGAAGGAGTTATGAATCGCTTTGATTCTTATTCCATTTGACTTCCTCCAGTGGACAGCAATCTGAGATTATTCTCAGCTAACTCCTAAGAAGTTCTCCGGTGTATCCTTTAGATGTACCGCAGAATAGCTCGGGACCATGCAAGCGCATTTGGAATCCACGCTTTGCGAGACAGTCCGCCCCTAAGTTGCCTTCAAACCCTTCATGTCGTGGAACCCACCACAGCGTTACGCTATTGTGGGCTCCCTGGTGGTTCAAGAGTTCACAAGCCTTGATGCCGTTTTAAAAAAGTCTAAGGCCTTTAACGCTGCCTGAATATCCGACATAATATTTATTTAGGCCACATTTGCCATTTACAAAGACATTCGCGAACACAGACATCGATTTGGAAGACCTCCGCCTGGAATATGGTTGGATACGAGCCCATTGGCAGACTTTTCTGGAATCTTGGTCCAAGTACGCCATAAAGTATATGGACAAATCTAAAACATAGGTACACTTTCAAAATAAAAATTTTAATTTTTAAATTTGTGAGCACACCTATGTTTTATATATCATTTTATTCGCACTCTCTTAATAAATCGATTAATATAAGTGTAATTCATTCTCATCAAGTGCTTCAAAAGTTAGACGAGGAATAAACATGAAATAGAAAACAAAAGAATAACCTGGGTTCAAATTACGCTGTTCAAGTTGTAAACTTTGAGCAAAGATTTTGAAAGTTGAGCTCACTTAATTGGGACGTTCTAAATTCAATGACATGCTCCGTTTTACCAGATTGGCTCTGGCGAGATAACGCTACTTGAAAATATGATTAAATTTTAACTATTTTATAAATAACTCCCTCAGTTTTGAAGTTATTTTACTAAAATTTTGCACATAACAGTTTTTTGAACATTGCCTTAATTGTTCCTTAAAATTATCGAAATAGGTCCACTTTAACATATAGCTCCAATAAAACTGATTACTCAGATATGTGTTTTTGCGCTATAACTCTAACTTCATATCTGAATAATAAATTGTATGCGTGCTATATGTAAAATTGAACCTATACTAAATTTTAACCTGTTTAATTGGAGGAGTTATAACGCAAAACAACATTTCTGATCAATCAGTTGTATGGGAGCTAGATGTTTAAGTGAACCGATTTCGATGATTTTATGGAATAGTTAAGGTAATATTAAAAAACGGTTATGTGCAAAATTTTAGTAAAATATCTTTAAAACTTAGGGACTTTTTTTTATAAAATAGTTAAAATTTAAGCAAAGTTTCAAGTACCGCTATCTCGAAAAGTGGAGCCAATAAGGTAAAACTGAGGACGCCATTGAATTTAGAAGGCTCCAATTAAGTACGAGCAACTATCAGAACATTTGTCGAAAAAAAGTTGATTTGATACCACTCTCGAAATATTCCGACTAAAAGAAGGAGCATCATTAAAAGTAGTAAATCAGGGGTTTTACACACTTCTAGAGTGAATCTTTTTGAAGCATTTTACAGGTATATGTTATTTTATAAGGTCTAGCAGTTATAGAAAGATTTAGATCGTTTCGACGTATTTTCCAAATGTGCCTTCAATTAAGGTGTTTTTGAAATAAAAATTACGCTCAAGATCGCATAATATTTTATCTTTAAAAGTTAGTTTATTCTGAAAGCACACCTCTTGCTAAGGTATCAAGTTATTCGTAATTGTTTGTAGAATACAATACATACTTAAAAAGTTCTTAAAATTAAATGCTTCAAAACCTATACGCGATAAACCGAAAATTTTGGAAATTGTGAAATGTGGAGTTACAGACTTTGAGTTACTTGCCATTTCGTTATTATTTAATGCACACTTTTCTTACCTACTACGTATGAAGTATACACATAAGTGCTAAATGCGCATTTAATTTTAAATCAGAATATGGTGTGCTTCAAAAGTTATGACATTATTAATTGTGCCCCTCTTAAAAATTACATAAAAAATTCACTTGTTTTCATTATTTTTTTAAATTTAAACACCTATATTTCAAAAGTTATGCAGCAAATTGATCCAAATTTTTTTTGAGGCTTCAAGTATACGTCAATGAATTATATCCAAAAGCAACCAGCTTGATTTAGTTTACAACAGTGTAAATAAAGCTAAATAACACAAAGGTTACTGTTTTTTAGATTTGCCCATATATGGTATATTGGCAATAATAAGGCTACACATACATTTGTACTTAGGAGTCAGGTATATTTTCATGTTTGGGGTCGTCGTTATACGAAATATTCGAGTAAAACAGGTTGCTAAAGTGTTTGGAGATACATATTTTCTATTTTTCGCAAATAACTGTTACTCATTGTCACGGAACCTACCAAAATCCAATGAAGCCTACCAACCTACCAATTGGAAAAAACCTACCAGTTTTGGTAGAAAGAGCCCATGTGTGGCAACACTGCACATTAGGTCAAATGATAACTTTTTCTCTGCGAAATTAATAGCAGCTAAACTATTGCATTATTTTAATGTAAAAAGATGGCAAACGTTAAAAAAGTGTAAAGGCAATAAATAAAACGTGAAAACATGACTTGGCTTTCGTAAAACAGACTTTTCTGCTTTTTTGTATGTTCAAATGATGAGTATATGTGTTTTAGTAGTACTCAAAAACATTGTCCAATTAGCTTGGTTTTGACACAAGTTATTTTCTTACCATACTCAATCCCCTCCCCCTTAAAATGAGCTACATAATAAAATAAGTATGGTCACATGTACATAAATGGTTTCTAAAGTAAAAAAAGAAAAATATTTACTACATGTCTCGCAGATATGCCTTAAGGAGGGATTTCTAAAGCAGTTAGTCTTTATAAAACACTTCATTTTCATTTGAGGTTTCAGTATTCCCAAATTCTCCACCGATATTATTTATATTCAGAATGCAAATGCTGCTTTGTGACACATTTACCAAAAATCGCTGGTAAGAATACGAATGCTTTTGAAACGAATGTCCAAAGCTCTATTCACTTTGAGTAAAAAATTTCGAAATTTCAATCCGTAAATTCGCTCAAGGATTTGTCTTTTTCCGAAGCCTGCTCATCAATGGTCTTTGCGAATCGGCGCAAGTGTCTTTGTAACATAACCATGGCTACGCTACAGGAGATGAAATGTAATCCAAATTGAGGCTGCTATTTTTTTGCTATCACATATTTTCATTTTCACTATTTATCACCATTAAAATTTACTATTTATCACCAAAAAATTTAGGCTAAGCTAGTTTTAGCAAAAGCGAGGACGAAATTCGGAAAAATTTTAGCTTTCGTAATTTACCATTTTAGCGATAGAGAAAGTTAGAATCCGGCTGCTGGTCGACACAGTTGGCTTTTTGATTTCGAAAAGAACTTCATCAGCAAGAAACGCTATGTTTTCAGATCTAAATATTTTAGCATCCTTTCCAAATTGCTTTCCATAATTTTCGTCTTTCTTTAATAAATAATTGCAAAAAAGACGCGTTTTTTCTTCTAAGAGTTTCGTGGAACTTTCACAAATATCAACAGCACCAAATTTTTTTCAAGATGGTTGACAACCGAAAAAAAATCTTTTCTTTTTCGAACATCCAATCAGCCAAACTTCAAACAACTCGCCTTTTGTATTAGCATGATAGCCCAGAAAAAACCGTTTTTCTTGAAAACGGCGCACACAAAATCGCAAAATTCAAATTTATTTACATTCATTTTTGCAATTTTTTAGGGCAATTAGTACATCTAATGCCCATAGTAAATAGCGGTAATTACACAGGTCTGCAAAAAAATGGGTTCGGAATGTTCTATAAAAGTGTAGTGTCATTTCCGAAGTAATTTTTTGCGTAGAATCCGAATCCGGGGTTTAAATTGCTC
>NW_023458556.1:102125757-102133858 GCF_013731165.1 Rhagoletis pomonella | reverse complement strand
AAAAAATTACTTCGAAAATGACCCTACACTTTCCTAGAACAAAACGTTGTTGACCTGTGTTATCATTAAGTTCTTGGGTTTTCATTTTTTAATTGTTAGTGTGTATATGTGTTTTATTATGTCTGCGCAAAAAAAATTAAAATGTAAAAAAAAACGTTGCCAAAAATTTGAACCACGCTGAACCATAATAATTTTTTAATTTAGGTGCCTCCCTTCGAAACAATGCCGATAACGAGAAGGAAGTTGTATGATGTATGGGTTGCAGAAGGGTAAGACCTGATCAGGCTCGTTGCTCGGCTTGAAAAATTAAACCAGCTGCTCAAATTACAGCATAAATAATAACTGTATCAAAGGCCTTAGAATGATCAAGCAATATTAAGAAACTAATATTATTTTCGTCAATTTGTGACCTTATATACTCCGTTACGTCTAAAAGCGCCGTAGTACAGATTCTCTTTGGCCTAAAATCAGACTGACGATCAGTTAGAAGTCCATTATCATACACATATGAACTAATCTGCTTATGTAGTATACGCTCAACCATATCTGACAATAAAGGCTGAATGCCTATAGGCCTAAAGTCGTTATTTACCTTGTGAACAGGAATTACCTTAGCAACTTTCCAATTCATTGGGAAAACGCAAGCCGTTAAGATGGAGTTTATAAGATAGGTCAAATGCGGTAAGATCTTGGGAAGGATTATTTTAAGGAAAGCTGTGTTAATTTCATCAAATCCCGCCGCATTTGATTTAATAGATAGAACGCTTGTATAACATCACAATCATCCACACATACAAAATCAAAAGGACTGGCACCAACATTTACACGTTCACTGTGGTAATCTATTTGGAATGGGTATGTTCACAAATTTATAATTTAATTCATCGATGTCTGAAATAAGAGGTGCAGTTTGTTTGGAGTTTCCAATCCCAATCTCCCTTATGGTATTCCATGTTTTTTTTTTTAGCTTAGCGCGGAGCTAAATATATCTTTATAAAACTTTGACTTGGCCAACCTGATGGCTTTGTTTACGACGAGTCGTGCATTTTTAAATTTACTAAGTAATTCAGTAGTACTATACCGTTTCCACCGCGAGTAAGCCTGATTGCGCAAAGTAATTAAATGTATGTACTTGCATCAAACCCGGGCCTACGTTATTTTAGCAAGTTTTGGCTATTTTTATTTAGTTTATTTAACGTTTATTATTTTTTATGAAAATATAGCTGAACACCATATAAATCCAAGTTTCGGACTTTGTGCAACAATTATGAAATTTCTGCAAAATTTCACCAAAATTTTTAACTTTTTGTCGGCATCTTTAGAAAAAAATATGGTATGCATTTTTGTAGTATATTAAATTCTAGTTTAATGAGATGCAAATTTGGATTTACTGCTGATTTTTAGCATTTTTTTAATGACGGTGTTACGAATTTTTGCCATACAAAGTATGTTCGACAATTTTTTATACTTAAAAAATGCGATACACCGTCAACAAAAAAATGGCCAAAAATAGGCGGTGAATTCTAGGTACTTCAGATTTTTACTTTATGCTAAACGCGAATGTGAATGTGAATTTTCGGAATGCGAATGTGGGAATGCGAATGTTAGGAATAACATTAAAAAAGCTGTAAGCAACTTATGTCATCGTTTTTATTACTTAAATATTTTGTAAATTATTTGAACATTGAACGAGTACTTAACCTATATAGTGTTTAAATCTAGTAGTCAAAGTTCAAAAGAGGCATATTATGTTTCAAAAAAAGGAATTTTGCTGCCTTTTCTCCCATGAGACG
Organism: Rhagoletis pomonella; assembly: GCF_013731165.1. Lineage (NCBI taxonomy): Eukaryota > Metazoa > Arthropoda > Insecta > Diptera > Tephritidae > Rhagoletis > Rhagoletis pomonella. The sequence goes on along the minus strand of NW_023458556.1, from coordinate 102,132,065 downwards.
ATTTCTTAGAGGCTCGTATATAAGGTCGGCTGCACTGAACAATTACTCACTTGGAACGCTGGCGAGTGAAGCGCTCAAATATTTGCGGGCCAGATCTCTCAATTTGTCGTATTTTAGTTTAGTTTTCCACCAATCGAGAGGATTTTCACCGAGATGAGCTCGTTTTTCTTTAATTCTTAATTTCTTTAATTTAAAATTTTTTGCTGATGGTGACTTATATTTTCATCCATTTAAAAAATTTTCGAACAAACTTTATATGAGAAAAATGCATAAAATCGAAAACTTGGAATCTCTCTAAAAATTCTGAATTAAAAGTTTTTTTTGCGAAAATCTGCTGAATTTTTTAAAATTCGTGTACAAAGTTTGAAATGTCGATTTGTGTACATACATATGTATATCGTCGATGTTTTTGCAAAACCGCCCTTCGACCAGTTGCAAAACCGCCTAAATCGCCGTTGTGGCAAGAATGAGATTTGGTTACCCTGAACTCCAGGCACCGAGATTTATGCATAAACATCATTAAATCGTTATTAGAACAACAGATTTGTAAAATAATAGCTAGAGAAAATACCGCCTATCAAAAGGCAATGCCTTCAAAGAATACACCGTTTTTTCGCTCTCCTGTAAAATTTGAGTGCCGTAAGATAGGCGGTTTTGCAATTGGGCGATGGGCGGTTTTAAAAGAAAGCAATTTAAATTTTGTGGCACTTTCATCTTCTTTTCGGCACTATTTTCGAATACCATTGGGCACATTTGGAAAATTTGAAATTCCATCCCTGGTCTGAACCTAGTCGTATGAGATTTTTCAGAATTCCCATCGCAAGCATAGCTGCGCAATGCAGCCGCGCGCTCAATTACATATACATACATACATACATAAAGCACATATTTCTATTTTCTACTACTATACTAAACGTTAAATGTGGGATACGCTGCGATTGTGTGCTTAAAGTGTTCTTACACTATATGTATTTCCATCTGTAAATGTGACTGTTTCGATACATATGCAATTGCATCTGTCTGTCAAGTTCTCAGTTTTTGATTAACTGTTCAAAATCACGTCCTTTGAAAACGAAATAAAACAAACACAAATGATTCTATCTGTATTTTCATCTGAAATAGAAACATTTCTATTTGGTACGTACGTGCATCTGCTATGTACAGAAACAAATCTAATTTGCCTTTACACGATATGTTGGCATTTCCATAAGTAAAAAGTGGCGCGCACACATGCAAATACATTTCGTGTAAGAACACTTTTAGTGGTCGTTAGCTGGCAGCTTATAGCTGCGCGCTCTGCCCATGTACACATTCGCATTCGCAAAACATTCGTATCATTTGATGCGAATGCGAATGTGTAAAATGATGCGAATCATTCGCATAACGAATGCGAATGTAAATATTCGCAACATCCCTGGTGGACATGTATACATTTGATGCATGATTTGATTTCAATTATTATAGTGTCTTCATATGTCATTGTCAAACATGTATGTTTTATAGTTCAACATTTGCAGCCCTTTAATGTGTACATTAGGGATGTTAATTTTCCAGCTTTTTCCGATCCCGGGATTTTCGGTACGTCGTTATCACAATCCCGGGATCCCGGGATTAGTCCCGGGGTTTAGATATTTATTACTTTTCGCCAACTTAAATCGAAAAAATTGCTTCTATATTGTTTGAGAAGCTCTCCTACCATAAAATAAATAAAAAATAAATGGGTTTGAAATCTACTTTTTATTTAAAGTGGCGTTTTTGTTTTTTCTTTCTGACGTCAGGATTTATTTTAAAGGACTCTGTAATTTCAAATATATGATTAATTCCAAAAATTATTTTAAAAATTCAATGGAATGTAGATTAAAAATATTGGTACCAAATGCAAGAGGAAATTTCTTTTGAATTAAAATAAATAAAATTTTTTGGATTCACAAGGACGAATATGTAATTTTTTAAGCTGATAAAGTCAGAAGGACGAAATACGAGGATTTCATTGAGTTTATATAAGTCCTTAACATATAATTTTTTCAAAAAGAAATATTGCGAAATTTCAAGTATAAAATTTTAAAAGAACATTTTAATTACTATCCAGTCCTTCTACACCAAAAACTTGAATCTGTTTAAATTCTACAGGATTTCCTCTCTAATTTGATACCCATACGTCTTCTCTAAGGACATTTCTCTGAATTTTTTAATCATTTTTGAATTATTGACGTCAGAGTGAAAAACTAAAAACGCAATTTTGCTATATTTGGCCCATGGTTTCGCGAATATATTGATATTTGTGTTTAAAATTTACTATCGCGCGGTGTTATATGTATATTTATAAAGAAATAATTATTATTAAATAAAACAGGAAATATAGCCAATAGCGGTCAAGAAAAGGAGTTTCTATTATTGCCATCAGTGCAAATTACAAATCCCGAAAATTCCGGGATTATTTGCCGAGAATCCCGGGATTTTTGGGATCCCGGGATTAACATTCCTAGTGTACATACATAAGTTTTAAACCGTAATATGTATTAAGGTAGTTTTTCAGTTGTAAATATCTTAAATGATAAAATGAACACGAAAAAACTTAAACTAAACTACCGTATTCAAAATATTAGCTTATTAATTACGCAGTGAGCCATCGTTGAGTGCAGACGTTTTTTTCTCGCAGCTCCGTCGCGTTTCTAATCATATTTACGTGCGCGATGTTTTTGTGTTTCAATTGTAACTCGCAGGGTGCGAGCGGTGATTTTATTACTTGTGGAATTTGTTTGCAGAACTTTCATTTAAAATAAGCAAAACTAAATTCCGCTTGCCTCAAAGTAATCAAATCAAATAAAAATCTAATATTCAGATGTGGCACCTGCAGCTGTGTATCTATTTCGTCCTGCTTGGCTAAGATTAGTAATGCTTTGTGTTCACTAAAAGAAATAGAAACTGCTTTTGGTGGACAATGGAACCTGCATAATCCAGAATATCCAACAAATTCGAATATATCGCATGTTTCTATAAACAATGCTGCTAGCAACATTGCGCCTAGTAATGATACAGCTGATAATAAGTCCCCTTTCAGACACGTCAAGTCTTGCTTTCAAGTCAGCTCGTTCGTAGGCGAAGGAGGTGAGAATAGAGGGGAAGAGTACAGATACCGCGAGTACAGATACCGCCGTACCGTCAATTCGTTTCAAGTTTTCTTGTCTCTTTTGATCTTTTCGTTGCTTCCCATTTATAGAACCAAGGACTTGAATTCAATTAAAGTTGACGCGTGCGGAAGCAAATAGAAAACACAAAAGAGAATGCGAAAAAAATTGCTTTCAAGACTTGACGTGTCTGAAAGTGGACTAACAATTTGATTATTACGCGTTCAAAAGCTAGGGTCGCTGACCTTAATAATTCGCCCTTGAACGTTAATTCTTCAACCTCGTTTGCTTTTTCTGCTGCTTCTGCTGTTCAGCGTTGCCATTTTAGCCGTTTTCCGGCTAGATTTAGCCGGTTTTGATAGCAACTAGCCGGAGAAAATTCGATCTAGCCGGCAGCCGATTTGTTAGCCGGTTTGTAAAGAAAGTTAGCCGTTTTTAGCCAATTTTACTATTTGCCTAATTTTCAGGTGCAAAAAGTAAACAAGTTGTAATGCAGACCCAATGAAGATTTTTAATGAACTCAATGTTTTACTTTCGCATCTATGCTCCCTAGTGGTTATTAGCGCGGACACATTTGATCCTATATGCTCCCTGTTGGAACCATACCTTGCTCCATTTCCTCAGTTTTATCACAGTTTTGAAGAGTATTTAAAAACAAAAGTAAGCACAAACGCTTTTGACCACGAAGCCGAGAAAATAATTCGAGAAAATGGTTGCTATTTTATTTTCACTTTAATAAAGGAATTACGCCAACGCCTCCCAACAAATATTGCCACACTAAAAAAAATTTACTTTTTTCGGTTGGAAATGCATTAAGAGTAATTAAACCAAAAGTATTTGTTCAACTACAGCAACAAAAACACAAATATAATGCCGACGAAATAACATCCATAGAGATGCAATGGCAACGGTTAACGTTACATACCTGGAGTAATTTAGACTCAACTGTAAAATTTTGGGCCGAAGTTTATCAATTTCGAAATGCCCTAGGAGAAAACCCTTTTGCTGACCTTTGCAACCTAGTTTTTAGTTTTCTTGTTTTGCCTATAAGTAATGCAGAAGTAGAGCGAATATTTAGTTCAATGAATATAATAAAAACTAAGCAAAGAAATCCAATGTGCGTTAAAACGTTAAACGCTATTTTATATATAAGATACGGTTTAAAACGTGTGCCATAATTTTACTGTAGATGACGATCTCTTCAAATTAATGAATTCAGGTGATATATACAATAGTGATTCATTTGATGATGAGGAATATACGCTCGATATAAATTAATGGTGTTAACTAGTCTTTCGTTTCTTGCGATTTATTTAATAAAGCATGTGAATTTTCACTAAAACATTTTAGCCGTTTTTTGCCAGAGTCTATGTGAAATTTCACTAAAACATTTTAGCCGTTTTTAGCCGGTTTTTTTTTGCCAATCTAGCCGGTCGGCCCAAAAAGTTCTGGCAACACTGCTGCTGGTGCCATTACAACTAACGCTCTCACTGCCGACACTGGCGTTGTTGCCGCTTGCTCTGCTAATCCAATAGGCATATGCTCTCGAAGCATGTGCACAGTAACAGTGTTGCCGCGAATAATTTTTAGTGGTAGCCAAATTCCTTTAAAAAAAGGGCCAAAAAACAGCTAAAAAAAGGCGTTGTGGCTAAAAATGGTAGCTAAAAATTTTTACTTACATATACATATATAAGTATACACGCAAACATTTTAAATAAGTAATGGTATAGAAAAACAATGAACACTGGGTAAAAAGCTAAACCTTTTTGAATAAAAGGGGAAATATACGACACCAACTTCCTGGCTCCGTCAAGTAATTGTACCATCAGCCTCGAAGCATATAACTTACCAGCATGGTGGTCCAATATTTATTTCTTTACAAATGAGGTCGAGAAAGATCGAAATGATTAGAGCCGAAATTTCACAAATTGTCTACCATTTTGTTAAACATTGTTTTTTTGTTTTAATTCACAGCTGCAATATCGCGAACTTAATCTTCCACAAACACGGCTTTGACTCATATAGTGCAGGAAATTTCGGCCAAAATACTCTTTACTTAGAAAATTTAGCTAACTTCACCACTCACGACACCAGCATTCTGGTACGATCATAAAATTTTCAAATAGTTTTTGAAGTCGCACCAGCGGCTGGTACAATCACATCACAAGGATATACACGGTCAATCGGCTTGATGGGCCATTTAACAAATTAAGCATATTAAGGGCCGTAAACTTATCTATTTTAAACTATAGTTAAATCGTTAATAGATAAGTTAACAGCCTTAACTATTTTACAGTATGTATGTATAAAAACGTAAGAAACATATAATATATATATGTATATTTCTTATTTTAAAAATTCATCTCCTACTTAAATGAGAAAAATTAAACCAAATTAAGCATATACAACTTTTTCACGCCATGTATGAATAAATTCTCCAAAGGGCTAAAAACGGGCTAGGGGCAATTTTAAATTTACGTGGCCAAAAAAGTATGTGGTAGCTAAATCTAGCCACCAAAGGGCTAAAACGGCAACACTGCACAGTAAACGAAACTGAGACGCTGTCTCCTCGCAATACTTCTTTGGCTGCTGTTAACTCATCGGTTGCTGCGCATGCCATTGATACTTCGGCTGCTGATAATGAAAATCGCTCGGCAACCAATGATGAACATGGTTGCCACTCGCCAACATTTTTTTCTACCAAAATCTCTTAAGAAAAGTTACCAAATCTTCACTACCAAAATCTTCACTTCTTTACTGAGAAAAAAATATACTTACGGCCCGGTTCTGTGCATTTTATAAATTCAATATTTTTATAATTTGTCGATTTTTGATTATTTATCAAGAACTCCCAGTTCTAGCACAGAAGTTTAAATCCATTTTCTTTATAAGTTATCAAGATTGAAAATGCTATTGACAATTATAATAATTTTTTTTTATTAGTAAATATTTTTCTATCAATTAATTACTGCATGTGCGGTTATTCTCATTTTCGTTTTTTGGTGTTTCCGACAGGGTAGGAGTATTATGTAATGTGGAACGATTTTCCATCATCCCTTGTAAAATTTGGTTTGGAGACAAACCTGTTTCGGCGTTGTGCCATTTTCAATGTAATTTTTCGTTCGGAATGTGCCGATACTTGGACCTGCGTTTCACGGAATAATAGCGCCGGCACACCCA
>NW_023458556.1:102118822-102125657 GCF_013731165.1 Rhagoletis pomonella | reverse complement strand
TAGTAATGCAAATAGATGTTTAGTTGCAAAAGTTACCAAAATGAAATAAAAGTTACCAAGTTACCAAACCGGTTAAAAGTTACCAATTTTGGTAGAAAGTTACCAATTGTGGCAACCATGATGATGAATCAACAGAGATTGGTGACAAAAACTCAAATAACAATGCTGCGTGGACTGAAGTGAAAAACAGAAGGCGAAAGAAGGCTTTGGTTGTTGTAGGCTCAAATGATAACACTGAGCAGAGTGTCGCTGTCCGCAATAAATGGTTACACCTATCATCGTTTGAGCCGAAAGTCGCGCTAAAGACATAAAGAAATATGTAGCTAAACATGCAAGTATTGATGTTGATTCTCTCTCTTGCTACATGTTGGTTAAAAAGGATTACCCAGTAGACAAACACAAGCGAGTCAATTTCAAACTGGGCGTCTCATCGGTAAATTAAGTTGTTCATTATGGCCAGCTAATGTAAGAGTTAGGCCATTTCGTTTTTTTTTTTTTCAAAAGCAAACAGCTCAACAACAATCAAATGTGACGATAAACATTTGCCATTAAAATGTCAAATGTGGTGATGTTCTTAATATATACTACCAAAATATTTCGGGATTAAGAGCAAAGTCAAATACTATCCATCGCTTTAGCACTGAAGAGTCGTATGACGTAATCGTCATTGTGGAAACCTATATGACGTGTTTCGCAAAGACCGGGACTCAGCTAGAACTGGCTGCTTGAGAGGAGGCGGAGTTCTTATTGCTGTAAGAAGAAAGTTTCGGGCGTTTTCAGTGAAGCTCGATAATGACGTCTCCTTGATTGACCAATTCTGTGTGCATCAAGGGTTCTAAAGCATATGGCTCTCTATATCTAATTGCCTCTTATATTCCGCTAATAGTAATATTTATTTACATAAGGCACTTGTGGATAACACAGCTAGTCTAGTGGTAGATAATTTAAATGACGATCATCTTTGTGTGCTGGGTGATTTGAACCTTTGTAACGTTAGATGGTGTAGTAATTCCAATAATTCAGATCTGCTGCCTAATAATGTAGTTACCAATCACGAAACTTATTTTGTAGATAGCTTGCTAAGCCTAAACATAAAGCAAATTAACTGTTTTCCCAACAATTTAAATAGATTGTTAGACCTGATATTCGTAACAGATAATATTAACTTTTTTATATCAAAGTGCATTCTCCAATTTCCGATGCTGGTATTCATCATATCCCTTTAGATATTAAGCTAAAGTTTTATGAGTTCGCAACAACATCGCCTATTGATAGAATTGCTTTTAATTATGCATCCTGGGATTTTCAACGTTAAATACATCTCTTTTAGATTATAAATGGGATGAGTTATTTTTTCGGAATGGACACTCACTTTAAGAAAGAAGCGCTGTTATAAATCACCCTGGTACAACAAAGACCTGAAGAAACTAAAAAATCTCAAAAATAGTTACCTAAAAAAATTTAAATCATCAAAAAATCATTCATTCTTTGTAAAATACTAGCGATATCATAAGGGATTCAAATCACTAAATAATCTCCTCTACAAAAACTATATTCGTAGCACTGAACAGAACATTAAAGCTAATCCGAAATCATTTTGGATCTTTGTCAAAGCCAAAAAATTATGCGCAAGTATACCTACTTCGGTAATGCTCGACGATAAATTTGCTAGTACTCCTGTTGAAGCAGCTAATTTGTTTGCTGACTTTTTTATGTCGAATTACGTTGCTGATGACGGGCAATTCCCTAATTTCTCTTCTGAAATATCTTCTATTCTCAACTTTGGGCCTCTTTTTATTCCATCGGATGGAATTATAAAGGGGATGATTTCTTTCAAACCTTCTTCGAAAACAGATGCAGACGAGCTGCCGGCTATCTTATTTAAAAACTGTCCGGCCTTAGCGATTCCTCTAGCGAAAATCTTTAACAAATCGTTATCGTCAGGTATTTTCATAGATGACTGGAAGTTATCTACCATCACACCTTTTTTTTAAAGTGGAAGAAAAAATGACGTTCGGAACTATCGGCCAATCTCGAAACTATCGAACATCTCAAAACTGTTTGAATGTGTCATTAAGGACAAGTTCTATTTTGCAGTTAAATCTCTAATCTGTCCGAATCAGCATGGGTTTGTGTCAAGCCGCTCGACAGTATCGAATCTTTCAGTTTTTAGCGAATTTTGTACTTCTTCATTCTCGGCAGGATTCCAAGCCAATTGTTTTTATACCATATAATATATAAGATCAATAAGTAAAATTTCCTCTTTAATTATGCCAAGCCGGTCATCGCATGACGTGCAAATAGCTCGACGAAAGTTATGTCGTCCACGAGGGTAGCCACAAAACAAAGGAATATGCATTATATGCATAATCAGATCCGCCTAAGTGCTTCTATTTTGCTCTACCCTTCACGACCACTGTTGTTATCCCTGCTGGGCCTTTCTAGTTAAAGGCTCTGTGCTAGGGATGTCAACGTACTTGAAGGGCCTTGTGGCCGCCTTTGTTTGTTTTACGACAAAGCCGGTACACCTAGGGTTGAAGTTATGGTCTGACTACTGCGGCCTTTCTCTTGACATTTTCTTTCTTCGTCGGCCGGTAAGGATTTTCAAAAAAAAAATATGAACAATAGGCGACAAAAACATTCGCCAACGGCCAAAGAGCAATTGAAAAATAAATTTTTAAACCGAAAGCCTGACCTAGAATCACTTAAACACGATAACCACTGATACGCAATTTAACCCACAAAAAACTCCATATCTTAAAAGTCTGATAATTGGCAATAAAAGACATTATTCCTACTTCACAAAAACGTAAATTAATAAAAAATCCCTGGTAGTAACAAAGTAAAATTTAAAGAATTCACTGCATTACTAGCCCGAAAACAAGCCGTTCTCGAGTCACGGCCCCTCTCTGCACTCTCGCAAGATCCCTCCGAATTCACTGTCCAATTGGGGGGCAGGATGACTAAATGGGCTACCTCCGGGTGGATGAGATCCTACTTCCGCTCGCAAAACTACACTAAATACCCACAGATGGCTCCGCACACAACGCCCACATATATTCACACACATTTTCATTTACACTAAACTGACATTTATCTGGCACTTACTCACTTACTTTGTACACACACTACACATGTAATACACACGCACCCATTTACATATGTATGACCTGTCAATTTTACTTTGATTTGTAAAACACAATTGTTGCGATCTTTCCCCGAACGGACGTGTCCGAACAGCCCCCCGAACTTGTTAATAAAAATTACATTATAACTCCTAAAGCGAACTTTCCAGTGCCTTTTCTTTAATATCAAGTGGAAAGTGAAAGTGCGAGGGGTAAGATAGCTCAAAAGGATAGGCCTTAATTGTTCACTGCGCAACTGCTCGCTCGAGGCGACAAATATCTGCGTGTGAAACTTGAAAAAATGTGAATTCTCTTCGATTGAAACTTGACAATATTTTAAATTCTTTTCGATGGACGCTGCAGTTGGGAGGACTTTCAGTTATAAAATTTTTTTTGCGGTGCAAGAATAATTCCTTTTTGAGAATTGCATCGGGGCTGTCCCTTGCATCTGACCACTACAGCACCCGATCGCCAAACCCCATGAAAAAATATTGCCCGACAGGTAGCGAAATTACTGTTTTTTGAATTTTTTGTTAAAAATAAATTTCCCAAAGAGCCACATTTGAAATGATGGAAACGAATATAACATCAAAAGCAATTACGAAAATGTGGTTTAAAATTATAGCGCACACATTCTTCTTTCATGTCTAGTAGTTTGTTTTTTAAGATTGGTCCAAAATAAACCTAAAAAAAGGACTATGTTCCCTTTGACGCAAAGATCAAGTAGAAGTGGGAACTTGTATGACTGCCCATTGATAGCTCGGTTATATAGGAGCTTCAGAAATAATTAGATGGTTCACAAGGTGTCGTAAGTGTCGTATTGTTGTATGTCGTAAAGTTTTTCACGGCTAAATAAATGTTTAGAGGACTTGAAACAGCAAACAACTATTTTTTAACGGTGTGAAATTTCATAATACGACTTTTATGGTAGCTGGCGAATCCTTTAAATATAGTTTTACCAGTTTAAAGATTACGACGTACAACAATACGACAGTATACAACACCTTGTGAACTACCTAAATATGTTTAAAGATCCTTTAATCAAAGATGATAAGTCAAGACCTAACGTCGCATCCCCACAGGCAAAAAATATTGACTACAATTTATCATTTTGTTTGCCAGATATACGTTTTATCACTGCACTTGCACAACATTTGTATTCGCAAAAGCTCCGCATTGATTATTGCGAATGCCAATGTTAAAATTAATGCAGAAGTTCTGCGGTTGCGAATGCGAATGCGAATATTCGCAACAACCCTGATAAGTATATGCACCTATGTATAGAAGTGTATACTAATGAACATTGAAAAGGTACGTAGGAGCAGCAGGCTAACAGCTGATTTAAGTTTTCAAATTTTGTTTAAATTTTACTCTAACCTGTATACTTTTTAACTTATTTTGACATTCTAGAGTTCAAAAAGTAAGGTAGTTCTATTTTACGACATTCGTTGTTTTTGTTAACTACATATGTGCCTTTCAATAAAAAGGAAAACAGTAATACAGTCTAACAAATTTGAAAAAATATTTTGATAGAGGTTTTTGTGCTGATTACGAATCCGTAAGTATAAAGTTTCCATTATTTCCAGATTTTATGAAAAACGTGGTCAAAGTGTCAAAATTTGAGAAGCTCTAGCAAATAAACAAAAGGGTTAAATTAAGCCTTGAACTTTTGACTACAATCCCTGAATATACCATCTCTACACCTTGACCCTAAGGTCACTCATAGTCATTTAATGAACAGTAAAAACTGCTTTATGTCATATGTACTTATGTATGTAATGACATGCATTGGTAGTTTACGTCTACATTTACCCAAATATACGGAATTATATATTACCAAAATATTTCGGGATTAAGAACAAAGTCAAATACTCTTCATCGCTTTAGCACTGAAGAGTCGTATGACGTAATCGTCATTGTGGAGACCTGGTTAAACGCGGACTTCTATGAAGGCGAAACTTATACGACGTGTTTCGCAAAGACCGGGACTCAGCTAAAGCTGGCTGCTTGAGAGGAGGATTCTTATTGCTGTAAGAATAAAGTTTCGGGTGTTTTTAGTGAAGCTCAATAATTAGGAATCGTTGCTTGACCAATTATGTGTCTGCATCAAGGGTTCCAAAGCATATGGCTCTCTATATTTAATTACCTCTTATATTATAGCTAGTCTAGTGGTAGATAATTTAAATGACAATCATCTTTGTGTGCTGGGTGGTTTTAACCTTTGTAACGTTAGATGGTGTAGTAATTCCAATAATTCAGATCTCCTGCCTAATAATATAGTTACCAATCACGAATCTTATTTTGTAGATAGCTTGCTAAGCCTGAACCTAAAGCAAATTAACTGTTTTCCCAACAATTTATATAGATTGTTAGACCTGATATTTGTAACAGATAATATTCACTTTTTTAATATCAAAGTGCATGTCTCCAATATCCGATGCTCCATATCCCTTTAGATATTAAGCTAATGTTTTATGAGTTCGCAACAACATCGCCTATTAATAGAATTGCTTTTAACTATGCATCCTGTGATTTTTCAAGATTAAATACATCTCTTTTAGATTATAAATGCGATGGGATATTTTTCGGCTTCGACACTCACAGCTGCTATTCCACTTTTAAGTCAATAATGCACGAATTTTGCTTACACAATATACCTTTAAAAAAGAAGCGCTGTTATAAATCACCCTGGTATAACAAAGACCTGAAGAAACTGAAAACCCTCAAAAATACTTATCTACAAAAATTTAAATCATCAAAAAATCATTCATTCTTTGTAAAATACCAGCAATATCATAAGAAATTTGAATCATTAAATCATCTCTTCTACAAAAACTAGATTCGTAGCACTGAACAGAATATTAAAGCTAATCCGAGAAGTAGTACATTTATGCCGATTCTGGACCAGTGCAAGCAGCGCTGCTAGCATATGGTTTGCTGCTTGCACCGGTCCAGAACCGCTATACGGTTTGCTGGTGCTCTGCCGCAAGCTTTGCTGCTCCGCCAAAGATGTCGCCGATCGTAATCCAAGTTCAGAACCCAGATAAAAGCCGCAAGATGTCGCTGGTGACAAATCTGAGTCCGGAACCGGAACCGATCACAGGGTGTTCCGCTAATGGAAATCCGAGAAATCCGATACCATTCAGAACCGGAATCGATCACAGGGTGTACCGCTGATGGAAATCTAAGAAATCCGATACCAGGTGGTTTATATGCCGAAAATTAATAAAGTGTGTTGGTATGCAGTCAGAAATATAAACAAACGTACATACGTACATATGTATATACATATATAGATGCTCCACACCTAGAAAAGTGTGTTAATAATGTGTACATAGTTGATTGCTAAGTATTTAATATGTATGTGTATATATACATATATATGAATGGAAAGGTCTGTTGATGTTGATGATGAGAACAAATAAAATTTAATTTGAAATAAAAGAAGGTTTTATATTTACTTATTTATTTTGATAATAAGAATTTTAAACATAAATGTCCGCAATTATATGAATTATAGCTTTGCAGTTTATTATAGTTATATTTAACGTTTTTTCCTAAATTCTTTATTATTTGCTTAGGAGGCTGTAAGTTCCAAAGCTATCGAAGTAATCAATCTCATTATCGTTTTTCCAGTAAGCTACCCAATGCGTTCCTGGACCCTTTGAACTATCCAAATTTATTATTCCACATTCTCTCTTAAATGGTTT
>NW_023458556.1:102117625-102118722 GCF_013731165.1 Rhagoletis pomonella | reverse complement strand
AATTAATAACATAATACTATTTTACCCTTCCGATTTATAATTTTTTTATTTCAGACTGATGACAAATTACCTTTTAATGAATATATATCGGTTGGTGGATTATGTATTTGAATATTTGCGAAATACACTAGGCCATTTTGTTTAATTCCCCACAGTGTTGGGAAATAAAATTTTTCCTTCAGTACGAAATCTATATAAAAACTGTACTTTTCGACTGTAAATTGTATCGACTTTTTAATTTGCTCATATGCATGCATACATAGATTCCCTTCAAGACCAATGATTTGATGGTATTCACGGGAAAGTTTATGTAGGTACATTTATATATTTTACACTTTTAACATAAATGTCAAGGCAGATATTTTAAGATACACTTCTTAGCAAACACATTTTTTTAAGTTATTATGAATGGATAAAAGAGACATCTTCTTTGAATTCAGTACTAAAACTTGGCATTTCAAGTGCTTATCAAAACTTTATACATGTTAACTAGATTCGCCATTTATCTTAAAATTATATAATTTTAATTATTTGTTCATAAAACTGCAGTTTACACTTTAACAAAATTCGTATAAATCCAAAGTTTAATCTATGCGCAACATTAAAAAAATCAACAAACTTTCGTAAAGCTTTTTAATTAGATTTCCTATAAATACATATTTTGAGTATGCAGTTTTGTAGCCCGATCAATTCAAATAAAGCGCAAGTTTAAAATACATAGCTGCGACTTATCGTTGATTTTTAATATTTTTTTTTATGAAGGCGTTGCTCATTTTCTTCATTAAAAAAATCGTCGAACATACTTAGATAATATGGAAAATTACCGACCTCGTCAAAAATATGCCATACATCAATTGTAAATCACAGCTACTTTAAATTTGCACTTTATTAGACTAAAATTGAATGAGCTAAAAAACTGCAAAATATTAAGAGATAAAATTGAAATAGAAAGTTCGAAATTTTTACGAAAGCTTGTCGATTTTTTTAATGTTATTCAAAGATTAAACTTATTTTCATTTAGTGTTCGTTAAGGAATAAACTATATTTTTATAAACAAATAATTCAAATTAAAATATAATAAAATAAAAAGTCAAATC
>NW_023458556.1:102114924-102117525 GCF_013731165.1 Rhagoletis pomonella | reverse complement strand
ATAAAAGCGTTGTATATTAAAAAGTTTTTTTTTATATTATTTATTTTGCTGTATATTGTTATTGTTTTTGATACAGAATTTCGCTGCTTGCTACCTATGCATGCTATCACTTTGCCATGGGGTGCTCTCGTATTCTTCGAAATTTGGAATAGTATTTTTGCATTTCGTGCAATCCTTGCATCGTGCAAGACTTCGAGAATACCCCTATTGTCTGTAAATTGAGAAAAAAAATTGTAAAGCTGAATTTACATGAGGCGATTTTCCAGGCGATTCAACATTGCTCAAGGAAAATCGCTAGTGTAAATGGTGATTCATAAATTGGTTTCCACAAGTTAGACAGCAAGTCAACTTTTGCGGGCGATTATCGCCTGTCAAAAATGGCTTCATCAAAAGGCAGCCTACGTTATAGGCAAAAACCATTCGAATATTCAAATTAAACTAAAAGATATTTTCGAGATAACTAACAACACTCGCCAAAAAAAATTCAGCCTTCTTTTTAAATAATTTGAGCTTCATCATATTATCGCAACTGGTGCGCGTAACGACCCGGCGATGTGCCGATAATACGATTGATCTTTTTGTTGTATTAACTTCTTGGGCATATCAAACATTATTTGAAACATGTCAACTATAATTAAATTATTTTCCTCTAACTTTCTACAGTGCAGTTTAAGCAAGTTCCAGCGTCCAATCCTAAAGTATTTTGTTTGAATTGAAAATTCAGTTCAAATCAGTACAAATTTTCAAAAATCAGGACATTAGCGTACTGATTGAAGAAATTAATAAAAATCAGTACAGGAGTTGAAAAATCAGTACTGTACTGATAAAATCAGTACGTCTGGCAACCGTAAGTGTGAATAGGTAGACTCATGTCCAGGCATGGGCAGAAAACGAGCTCACAGCGCGACAGCATGCAAAATTAATTAAGCACACCAACACATTTGGCTAACGCTTGTATGGGGTAATGCCCACCATGATGAAATAATACAAGGTGTTATCGGCTGGCAGCTTCTCGCTCTAATTCCGCCATATTGACTGCCTTAGGTGAAACAGTGTTACTTCTTAAACAATTCTTTGCCTAATAATATAGTTGAATGTTTTTTATTTTTTCTCAGTATACACATTGAGTTTTCTTAAAAAGGTATTTTATCTTATTTTATTTCTTTTCATTACGAATATACCATAACAAGCAAATTTTGTTTAGAGGAAAATATTAAATTTTATATTTTTCCCCCAAATGGGGATTTATTTCTTCCCGTTTTTCTTTTATTCTACTGAGCTAAGGCAGTGTCAAATCGAGCTGTCACAACCAGTGCAGCCGTTTTGTCCCTTTGGTGGCTAGATTTAGCTACCATATACTTTTTTTGGCCACATAAATTTAAAATTGCCCCTAGCCCTTTTTTTAGCCCTTTGGAGAATTTATTCATACTTGGCATGAAAAAGTTGTATATGGTTAATTTGATCTCATTTTCTTTTATCTATGTAAGAGTTGAATTTTTAAACTAAGAAAGACTGATATACATATATACATATATGTATTGTATGTTCCTTATACCATGTCCCCACTAGAGCTTAACGACGTAGTTATGGCTGTTGAGTTGGTTATCCCGATAACCCACTTGATCTAGCGTTGTTTCGCCATATAAAAATGACAGTACTTAACCATTTCACTGAGATGGTTAAAAGCTAATCAACTCGAAACCACGTCGAAAGTCTGATACAACCCTGTGTTTTCCCGCCATCTGTGGGTCATTAGCGTTAAAATGTAAAAAATTCGTTCCCTACTGGTGTTTGGACTTAACTAAGATCAGATTAGATTTAGTCCGGTTTTTAAAAAAAATGTGGTATCTACTTCTCTACTCCGCTTGACTTCAAATCTATTCCGTTTTTTTTTTATTCATGTTATGACCCTCTTGGGGCCTTTTTTTGAGTGTTAACCACCGGTTTCAGTAAAAAAATTGAAAGTTAGCCAATTCTCACTGTTAAAAAGAAACTCTTTCATAGCAATGCGTCAATAAAGTAACTTCGTTATTTTTTGATGTATGGCTGTAGAAATTGGCGGCTGCAGAACTTAAATAAAGCAGTTAAAAAATATACGTAGAATGAAATTTATATAAAGTAGAAAAGGTTTAGATCCTATTGCTCTTTAAAAAATTAAGAGTTAGATACGTTCTATTTTATAGAAAATGCTAAAAATTACCTAAATATGTAACATATTATCCTTACATTGCCTCGCGTTCTTATTTTTGCATGAATAGAAAATATTTAAGTCAAACAATTAATGTTAGAAACGAAAATAAAAAATTCATTCTAGTACGGAAAATTTGTTTTTGCTCCGATTTTTGCAGCGATTTAGTCCTGAATCGAGTTTTGGAGGTCCGAACACTGTTCCCTACATTTGTACTGTTTTATAAACCTCAAACCGCAGTGTGGACAGCAATAGTTAGCAATGTGGTTAAGTTCGACTTGAGATGGGTAACTTTTTGGTGGGGACATGGTATTACGTTGTTATACTACTATAGTTTAAAATAAGTAATATAAAAAAAACTTTTTCATATACAACGCTTTTATAAATGGACTAAAAAGTAGAAAATAATACTT
>NW_023458556.1:102107305-102114824 GCF_013731165.1 Rhagoletis pomonella | reverse complement strand
TTTTTTTATATTATTTATTTTCTACTTTTTAGTCCTGTCTGAATAAAATTTTGCAATAGATATTAAAATAATCAACGATATTAATAGAAAGGTGCACACACATGCATTTACATATGTATGTACATACAAACGAGCACCAATTAATTTTATTTAAAGAAATGGCGTGTCGTCTATTTCCGGTGTAGCAAACGTAGTACATAGGGCGACATCTAGATGTCATCTACCTCGACCTATTCACTATGCTTTTTTATAGGAGCTTTTCAAAGCTTTGCTTTATGGTGTCGGACACACAACATTGAAAGTTTCTGGAACACAACATTGCAAGTTGATAAAAGCGTTGTAAAAACAGTTGTAGAACGAAATACACGATGTACAGTGTTTGTTTGTTTTGAACGCAGCGCTGCTTGTACATAATTTTCGCTTTGCGAAGCCTGAAGCAGTGTTGATAATTGCATTTTCCAATTTCGTATGAAAATCTAATTCAAATTGTACTTTTTATCACTAAATTCCCATTATTTTTCTAATTATAAGGCCATAAATAACAAAAAAAAAATCCGCAAAGTTTAGAATTTTTGTTAGATAATCAACTCTACTTTTATAAAAAAATTTGCGAAAAAAACCAAATGAAGAACATTGCGAATATTATATAAAGATTACTATAATTTTGAGTGCGAGTCTTTATAGTTATTTATTCGTTTTTACCTGTTAAGTCAGTGAATTTGTACTTAGTGAAAAATGGAAATATAATATATTAAACATTCCAAAATAATAATGTTCTAATCATTTTAAAAATTTTCAACACGGTTTTTTTAATTTCCAGGTATCTTTAAAAAAATGTTTAATACTTCATCATTAAGTTTCAGTTTGTATAAGTAAACATCGCCAACAAAGGGGCTTAAGCACCCTTGGTCACGGGTTCAAAACCTGTAGCACGGACTTTATTTTTTTATACTATTTATAGATTCTATTTATAGTTTCGTAAAGCGACATGGGACACATTACTTTCCTAGGACGTGCACTGTGTTAAGATTCATCCACGACGTAATGTGTAGACTATGAGGCCTATCCATGAATTTATGCATTACCACACATTACCTTTTCCCACTGGACATTCACAGACTGGAATATTCACAGACACTAATACATGAAAAACATACGCATGCGCAAAACGTACATTTTGCTCAAAACTATCCTTCTTAGCTGAATCCAAACATATTGCGCAGATAGGTTACTGCCAATATAGAAATATATTAAATATATGGGTATTTCCTGGGTTACGGACGCGACATTCGTACGACTTTAGAGTTAAATAAATCATACGAAAACTGAAGTCACTTGTAAAAAAATTTGCTGTTGTGTAGCTTTTATACCGTCCTTTGGTTGACAAAAAACTAGGTGCGCTTGGAACACTGAAGTCGAGAAAATCGATGAAAAGTAGGGCATAACGGACGCGACAAAAACAGAAGTGATTTCAGAGTACATGTTAAAACTAAGCAAAACTCAGCGAATCGTGTAAGGTTTTCCTTTATTAAACATTCTTTAAATAAAGTCTAATTATGGACCGTTACAACCAATTCATTTTTAATCAGAGGCAATTTGTTGTTGATTTAATTTTGAATTAAAATCTGGTAACGGACGCGACATGTCGGACGCGACATGTCGGACGCGACAGATTTTCCCCCCATACAATATTTTTACTAGTAACACATACTAAATTGAAGTTTTTATTTAATTTTTTCAGTTCTCCTCTCCACAGTTTCCCGTTTTCAAAACCTCTTTTCGCCATCTGAATACGAAATATAAAGTTATAAAGCCGTTTAAATTCATTTACTTGCATTTTCGGTTTACCTTTTTTGGGAAATGCCCATATGGGAAATTCATATCGCTTGAAAATATATGAATTCTAAAAATCATTACTTTTCTATTCAAATTTGAAATTCGTTCCACAAAAAAAAATATAATTCACAACAGTTTAACTATGGGGGCATGCTGGTTTAAACTTTAACTGAGCGTTGTGAATATCAAAATCAATAGTTAAACTTTTGTCAGAACTTCGTCATTGAAGTTAATTTTTTTCTTAATAGTACGACAAAAGTTTACACAAAATTGTTTTACGTTTTTCTCTAAAATTCAGAAAATCTTCCTCATTAAGTTTTTCTTTGTTTTTATTTGTTTTGATTTCTAAATCTATCATCTAAGAATTTAATCAAAACAGTGCTGTATATCTTAACGAATCAAGTGTTGCCAAATTTTGGCAGATGAAATTGTACTAAAAAGTGCTGGGTAGTGGGAAAGTAGAAAGCACTTGAAATTGTATCAAAAAAGTACAATTGTATCGAAATTATCAACACTGGCCTGAAGCTGGCAAAGGTTTTTTTATTTTTGCGTTGTGCTAGCTGAGTATAAAAAGAGAAGAGAATAGAGAGCAATATGTGGTTTGTTGATGCTCTCTAAACACAAACGTGTGAAAGGAAAACGGTCTAGCAATGCGTGGTATTGTTGATCAACTTAATACTTTAATTAAACATACTTATTATTAAAATTTCATTTTAAAAATACCACTTTGTCCTATTGTGGTGCAAATATGTCATTTTAAAACATGAATCATAGAAATCGACCCAGTAGATCAGCTGCTTTGCGCCAGAAAAAATGTGGGCTTTAATTTTATATATAGTATAGATTAGGGCTGTGCGATTATTCGATTACTCGAGCAAGTTGGTTAATCAGTTATTTGGTTAATCAATTACTCGAGTAATCAAGATTTCGATTACTCAAAACGATGATTAATCGAGTTACTTGAAATATGATTACTCAAAAAAATAATTTTGCTCGTTAATAGAGTTTGCTTTGGAAAATGCTTATTTTCTTTTTTTACATTCTGTATATGAAAAAAATTTTTTGTTTTAATTTTTGAAAACAGAAACGTTGTTTTCAAAGTATCAAGGAACTTTAACTACTTTATACATATGTAAAGAGTTGAAATGTTGATTACTCATTTTACTCAAAATGTTGATTAATCATAAAGCAAATTACTCAAATATTTTTGTTTTTGGTTAATCAAAAATCTTGATTACTCGAGTAACTGAACTTTTGAGTAATCATAATTTCCAATTAATCGAATAATTGAGTTATTTACTTTATGATTAATTAAAATTTTGAGTAATCAATTAATCGCACAGCCCTAGTATAGATATATTCCGATTCGTGCTGAATGTTTCTGACTCTATAATAATAATATAATAATAGATTGGCGCATACACATATCGTCGCCTGGGTAAAAGATTGTCGTATGTTAATTTCGGTAGGTTGTGGGAAATCGCAATTGAAGTTTGGAATACAATTTTTCAAAAACGCGAAGATAGATTTTCTCCAAGGTAGAGACCTTGTTACTAGTTCACAAAATTCTTAAATTATTTAATTTTTAATGTTTATTGTTAATTAGTTTTGAGCTTATGAAGGATTTTCTTTAGTAAAATTTGGTCGTAAGCGCCATTTGTCCACAATTAGGCAGCCACTTTGTATGAAATACGACAAAATGGGATCACAACTTTTACTAAATTAACGACACTTTTTACTCAATAACTAAAAGAGATATACAAAAATGGAGAACACCATTTATAAGATATTGATTAGTTTAATATGACTGCATCGCTAATTAAATTTTTACTAAATTATCGAAAAAATTGTAGTCAATATCTCGGAAACTAAAGGAGATATCTAAAAACTGATAACACTAATCGAAAGACCTTATTTCAAAATATATAACTGCATCTAGAACTAAAAATCGTCAAAATGGCGCTTACGACAATCTTTTACCCAGGCGACGATATGTTAGTGTTTGGCCGAGCTTCTCCTCCGATTTGTGGCGTGCGCCTTGATGTTGTCACACAAAGCGGAGGGACCTACAGTTTTACGCCGACTCCGAACGGCGATTGTATTTTTATAAGAAGCTGTTTTTCATGGCAGAAATGCACTCGGAGGTCTGCCATTGCCTGCCGAGGGACGACCGCTGTTAAAAAAAAAACCTTTTTTCTATTTTTTTTTGTGCGATGTTGCTTTGACTACACCACAGCGGCCGACTCTATAATTTAAATTAAATGATCATAAGCTATTAAATTAATAAAATTTATGTATATGGTCCCGTGATTTTTAAGTCCGGGCCCGAGTTTTCTCCCGACGGCCCTGAATATGCGACACTATCTGAGCGGAAATAAACTTCTCAAATACTTTCGCCCACATTGGTAAAATACTGATGGGTCTAAAGTTTTGGGCAGAGTGACAAGAGTTGCTTCTTAGGACCGGAATCATGTTAGCAATCTTCCATTGCTTCAGAAAGTTAGAGGAGGCTAAGGCAAAGTTAAAAATATGTGTACGTAGGAAGCACGTACGGGAGGCTAAGTTTTAAAAAACGCAAGCTAAGACCATCCACACCAATGGCGTTCGATTTTATTGCAAGAATGCACTTTGCAATATCATCTTCAGTGGCTGCATCGAATAAAAACTCGTAAACAGGACTTGCATGTGAATTAACGCCAATGAAGTATGAATTCATTAAATCAGCATCTATCATACAAGTTTTCACACCCATGTGCACTACCACGGGTTAATAGAGTAGCTACTTATCTACCTAGGAATCGGTGCAGTAGCGGTTCAAAAGTAGCGATTGACTCCAGCAGTACTGGAGGCATTAGCGCACACAAGGGGTGGGTTTTGGGGTTCAAACCCCCCCTAAAGCTAATAACCTCAAATACAAACTGTATCTTAAAGCTAAGAATCCATCTCTCAAGGAAATTATAAGAAATATTTATTATAATTTCTGTTGCTTGAAAAAGCGCTTTGCTTTTGCTGTAAATTTTCATGAGGAAATAAATATACGAGCATTTTTTTCTTGAGAGTTGCAAACTGATTTATGAAAATTTGGTAGAAGAAACTTTCTTTTCCATTTCTCGTCCGTCGTTTTATATGAATTTTTCGTTTTTCTTGAGAGTTCAGTTAATTTTTTCGGAACTCGAAATATTAAAAAAATTTAGCAATCGTGAAAAATCACCATCTATCGAAAACCAGAAACCAGAAATCGAAGAAATGAACATAAAAGTGCAAAAATTCATGGAATCAATAAATTTATTTTTACTGACTCTTTTTTAAAATTTTTTATTAGCTACTTCTGAAAGTTGAGCGCATCTTGAGTTTATAGAACTTTTTATTAAACAAGTGGTTTTTAAGGAAAAAACACAACCGACTTCAATTCTCATATACAAATTTAGGGGTACCGTTAATTTCTTCATGATCCAATCATCGGATCTCTAAAACAAATTACGGGACGACCCTTGAGGTACCATCTTTCCAATAAAAAAAGGATTATTGAAATCGGTTCACGTGGTAAAAAAGTTATGTATTCCGGCGAATTGATAACCTCCCCTTTTTTGAAGTCGGTTAAAAGTGTTTGAGTTCTGTTAGGCTTACGTAAATAAAGTGCAGTTTATGAATTTTAAAACGTTTATTTATTTATTACATACTGTACATAAAACTTGCATAAATGTATTTTAAAGAGCGTATTATCAAGCAAATTTTCAGTATTTTCCGGTGATATATCTTCAGAAATATAAAACCGCCCCTAAAATATATTCCTGGGTGCGCCCCAGTCTGGAGGATCCTCGCAATTGAATAATCACATGAGAGTACATGCACCATTCGCAAAAGAAGGCTTAAACCAGGTCTCTGTCACACAAATTGCGGCAATGTTTAGGTCGCGCAAAGTTAAATTCAGATACTCAAGTTTTTCATCTGTTAAACTTCGGGCAATAAAGTGGCAAACATTGAACCCTTCATGGTAGTCACACGTATATTCAGTAGCTAGCCTTAGATTATCATTATTATTGTGTTCACTCAGGTTGTTACCCATATCGATGCAGTAAAATGCTTGCAAACGGTCAGTCACGGCTGACGTTTTTGACCGAAATGCACCCGTTTTGGTACATTTTTTCCAGTTTGGTATACAGGTACATAACTTTCACAATTGGTACATTTTTTTAATCTGCAAAAATGAGAACATTATTACTGACATGATATATCTATTTAAATGTCAAGCCTTAGTGGGAAGGAAAACGTACATATCAATCAGGAAAATCTACTATTACCGCAACACATTGCCTAACTCGGGTAATTGAAAAGGTATTGCTGTATAAGCAGATAGCCCTTTACGGCTTCTTTGACAATCAAGCCAAATTCAAGGCCACGACAATAAGGTATTCCTAATGTAATAACTGCATGGAAAATAAGCCTAATGCATCCAGAACTAAAATATCAGAACAAGAAGGCGTTGGGTTTGAGATCCTGGAAAAGCAAAGGATTTTACGTATGTGTAGGTTACACATCTTCATGGATGGCTACAATGAAGACAACATTACCTCTAGATTGCAGGCATCCTTAAAACTCACTGAGAAATTTCGGAGATTGAGCTATCCGAAGAGGCGAAGCATTCAGAGGCCAACTGATAGTCATCATCTCATACCTTTTAACAACTAGACTGTCAGAAGCTTTATGGTAAAACATAGGGGATATTTACCAAACTGACGTTTTGGCCATTCACCACAGTGACAAAACCGATTATTATGTACTACACGATATGTATTTGCATCTGTAAATGTGACTTTTTCAATACATATGTAATTGCGTATGTCTGTCAAATTCACAGTCGTTATTTAAATATTTAAAATTACGTTCTTTGAAAACGAAATAAACTAAACTCAGATGATTCTATCTGTGTGTCAGATGAAAATAGAAACATTTCTATTTTGTATGTTCGTACATCTGCTTTGTACAGAAACAAATCTAATTTGCCTTTACACGATATGTTGGCATTTTCATATGTAAAAAGTGGCATGTACACATGCAAATACATATCGTGTAAGAACACCTTAAGCACTGTCCAGGAGGCCAAACGCCAAGCACCGATCTGCCTGTGTAGAAATTAAAGGCGCCATGCGCGCCTGCCCAACGACACCACTGGAATCATCACATACCATACTATACAATCGACAATGAGCCTTGCTGAAGCGCTTTCTGTAGCAGCAAATTGTTGAGCATAGGAAGCCGGGACCTTGAAGGGCTCTTAATAATTTTAAACCAATCTGTGAGGCTCCCTCATTAAACTCACAGACAAAATTCTACCGAAATCCTTACAGTAGCCCTTCAAGGTAATAATTTCTAAAGGGTACAGAGTTTGTACTTGCCTTAAAAGCTCTGGACTCCTACCTCTAGGCTTATGGACAGCGGCAAAAACCTACTCAACTAGTAAAGTACGCATATTTGGTCGTTCTTAGAGAGAATTTAACTCAGCAAAGGCTTTGGCTCTAAACCAAATTTGACAAGGGATTATGGAAAATCGACCTGTGTAAAATCAAACGACGTATAATATATAACCCCAAATCATTTTATGATTTCGTAAACTCCAAGCGAAATGTACGTGGGTTTCCTTCCGCCATGAAGTATCAAAATACCGTCTCTGGTGATAATCAAA
>NW_023458556.1:102102530-102107205 GCF_013731165.1 Rhagoletis pomonella | reverse complement strand
TTCGATTTTCATGTGGCCTTGAGCTCGAAAAATATACAATACTGTGTTATTAAATATTCTTAATATTTGTCTATACTTTGGCTTGTTGATTGATAATTGAAATTAATCAAATAATTATATTAATCGTGTAATTAAAAAAAGTCAAAGATGAGTGAAAGTACTCAAAAATAACAATATAATGATGTAATTAAAATTAACAAATTAAAATTAAAATATTTCGTTTAAGTAATTAATTATTAATCATTGAGAAGGTGCTAATGTCGGTATTTAATCATTAAACGGTTATCCAAAAAAATATGGTTTAATTAATAATAATTATGAATATTAATCATTATTTAACAGCTATGGTAAAATTGCGAGTACGTACTCGCTTTGACGGTTTACAATATAATCAAATAAAAGTTATAATATTTTGTGTACTCTATTGTATTAAACTGTCGAAGTCAAACAAAACGGGGCATGAATAAATCGTTTTGTACTTGGTACAAGTCTGCTCATTTTCGAACTAGTTCGGTTTCAGTCAGGAAATTCTAGTTGTAAACTAGTATTTTTCCTGACTAGTTTGGGGTTTCACTGCAGGGCCCTATAAATACATATATGTATGTATGTATGTATGTACATATCAATGCTTCATTCAAACAAGCAAATGTCGTTGGATTTTTTTTGGAAATACAGTATCAGGACTTCGGCAACGTTTGATGCCTTCAGCAACAAATCAAATGGCTTTCAGCAACAAGTCATACGCCTTCTACAACAAATGAACTGCGGCTTCTTGCCTTCGCCAACCGTCCAAATGAGCTCTCATGCTTTCGGCAACCGTCCAAATGCAGTATCGTGCCTTCGGCAGTCAATAAAATACGGCGGTTGCTGGTTTCGTGCACGTTCACTCGGAATATTGCTTTGCCGAAGTCAACATCAGTATGAGCTGTTATAAGTATCGTTCACTTGCGGTGGATGTATTTGCAAGCACTCCACGCTATGCGCTGGTGTTCGTTCATCCCCCGTTTTTAATGTGAGCAGGCTTAAAAGTCACAAAAACAGCATCGTTTGCCAATCTCTGGTATGTACGTCTTATTGAATATTCCATCGAGTCGTGTATATATACTAAAACACCGCCCGTATGCCTACTATGCGAGTCACATCTAACGAGTTTGTATGTTGTAATTTGTAACTCTTGATTTGTTAAGTATTCAGTCGTACAAGTCTCTGAACAAAAGACCAAATGTTGTTTCTTTATTTCCATTAGACGCTCTAGTTCACATTTGTTAGAGGTGTCCAGATTGTTTAAAAAAAAGCACAATTTCTGAAAAAAAAATCGCCAAAAATCGCCAATTTTTTTAAATAAAATTCGTGAAATCGATTTAACAAATCTTTTATTTTAAAAATGAGATCTTCTTATAATATAGTTTTTAAAACCAAAAACGAATATAATACCTTCAGAGGGTAATAATAAATAACGCAAATCGCTTATATAATAGTGATTTACAAACAATTTTCTTTAAAAATACGCATACTTTTTAAAAGTATTTGTTTCAACACATTTTGCAATAGTACTGCGCAATTATGAAACTCATATTAATTGATTAATCGGACAATCCGCTTTTAAGGGCTGGCGCTAAAAATAAAATAAAAACCTATAATAGATAAGGCGAGATCAGCTATTTCCACAATTTTTTCGAAATCACCTATAGTGTATGAATCATTTACATTTCTGTTGTTGTCATATATTGAGCATACTGTTTGATATTGGAAACGTTTTGCAGCAGAAACTATTAGCCTTCATATAACACTTTATTCGAACTATTGAATTAAGGCTTTCCAACCTCATCCTATTTCAAATCTTAGTTTATGTTGAATTCATTACGGAAAAAACGCATTCAACAAAGCATGTAATTTCGGCAAAGATAATATGAATTTACTTATATTTCCAAACATTTTATTTCCTGTTGCGGTTTTCACTCCGTAAGCAATCATCCAAAATTCTTCAGAGTCGGATGGAATGGTTCTGAAAAAAGTTATTCCATGGGAAATTTAAAGATTTAAATATTCAGTTTCCGCTGCTTTTCTTTCCTTCAAAGTCAAATAGTGAATTGTCAGGTCCCTGAAACTCGCCCTCTTGTGATTCACAAACTTTTCTGGTGACAAAATCAAACCTTTTTTAAAAGTATTTAATTGACTAGGTAATAATTTCAAAAGTTTTTCGATTATGGTGATTAAACATTTTTTATCACTCAGTTCATTAGCCTCTTCTGTAAAATTATCGTGGAAAACTAAGTTTTGTATATTTTTATAATTGAAGAAAATTTTTTTGAAGGGAAAAAATCGCCAAAAATCGCCAATGGCGATTTCCTAAATTTTTACACGCAAATATCCAAAAAAATTAGCCAAATTGGCGCGAAATCGCCAAATCTGGACACTCTGGTCTATACTGAAGGCATAATGATTAACATCAACCTCAATAACTTTCTTCCTCACCATTTCTACAGTTTACAGTTTACACATTTTATTATATTTGAGGTACATTCTTTACTGTCATGGTTCCCGGCACATTTACTACGTGCTATTTTATTTGTGCATTCGCTGGCTTTGTGCTTATATCCCAAACATTTGAAACACCGCAAAACGTTTAAGTGTTCGTAAACGACACAAGTGTCCCACTCTATAGAAACCCTTTTTTGTTGCAATACCTTTTCATAGGTAATTGCATCGGTTTCTATTAATGCAACTTTCCTCTCTACGATTAGTATTATCATACATCTTTAGCACTTCTTCGTTCTATTCCCGCTGCCGCAACTATTCTCCGATTGCGGGCCATTGCCCTTGCGGCTCTCGTTTGTCTTGACAAATTTGTTTTAGTTTTAGGCATTTTTAAACACTTCGCACTATTATATTATTTTAAAGGTTTTTTTTTTATATTTAGTAACAAAATTCCACTTTGTATAAGCAAAAAAACTCAGCCTTTAGCGTACTTGCTAATTTATCAACTTCGCGAAAACCAAGTGCCGAATTCGCATGAAACCCAACAAATAGACATACATACATACATATGTACATCATTGATTTGCTGTTGTTTGTGCATGTTACTACAGCGTTGGAAAAAGGGAATTCGGCTAGACAGAGGCAGGAGCTCCATAAAAAACGGGGCTAAATTACTTTACCATATCAATTCTAATTTGAACATCTTATGTACATACATATGTATGCATGTATTAAAATCTAATTCGATTGATTGAAAGTTGATCTGTTGAACTAACATAGTTGAGCTTGGTTTTGTGCAGAATTTGCATGAAGCGAAACAAACATTTCTTTGGTGTTATTTATTCTGCATACTACTACAGCGATGTAAAATTTGGTTTCTGCTGCGCAGCGGTCATTTTTTTCACAAACATCATCTTTATGAAATAAAGGAAAAGCTGATGATCAATGTATGTATCAGGGATGTTGGGAATATTTGCATTCGCATTTGTTATGCGAATGATTCACATCATTTTACACATTCACATTCGCATCAAATGATACGAATGTTTTGCGAATGTGTACATGGGCAGAGTCCACTCTAATATTGTTGAAATGTTTAACCAGAGTGCGGACAATAACTGGTGTGGAGACAGTTTCTCAACGGAACGAAAACGCCCTGATTTTCGTAGAATTTTGAACGAAAAACTATGCCAGCTGGATGTGAATTCAAGTTTTATTTTGCATAGTTTCAACACATGTAATTATATATGTATGTATTTTAAAATTCCTATTATGGATGTAAACTTAAATTAAATCAATTTGCGGAATACGATATCGTTACACACTTCAATGTATGAAACCAGGACGTATGACGAGATCTTGATTATGAGCTCTTTTGAGCTGCTTTATGCATGAACTAACCAAATTACAATTGGCGAATCAATTGGCACAATTATAGAACTCGTCTTACGACTCGTAACAGAAGTCATTTCAATTTATCAATAAAAATTAAAGTACTAGATTATTGTAGTATAATATAATATATATATATATATGGGTCTTCAACGAGTATTGCTAAAAGTCTTATAAGCAACCTAGACATAATTTTAGATTCCTCCAGCGAAAGCCAAAGCTCGGATGTAGAATCTGGAAACATTAAAAAATGTGAAACTAAAGCTCAATTGAAGGCATATCTTAAAGAAAAGCGAGCTCATCTCGTTGAAAATCCTCTCCATTGGTGGAAAACTAAACTAAAATACGGCAAATTGACAGCGCAAATATTTGAGCGCTCCACCCGCCAGCGTTTTAAGTGAGCAATTGTTCAGTGCAGCCGGCCTTATACCATGTTCTGACCGAAAACGAAAACACTTTGAAAATGAGTTTTGGGATTGTGTTCACACCGGCTGTTACTGTTTTCGTTGACATTTCTTACATCCTTTGTTTACAGTTTTGCTACAAAACAACAAAACCAAAATACTTTTCTTTAATTTTCTTCCCATTAACAACATTTTCCTTTTATTCTTTTTTTAATTTGGCCAGCCAATTAACAATACATCCAAACTGGCATATTAAAGATGATAAAATATGACTACTAGATTAAAACACAGTATAGGTTAAGCACTCGTTCAATGTTCTAATAATTTACAAAAGTTTTAAGTAATAAAAACGATGACTTAAGTTTATTATAGCTTTTTTAATGTTATTCCTAATATTCGCA
>NW_023458556.1:102090495-102102430 GCF_013731165.1 Rhagoletis pomonella | reverse complement strand
TTCGATTTTCATGTGGCCTTGAGCTCGAAAAATATACAATACTGTGTAAAACGAACGGCCAATAAATAAAAAGATAAAATATTTAAATGAATTTAATTTATTTTAATGAAAAGTTTTATTTTTATTTAGTTCACTCAGAAAATAACTAAGGTATTCGTTTTATTTTTAACTAAAATGTTTTCTTTTCCATATTCAATATTATTAAAAAAGATAAAAATATAGTATTTATTGTACCTGAAAGCTTTTACTTTTAATATCATTTAATCGAAAAGGCATTTAAATTTATGTTCGAAAGTTTGAAGTATTTACGTATTTATTTTCCTTTTAATACTCAAAAAATTTAACACTAATTATTGGTAAATCTAAGGCTGCTACATAAAAATGTGTAATGTATTAAAGTGTAGTTAATCAAAAGTTTTTTATTTTATATTCATGAATTAATTTAGTTTTTGACTTCCAAAGTAGTGGTTTAGGTCCATAATTGGACTAGTATTTTTGTGTCTATTTTGACAATTGCCATCTCGTAGGACATCCCCATGTTAAAAATACCAGTTGATTACATAGAAAAAAGATATTTGGCTGGCTAGTTGGGCATGCGGTTCATACTAGTTGTGAGGTAGTTTACAACTAGTACATTTGACTACACGGTGGGCATGCGGTTCATACCAGTTGTGAGGTAGTTTACAACTAGTACATTTGACTACAGGGTCGGTACTTGTCATGAAAAGTATCGATCTTCTGTACTCGGTACTCTTATCGTTCTATCACTAGTTCATTTATCATATTTGTTTATCTTTATTCTTTGACGTTTCTCCTCTCTTTGCCAAAAATAATCGGTAAATCCGGATTGTACCTTTTTAATACAGGATTATTTTATAACTGTGTTTTCAGAGGGGAAATTTTGTATTCTTAATTACGCATTGGATAGTTTAGCTCGAAAAACAGATAATGTGGCCATAAGTAAGTATGTCGCTAAACAAAAAAATCGAATATAAAAATTTTGTGAAATTTATTAAGGGCAGCAGTCTTCCGGATATCCGATCGGATATCCGAATCCGACTCTTATTTTTTACATAGTATCCGGAATCTGGTTATCTGGAAAAATATCTATCCGACACATCCCTAGTTTCAATGAACTTCATTTTACTGAAAATACCGGAAGACATACTACGGATGTGTGTGAATTGGTATCACTGATCGATGCTGATTGGCAATGATACTGAACTGATACGGCACTCATTTGTGAAGATAGATCTTAGCTTTTATTATTATGACCAATCGATTACAATACATTATATGTACATTACATTGCTCTAAAGTTAATTTCGAGCTTTCACAATTTAAAAAGAAGATATCTTTAATTGATGCTAAGTTAATATGCAGACTAATATTTACTAAAGTGTTACGAATGTTATTTTGTTTAATACAAATTTGTATTTGGGGGTTTTTTGATACGAATAATTAATTTATGATATCTTTTTCTTATTTAAAGAACCGCAAGATGGCGCTACAAAGCAAATAGTATATAATTTTTTCTGAAGAAAAAAATTTTCAGCTATAACTTAAAGGAGTGACACCCAATGGCTACAGTCGTCGGCTGTGTATATTCTTTCATATGTATATATATATATATATATATTAGGGTGGGTAAAAAAAATCAAGTATTTTTTTGGATCCGACACACAAAAACTAGTTCCTAGGTACCTCTAGAAAGTACTTACCAAATCTGAGCTTTTAATATTAACGGGAAGATAATGCTTATCATAGTTTTCCATTTTCAATTTAGTCTCATATAAAAATGGTGATATCTTATCACCAATAGATCGGTAAACCAGTTGCGTCGTCAATATTTATAGGAAATTGAACGCTCTACAAAAATAGTCTCTTATACTCTTTTCATTAATCTAACCATTTAAAAGATATTCAAGGTCAAAGATTGAAGTATTTTAAGGAAAATAACTTTTTGTTTTGAATTTTGTAACTTACTTAAAAATAATTATGGTCAAATGAGTTTCAATTATTTCTATAGGAAATTAAACGCTCTACAAAAAAGGTGTCATGTAGTTAATCGATTACTCTAACCATTTAGAAGATATTCGTAGTAGAATCCCAATGCCTGATTTTAATAGTTTTTCAATAAATATTTTAAATTTAAATACAAAATGGAAGGTTGGTAATTTTTAATAATGTTTTTGTTTAGTATTTGAATTTAAAAATTGGAAAATTGTATTTAATAAAAAGTTTTTAAGGGGTCGTAAATCAAACCTGAGCCACTGCTCGCTCGAGGCGACAAACTTGAAAAATTTGAAATTTGACGAAATTGTAAATTATTTTCGATTGACGCTGCACCAGTCGAGAGGACTTTCAGTATATTTATTTTATTTTTATTTTCCTTTTTGAAAATTGCATCAGGGCTGCAAATGTCGAATATATCCTCCTGAATTTCATCTTCACAATCTAGCATCAAGGGAAGATCGTTGTTTAAACGCCATTGTTTTCCAAAGAATTCTTCAGTCATTGTTTCAGAATTTGTAGAACCTGTATCGTCATCAGCGTTTTTCGATTTTAGCTTTTGTAACTCATTTTTAATCCTTTCTTCCGTGACTGGTTTGAAAAGCTTATAGCGAGGTTCTAAATAGGTGGATATGGCAAATAAATTGTTATTTTCTAGGAATGAAAATTTCGAAGAAAATTCTTTTTTGAAAGTCGTGGCAGCCAGCCGAATTTATAATAATTTGAATGATTGGAATCACGAACGATGAAGGTCTCAGATCTGCTTAGTTCACGGATGACTTCTTGAAAAGGTTCGCCTGTAATGAATAGCTTGTAATTAGTTTTTTTTATTAGCTGAGCTCAACTTTTCCTAGTTGCAGGCAGTCACAATTAATTACTCACGGCGGTCGGTGCCGTAAGCCATAAAATCCGTTTTGTTGTTCCATTCCATGCGCTCAATGTGGTTTGAATTTTGGAGGCAGAAGGAGTGGGACTTGGCATGCAATGTAACGCTAGTATAGTATGGAAAGGGCGTATTTCACATGTCGCTGAAATGCAAAAAAGCCATAACTAACTAAAATTTTTTTATTACATAAAACGATGTGGGATTTGTAATTCGATGAAATGCGTCATAATCAGAGGTTGGCACTACCCCAAACAAGCGTTAGCTAAAAGTGAGAATGGGTTAGTGTCCCTAATTCATTTTGCATGCTGTCGCGTTCTCATCATTACGCTCTTGCTTGTATACGTACACACGATGATTACGCTCTTTGAGCGTGTGCTCGTTCTCTGCCCATGCCTGGTATGAGTTACGCCCTTCCATACTATACTAACGATACCCTGTAGTCAAATGTACTAGTTGTAAACTACCTCACAACTAGTATGACCCGCATGCCCAACTAGTCAGCCAACTATCTTTTTCCCATGCAATCAACTGGTATTTTTAACATAGGGATGTCGTACGAGATGGCAATTGTCAGATTTCGGTCAGAAATATACCAGTCTCATACTAGTTCAAAATAGACAGAAAAATACTAGTTCAATTATGGACCAAAACCACTACTTTGGGAGTCAAAAAATAAAATGAATTCATGAATATACAATAAAAAACATTTCATTAAGTACACTTTGCCTTATATTTGCCAATAATTAGTGTTAAAATAAAAGCAAAAATAAATACATAAATATTTCAAACTTTCGAACATAAATTTTAATGCATTTTTCATTAAATATTATTAAAAGTAAAAGCTTTCAGGTACAATAAATACTATGTTTTTCGTCTTTTTAAAAAATATTAAATAATGCAAAAAAAAAACATTTTAGTTAAAAATAAAATAAATACTTTAGTTCGAACTATCATCACGAATGATCATTTTCGAGTAAACTTAAATAAAAATAAAAGTTTTCATTAAATTAAATCAGTCCTTTGTTTTTTAGACTTTATAAAAGTAATAATTAACGCATGAAATTTGAGATTTGGATAAGAACAAAATAAATAAATAATTCATGCAGTTATTAAATATTTTTATTTTTTGTCTATAGTTTTGCTTGTTGATTGATAATTGAAATTAATCAAATGATTATATTAATAGTGTAATTAAAAAAAGCCCAAAATAATTGCAAATGACCAAAAATAACAAAATAATGATGTAATTAAAATTAACGAATTAATAAAAAAAATTTTGTTTAAGTATACAACATTGAAATTGAGAAGAACTTGAATTGTTTGATTTAAGTCACGAAATGCATTTCGCAAGCAGTTTTCAATGCCATAGTACCAGAATGAACCGGATCCCATTGTTTGTATTACCACGTTATGCGGTGTATGGAGCAACGTTCGCTCCGCAATAAAACAAGTAGCTCAGATACAGCAGAGTGGGCTATTTTGTATTTTATAGCCCAATCAGCCAATTTAGACATGAAGTCAATATGGATGTTCACATCATCAATGACACAGTCTACTGAAGACGGCTCTACTTCCCGATATATATTTTCCACCACCTCGTCATTATCATCCAAACCATCGTGCGAAATTGAATCATTTGTCTCTGATATAATTGGTTTTTTGAAATAATATACTCTCCGGATAATGAAGAATTTTTATTGTTTCCGTCTCGAATATAAAAGTTGATGCTTCCGCACTTTCCAAATAGTTGTCGGTCATTTTGCAGGTTGTTGTCGATTGGTTTGACACAGTTATTTAATCTCTTCAAAAAGTTTTTCTTTCTACGGTAGCACTTCAAATAGGAATTGAACTTGGAATATTTCATATTTATACGACTTGCACTCGACTCGACACTCGCAATGAGGCTATATATTTATTTATAAAAATACGCAAAAATGTTGGTTGGTAAACATAAAACGACTGAATAATTTTAATGACATTTGTCAACGTTGAGCAATTTGTGAACCAAATAAAAAAAGTGGTGCATTTTAGGAGCTGGTGTAGTTTTCGTACTAATCTCAATGAATAAATAGTACCAAAACGTTAAAGGTAGAATTTTGATTTGAAAGAAATACTGGTGGAATAACAAATACACCAAAATGTTCTTTTTTTATTCAATTTAATCAGATTTGTACCAAAATCCATAAATTTACACCAATTTATGCACCAGTGTGCAGCTTGAGTAACTAATGATTAATCATTAAAAATGTGCTAATATCGGTATTTAATCATGCTTTAATTAATAATCATTATGAATATTAATCATTATTTAACATGTATGGTATAATTGCGAGTACGTATTCACTTTAACGGTTTACAATATACCCAAATAAAATTTGTAATAGGGTCCATTCCAAAACGTCAAAATACAAAGCATCAGTCTCTTTTATTACCGAACCGCACTAGAAGAGAAAGTCTAACTTGCGCAACCTAGGTGAAAACTAGCATCTAACTGTGGTTGCGTACATTTGGCATTACAAGCTGCTGAGGTTTAGAAATAAAAGAGACTGATGCTTTGTATTTTGACATTTTGGAAAGCAGCCTATTTTGTGCACTCTATTGTACTATTAAACTGTCGCAGCCAAATAAAACAGGGCATGAATAAATCGTATTGTACTTGGTACAAGTCTGGTCATTTTCGAACTAGTTCGGTTTCAGTCAGGAAATTCTAGTTGTAAACTAGTATTTTTCCTGACTAGTTTGGGGTTTCACTGCAGGGTATATTGCATGCTAAGTCCCACTCCTCAATAGATATTAAATTCGCCTTGAATTTATTCTTATTTGATATGTGAACTTGACTGTCAACTTTTTCACATTTTATTTTATTTTTATTTCGCTGCGTGCAAATTTTGGTAATTATCACAAATAAAATAAATGTTGTTGTTTTCGAGGGAACAGAGGGGTATTTGCATAGGTACTAAACCCGGTCAAAATTATTTGGTGTGTTTTCTGCTAAGATATTAATGGAAACACGGAACTTAATCTTAATAAGCCGTTTTATGAAAAAATAATAATTATTATTTCACTTATCTAAAAAAGAAGTACAAAAAAAATTAGCGATGCCTGCAGTTTTTTCAACAGACCTTTGACAAATAATATTCGATAGTTACATAATTCTTACCATATTAAAGGCTACGTTTTATCGCGCAAATTGTCGATTCTTCTTA
Source organism: Rhagoletis pomonella (assembly GCF_013731165.1). Taxonomy (NCBI): domain Eukaryota; kingdom Metazoa; phylum Arthropoda; class Insecta; order Diptera; family Tephritidae; genus Rhagoletis; species Rhagoletis pomonella. The sequence goes on along the minus strand of NW_023458556.1, from coordinate 102,096,325 downwards.
TAACTAAACGTTGAACATTTCCGCTGGAAATACCTAATGAAGAATCTTACTTTGAATTTAAATTACAAAAGAAGGAGACGCAGGGGGGCAGTTTTAACGTAGCATCTCCGCAGGCAAAAAATATTGGCTAGAATTTGTGATTTTTTTTGCCCAGATATACGTTTTATCAGTGCACTTGCACAACATTCACATTCGTAAAAGCTCCGCATTGATTATTGCGAATGCGAATGCGAATGTTAAAATTAATGCGGAAGCTCCGCGGTTGCGAATGCGAATATTCGCAACAACCCTGCTTTGTAGTCCAAATTAAGTCGACACCAAAGTTCTTTGCAGTTTGACTTAATTTTCAATACAATATCTGCCAAAATATGTAAATAAAATACGTATGTTTTTTATTAAAAAAAATACCTAAGTAACTACATATATTAATCGATATATTTACTAGAAAGAGCATAAAAATACCTTTCATTGGGTATATATTGTCTTGTACGCACGCCACGAGGTATCAGTATTCGACCTTCCCCATTTGGCATGCATCTTGTTGCGTTTCTTAATAGCGAAGCTTACTTTTTAACCGACTTCCAAAAAAGGAGGAGATTATCAGTTCGCGGGGCATCTGCCAGTTCTTATGCTGCCAGTTTTTTTTTTTTTGTATGTTACCGCATAACTTTGGACCACGTCAACCGATTTCGATAATTCTGCATCGGAAAGGTAGTGTCTCAGAGGTGGTCCCATACTAATCTGGTTGAGATCCGATCAGTGGGATCATGAGATATATATATATATATATTTTGTTTTTATATGGGAGTTGAAGTCGGTTTTTTTTTTGCTAAAAATTACTAGTTTATTAAACCAACGTTGATAATAACGATGGCAGTACGGACGGGGACATGACCATCAAAAAGAGTAGTTAAATTATTATTAAGGCATTCGAGCTTCTTGTCTACCGTTTCATAATACCAACATTCATTTCAATGAATAGAAGAACAATCAGAGAACAATGCACTATTGTTCGCCTGTAGAACTTTTTTTCTTTTAACATATAAAATCGATATTTTAATATTTAGTGATATTACCAAAAAAAAATTTCCAACCATATCCATACTTTGAAAATTCGTTTAAAACTTTTTGAAATATAAGCTTTTGAAAACACGTTTACCACGTTTACCCTACGTGAATTCCCCTAATATGCTTTCCATGCATCTCTGTAAAAAAATTGCTATTGGTACCACTGAAATTGAAATGTCACTTAAGAAAACGTGAGGCAAAATCTAAATTCAACAGATCGCTAATTTTTTCCAAGTTCTGCTAATTTCTGGGTAATGGAATACATACAAAATGCATTCAACAGATTTTCACCTGACAGTTTGAAATTTATGCGAAGTAAGCATAATCAGACCATAAGTTCTCTGTTGGCATGAATTGGTGTAGAGCTCACGGTTGCCACTGTTGATTGTTTCCAACTAGAGATGGGCAAAATACGTGATTTTCTACGTGACACGTCGTGTCACGCTTTCTCACGCGTGAGCGTGAGCGGGTTTTAGAGAAAAATCACGTAATTTCCGTGATCGTGCGTGACTGAAATTTTTGCTGGCGTAAGCGTGCGTGAGTTAGTTTTCTGTCAATCACGTAATTTTCACATATCACACTTTTGAGGTATTATTGGAAAGGTATTTTCCCCCTCTTGTTATTTGTGTGCAAAAAAACTCATTCAATACCTCATAGCTCTAATTCGGAATAGTTTTGGTCCAGTTATTCAAGTTTCTCTTATACCAATCTTTGAAAAAAGTTAAAAAAAACGGCGTCAAAAATCTCTATTACGATTCCGGTGATTTTTTTTTAAATTGTATGTAGATTTTTTACGCTTGAACTGTTTTGTTATCTGATGGGATTTTCTTTAATTCTTTAAGAAGCTGTTTTAGTTAAAAATTTTTCGAAATATTTTGGTGCAAGTTCTAAAATATAATATTTCATAGTTCCAATGGAAACACAGTACCGATTTTTTTGCGATAAGGCCTATTTATATGAAATGCTATTTATATAAAGTTTCAATTTGAAAAAAAAAAATTTCCGTGAAGAAGTGTGCGTGAGCGTGCGTGACTAAAAAACTAGGCGCTGCGAGCGTGCGTGAACGTGATTGAAAAAAAATTTAGCAGATCGGGAGTGTGCGTGATTTACAAAACGATCAACGTGGGTGTGCGTGAACGTGAGCCCAAATCATTCACGTGCCCATCTCTATTTCTAACCAAACTTGGTCGTTTTTATTTTATTTTTTCTAATTTGGTTGTTTGGTAGTTTATTCCCTGGTTTGGTTGTTTTTTTATTATAAATTAGCAATTTTTTTCTTTACAAAAAGTATTACTGCATACTGAATGCCAAAAATTAATTAATGAAATTTTCAAATTCCTATTTTTAATGTAACTCGTTTTATATGCACATATAAAAAGTAAAGTATTTTAATAATTTTTGTTTTCCAAAATAGCAGCTATAACTTCTACCAAAATGTAAATTAATGTGGGTTTCCCACAAAATTTTCATTAAAAAAAACGGCCTCAGACCCAACAAAATTGTTGAATTGTGTTTTTTTATAATAAGTTTTGCTTTTTTTTAATAGATAAGTGGATGACAAGTTTGGTTGTTTATATTTCAATTTGGTTGTTTTTTCTTCAGATTTTGGTTGGTTATTTTTTTTTAACAAGTGGCAACCGTGGTAGTGCTCAATTCTCTCATTGAGCCAATTAATTTGTTATACCGAAATGAGTCGCAGCACTAAGAACAGTGTTGCCAGAACTTTTTGGACCAACCGGATAAATTGGCAAAAAAAAAACCGGCTGAAAACGGCTAAACTGTTTCAACTAAATTTCACATGTTTTATTTAAATAAATCACAAGTAGAGAGACTAGTTCTTGTAGAGAAGTTGCAAATTCAAGCTGGAAAAAATTTTGTCAGCAAGAAGTTGCAATTAGGAAAAACATAAGATTGTGGCACATGGTTGGATTTTTTGTCGACGATAATTTGAAAACCAAGTTCGTTAAATGCAAAAAATTTAATTTAAAAAGAAAAATGTAAGTAAATACTTGTTTACTTAATTAATGTAGTTAATGGCAATGATTTGAAAGGTACTCGGTTGAAAAAAAACTGCATTCGTAATCCGAATGCAATCTCAACCAGAGTCGGTATAGGAAACCCGACAAAGAAATTGAAACGTTTGTTGAAGAAAGTCGGACTAGCAAGAAATATACATGTAGATCCTGTGTTTTGCCCCTCTGAAAGAATTTTAAAAATGCTATACAAATTTCGTTTGTTTGAAATGCAACCGTGGACACGAGCTGGAAGAAAAACTTCCAAATTCCTGCAAACTTGAGTTCATGCATGTGAGCATTTTTTCTTACTATCTGATATTTTGAGTGATAATTCTCGCTGGATTTTCGACGAACAAACCTATTGTCTTCCCCACAAGAAAAGGACTTTTCGGACTGACCGATTCTCAATACACTCAAATAAAAACCAATACACATAAAAAACGCTGTAAAAATTTCCCTTAAATTTTAAGGCAGTAAAACAAAGACCTTAAGTTAACATCAGGCGAGGCCATAAGTTGACAAGATGTGCAAACTCACATTCAATTCTGATGTAAAATATGATGCCAAAAGGCTGCAGATCTGCCATTCAGATGACCAGTCATATGACCGTCAGATGTCTTGTAGGGTTCCCAGAAAGTTTTGCTTTACATAGAAATTTGTGCTGTTTTATTTTCATTTTGAGGAATTTCAGTGTTGGTTCTTTTAATTCAAGTTGGCCTTCGGTTTTTGGAATTTAAATAAGTTCTCAGCAAAAAAGCAATTCTCATATATAAAAAAAAAAAATATATATATATATCTCATGATCCACTGATCGGATCTTAACCAGATTATTATGGGACCAATGCAAAAAGAATTATCGAAATCGGTTGACGTGGTCCAAGTTATGCGGTAACATACATAAAAAAAAAAAAAATATTCCGACGAACTGATAACCGCATCCTTTTTTGGAAGTCAGTTAAAAATACATATGTGTACATAGTGCTTGAAAATATCCATTTTCCCTTACCTTAAACCTTTAGGCGTGGGCAGCAATGATGTTTTGTAATTAATGTAGAATATGCGCTATCTGGGAAGATAATATCTACCTGTAATATTTATTCTGTGTGTTAGCACTACCCAGCAAAAAACACGATTACCACAGAAACGAAAGTGGAAACGAGCTAGGAGATGGGAATCGCTTACCTCTTCGCTTCAATAAGGCATTATTTTAACATGGGCATGTCAATGGCCGTAAGCCCTTACCCGCAACATTACCTTCGAATGAAGGGAGAACGCATAGATAAATAGAATCCAGAGAAGCGAACAAAGAATGCCTTACAGAGAAACTAATGTAGAATGCCTAGATAAGTACATACTTATTTATATTAAATTGAAATTAGAAAATGTCTTAAAAGATTAAAATTAATTAAAATTTTTATAAATCAGTTTATATATATATGTATTTAGGTATTTAGATTTTACTTAAAAATCGGTATGTACATACATGCATATTTAATTAAGCTTAAAATTGTACTTCCTCACTATTGTACTTCACTTCATTGACTGACTTCAACTTCGTTGCAAATTGAACAAAGCAAAACATGATTTTTATGCGAGACAAATTTCCACAGAAAGTAACGGTAAAAAATAATTTTTGGATATTCATTCTATTTTTCAGCTGACTACGATGCAGCATTCTACTTTGCATTCCCCGAAATGAAGGAAAGAAGCGAAATAATAAAAAAATATTGTAGGACATTCTACTTTGCTTTTCTTGAAATGAAGCAAAGAAGCGAAACAAATAAAGTATTGTAGGACTTTCTACTTTGCATTCCCTGAAATGAAGCAAAGAAGCGAAACAAATAAAATATTGTAGGACATTCTACTTTGCATTCCCCGAAATGAAACAAAGAAGCGAAATAAATAAAATATTGTAGGACATTCTACATTAACCATTAATAAAACTTCACACCTAAAATTAAGACATTCATAACAAATATTTTATGAAATCCCCCCAAAGCCTTCTTTACAAAAAATATATTAAAATAAAAATAAGCAAAATCGGCCCAATTTTATATAACCCTGCCTGAGATGAAGATTTTCTCCGCTTTAAGGCTAGTAGCCATTTCTAACAGATTTTTGGTCGCTTAGTCAAAAATGGAAATATGTATACAGTATATTTTGCTTTGCTGCCTTTATGCTTAAGGGCACATTTGAAATACCTACCCCACAATGCGCATCAGCGGCATTATTTTTATTTGCAACTATTATCAATTATCGAAAAAAGTATTACGTTTACATGCACTGGCTCTACACAAATTTTATAACGTTTTATTTATTTTGTTCATCTCGCAAAACAACGAAAACGGCTATCATTTTATGTAGTTATATTGATAATTAGATACCATTCGGAAAAAATTTCGCTTGCAGTACTTTCTACGTGGTAAGTGCTCCTCCATTATATAGTTTCATAGGAATTCAGATACCTTTCTCATTGAAGTAGTAAAGAAAATTCGCTTAAGTGCTTTTTCGGTTAAGCGCACAAGTTTTTCGTGCAAAGAAGGACGGGCAGCTAAGCAAAATAAAGTGTATTTGAATTTAAAGACAATAAGGCAAATAGCAAAATCGGCTAAAAACGGCTAATTTTTTTTTTTACAAAACGGCTAACAATTTGGCTACCGGCTAAACCGAAATCTCTCCAGCTGTTTGCTGTCGCAACCGGCTAAATCTAGCCGGAAAACGGCTAAAATGGCAACACTGACTAAGAA
>NW_023458556.1:102088875-102090395 GCF_013731165.1 Rhagoletis pomonella | reverse complement strand
TTTTTTTTTTACTTTTTCTTATTCTCATTTAGTCTGTTCCCGTACTACAGGATTTAAAATACACACACATGAGTCTAGAATACCAACCGTTTAGCTATACAAAAAAATAAGAAATGAGGATCGATAGAACTTTTTACGCTAATTTCAACCATACCAATTGGTAGGATTGAAATCAGCACAAAAAGTTCTATCGGGCCATATTTTTGGTTTTTGCATCGCTAGATTGTTGATATTCTAGACTTATGTTCACAGAACGACCTCGGACTAATTCTGATTAAATCCTGCAGTATGGGAACAGACTAACTGTCGGCAAGTTGGTTTCAGGTTTGGATTATCAAAGACACAAACCAAATCAGGCCAAAAAAGGGTTGCATTCGCATAAACTCCAAATAAAAGTGGTGTTTAAGGAGAGTTTAACGAAATTTCTGGTATGGTAAAATCCGAGTTTAAGAGAAGAGTTAAGCGTTAAACTCCAAAATGGCCCATAAACTCGAGTTAATGGCTCAATGAGAATGCTTTATAAGACAAACAGCTGTCATTTTTTTCATTCGATTCGATTCATGTTTCTTTCGCTCACGAATGGCATGATTCGGGCCCAGTTTTGTGTATAAATTTTTCTTGAATGTTTTATTGGCGTAAAATCCTTTTTTTTATTGTTTTATAAAAAAATTCAATTTATTCCTTGGCGAATTCATATAAGGTGACAGCAGAAGTTCAAAAATAAAAACTCCACTAACGAATTTTACGCGTAATGACAATACGAAATACAACAAATACATCATTTTGACAAGACGAATCACCGAGGTGAAAATACAGCTGCTCTGATAACACTACCTTACTAGAATTCGCCTTCATTTATCCTATACAAGTAAAAACTATCTAATATTCTTTCTTTTAAAAAATCTACCAACTTCTACCAATTTTTGTATGTAAAATTACCACTTTTAATTTTTTCGAAGTCCGTGCACTGCCAATAGTTCAGTCAAATGATTTTAGTCTTTTATAGCACCAAAACATGTACAAACGACGAGAAAGCGACACCATATGCGAAGGCACACTAACACAATCACACTTTGTTATGGTGGCGCCCGTATGTGGCACATTCTTGGAAAATGAAATTGTTCTTTCAGTACGAAATCTATAAAATGAAATTGTTCTTTCAGTACGAAATCTATAAAAAAAACTGTACTTTTCGACTGTAAATAGTATCGAGAAAAATCACGTAATTTCCGTGATCGTGCGTGACTGAAATTTTTGCTGGCGTGAGCGTGCGTGAGTTAGTTTTCTGTCAATCACATAATTTTCACATATCACACTTTTGAGGTATTATTGGAAAGGTATTTTCCCACTCTTGTTATTTGTTTGCAAACAAACTCATTCAATACCTCATAGCTCTAAATCGGAATAGTTTTGGTCCAGTTATTCAAGTTTCTCTTATACCAATCTTTGAAAAAAGAAAAAAAAATCGGCATCAAAATCTCTATTACGATTCCGGTGATTTTTTTTTTTAATTTTAGGTA
>NW_023458556.1:102086741-102088775 GCF_013731165.1 Rhagoletis pomonella | reverse complement strand
TTTTTTCTTTACAAAAAGTATTACTGCATACTGAATGCCAAAAATTAATTAATGAAATTTTCAAATTCCTATTTTTAATGTAACTCGTTTTATATGCACATATAAAAAGTAAAGTATTTTAATAATTTTTGTTTTCCAAAATAACAGCTATAACTTCTACCAAAATGTAAATGAATGTGGGTTTCCCACAAAATTTTCATTAAAAAAAACGGCCTCAGACCCAACAAAATTGTTGAATTGTGTTTTTTTATAATAAGTTTTGCTTTTTTTTAATAGATAAGTGGATGACAAGTTTGGTTGTTTATATTACAATTTGGTTGTTTTTTCTTCAGATTTTGGTTGGTTATTTTTTTTAACAAGTGGCAACCGTGGTAGTGCTCAATTCTCTCATTGAGCCAATTAATTTGTTATACCGAAATGAGTCGCAGCACTAAGAACAGTGTTGCCAGAACTTTTTGGACCAACCGGATAAATTGGCAAAAAAAAACCGGCTGAAAACGGCTAAACTGTTTCAACTAAATTTCACATGTTTTATTTAAATAAATCACAAGTAGAGAGACTAGTTCTTGTAGAGAAGTTGCAAATTCAAGCTGGAAAAAATTTTGTCAGCAAGAAGTTGCAATTAGGAAAAACATAAGATTGTGGCACATGGTTGGATTTTTTGTCGACGATAATTTGAAAACCAAGTTCGTTAAATGCAAAAAATTTAATTTAAAAAGAAAAATGTAAGTAAATACTTGTTTACTTAATTAATGTAGTTAATGGCAATGATTTGAAAGGTACTCGGTTGAAAAAAAACTGCATTCGTAATCCGAATGCAATCTCAACCAGAGTCGGTATAGGAAACCCGACAAAGAAATTGAAACGTTTGTTGAAGAAAGTCGGACTAGCAAGAAATATACATGTAGATCCTGTGTTTTGCCCCTCTGAAAGAATTTTAAAAATGCTATACAAATTTCGTTTGTTTGAAATGCAACCGTGGACACGAGCTGGAAGAAAAACTTCCAAATTCCTGCAAACTTGAGTTCATGCATGTGAGCATTTTTTCTTACTATCTGATATTTTGAGTGATAATTCTCGCTGGATTTTCGACGAACAAACCTATTGTCTTCCCCACAAGAAAAGGACTTTTCGGACTGACCGATTCTCAATACACTCAAATAAAAACCAATACACATAAAAAATGCTGTAAAAATTTCCCTTAAATTTTAAGGCAGTAAAACAAAGACCTTAAGTTAACATCAGGCGAGGCCATAAGTTGACAAGATGTGCAAAATCACATTCAATTCTGATGTAAAATATGATGCCAAAAGGCTGCAGATCTACCATTCAGATGACCAGTCATATGACCGTCAGATGTCTTGTAGGGTTCCCAGAAAGTTTTGCTTTACATAGAAATTTGTGCTGTTTTATTTTCATTTTGACGAATTTCAGTGTTGGTTCTTTTAATTCAAGTTGGCCTTCGGTTTTTGGAATTTAAATAAGTTCTCAGCAAAAAAGCAATTCTCATATATAAAAAAAAAAATATATATATATATCTCATGATCCACTGATCGGATCTTAACCAGATTATTATGGGACCAATGCAAAAAGAATTATCGAAATCGGTTGACGTGGTCCAAGTTATGCGGTAACATACATAAAAAAAAAAATATTCCGACGAACTGATAACCGCATCCTTTTTTGGAAGTCAGTTAAAAATACATATGTGTACATAGTGCTTGAAAATATCCATTTTCCCTTACCTTAAACCTTTAGGCGTGGGCAGCAATGATGTTTTGTAATTAATGCAGAATATGCGCTATCTGGGAAGATAATATCTACCTGTAATATTTATTCTGTGTGTTAGCACTACCCAGCAAAAAACACGATTACCACAGAAACGAAAGTGGAAACGAGCTAGGAGATGGGAATCGCTTACCTCTTCGCTTCAATAAGGCATTATTTTAACATGGGCATGTCAATAGCCGTAAGCCCTTACCCGCAGCATTACCTTCGAATGAAGGGAGAACGCATAGATAAATAGAATCCAGA
>NW_023458556.1:102085121-102086641 GCF_013731165.1 Rhagoletis pomonella | reverse complement strand
GCATCCACCACATCTACCACACGAGGTCTGAAATCTACCACATATTCACATTTTAGAGTAGTTATAATTTACATGATTTTCTATATTTTTACAAGTAGGGACACGATATCGAACCGAAAGTATCGATATAGTACTCATTTAAAGTATCGCCGTAAAAATATGGGGTACCCATTAATATCGTAATAAAAATACTCGATATTCCAAATATCGATACAAAATTCAAAAAAGTAAATCTGAATATTGGTGTAATTTTCTATTAAAGAATTAACACTTTGCACTTTAATAAGTACATCACTGAAGGCGCGTCACATACCAACCTAAGATAGTACACATTTATACATTATTTATATCCATATTGCTTTACATATAAATTCCAAAGTAAGTAAGGTTATAGTACGACATAGATTTGCAAGAAATGGAATGTTTAAAAACATTATTAACAACAAAACTTTCAATAGAAATTATAGTAAGGACAAATTTTTACATTTTGGAATTTAGAAAATTAAGTTGAAATATTTACAAGTAATGTTTAGCAAAGAAAAACCGACTTCAACTCTCATATAAAATATATATATATATATATATCTCATGATCCACTGATCGGATGTTAACCAGATTAGTATGGGACTACCTCTGAGACACTACTTTTCCGATGCAAAAAGAATTATCGAAATCGGTTGACGTGGTCCAAAGTTATGCGGTAACATACATTAAAAAAATAAATTAAAAAAATATTCCCACGAACTGATAACCTCCTCCTTTTTTGGAAGTCGGTTAAAAATATTACAATATTCTTCAAGACATTTCCCAGAGTTTTGACGTTTTCATGTTATTTTCTAATACTTTGTCATACAAATTTATCATTATTCACATTAACTTTGTAATGTACATTTACGATTCGATACGATACCAGGGTTCTGGCACTCGATTCCAAAAAATATCGTTTGAAAACATTCGAGTAAAAAGTATCGGCATCGAATGGCAAAAATATCGATATTGTATCATATCGTATCGAAATTCGGGGCCCTAATAACAAGAATGATAGTACACAAGATTTCGCATTCCCGGCGGAGATGAGATTTCTCAAGTAAAAGTAAACTAAGCCGATTGGGAAACTGTCAAACAGGGAATTTTCTCAATTTCTCAATATTAAATTTTTCACCGGGAAACGTGATTTTATTGTGTTAAATTGTCAAATATATGATTTATAAAAAGAACTAATTAAGAAAATGTAAAAAATCGGCGATTTTTATGAAAGTATTGCATCTATAGTTTTCAACGCGTTGTTTACTTTTAGGTGCAATCCCGTATTCCTCGGACTAAAACTAGTAAAATTGTCAAAAAACAAAAATTCGCTCAGAGCGAGAGAGTAACATTGGAAAGTACGGGATCGCTTTCTAGTAAGAATGGTAACTTCTGTCAACTTCAACATAACCTCCAAATTTTGGTTGTAAGTTTTTGCTTATTTTATACGTAAAACACACTCAGCTCACACATATAAATAACCAAAAATACTTTCA
>NW_023458556.1:102083222-102085021 GCF_013731165.1 Rhagoletis pomonella | reverse complement strand
TTTGTGTCATTGTTTTTTTCTTTGTTTGGCTTTCTGTTTTTGTGCTCCCTTCGGATTTCCTCTACAGGATCTCTCTTGTATCCGTTATTAGCCGCTATGGCATATATTGCGTTCAGTTCGTTTTTGTATCCTTCTTTTGTTAGTGGTATTTGCTCAATTCTATTGATCATTTGTCTAAAGGCGGCCTTTTTATGCTGATGAGGGTGGTTCGAAGTATTATGTATTATTGTATCTGTGGCTGTGAGCTTCCTAAAAATTTCATATTGCAGACTACTCGTGTTTTTATTTACTTTGATCGTCAGATCTAAGTAATTTAGCTTTCCCTCCATTTCTTGTTCCATTGTGAACTTTATGTTGCTGTGCTGTTTGTTGAGGTATTCCAATATCTGTTCTTCATTTTCCTTTGTTATAAGACATATGATGTCATCAACGTATCTGGCGTAGAACGTCGCTCCTTTTGTGACGTAAGATACTCCATGTACCTTTCTTCCAAATTCTGCATGAATACCTCCATAAGAATCGCCGATGTGGGGTTGTCCATGCCTAGCCCGTTTGTTTGCATGTATACGTTGTTATTAAATTTAAAGTAGTTTTGACGCAACGTCGCACAGTGTTTCGACTATATGGCGGCAGATAGAAAATAGTCATGTTGACAGTTGATAAAAAAAACCGGTTGGACTTAGAGAGGGAAAAGTAAAAGTCACAAATACCACATTTCACATTATTTACTCACCCCCTTCTTCACGAACGATACATTTCCAAAGAAATACGGGAATCGGCGCGATACCGAGTAATTAGTTAAGTTGCCTTTTGCGATTAACCCATTAAAGAAGGTGTTTCTTTTTCAACTGTAATCAATTATTTAAATATGGTGGAATATTCAGGTGAACATATTTATTATTTATTTGGTACTTTCCTATTTTATTACCTACTTAGTTTGAAATTTAGACGCTAAAGATTACATATTAGTAAAACAAAGTGTGAGTACCGGTCCGTCAGGTCTTGAAATTAGACAAATGTTTTAGAGAATTTTATGTAGTTTTAGAATATATTATTTGATCTTTGCGCGCGACTGTGCAAATATATGTAATTTTTGATTTTCTTAATTTTTGATTTTCAGCCTCTTTTTGCATAATTTCGCGAAAAGAATTTTTCGAACAATGGGAAAATCTCATCAGACGTTGGGAAAAAAGCGAGTATTTACACCTAAGTTATTTTATGGTATAACCTTTGTTTTCTGACAGTGAAAAGCAGGAAAAAAATTTACCAAAATTCCACCACATTTAACGACTGGGCTCGCATTTTTTGTGAGTTTTGGACGTTATAGTGATCTCATCTTTCCCATATTTTATGTTTAGGTTTTTCTAATAAAAGAGAGAGCACAAACTAAATTTCATTTAAATCGGATGAAATTTAATGTTCCCGCGCACGAGAGTAGAAGGCGTGGCAAATATTCCATCTTTACCAAATTTCATAATTCCCTATTTCTAAGTAAAACTAGAGCACATTTCAAGTTTCAGTGAAATTGGTGCAGGTTTACTATTATTTCCACCTGCCTCCATATAGTCGAAACACTGTGCGTCGTTCTGAGTGCGTTAGTTATCTCCACGGCGATTTCTCTGTTTCTTGTTTTTTCTGTCAGTATTTTGAATAGGATATCTATTGTTTCCGTTATGGGTGTCGATGGGTATAGATTTTTTATGTCGAATGATACCAGCTTAGCGAAACTACTGCATGTACAACATAAAGGCCAACGACTAAACGTACTAGAAAATATGGAAATATACAAACTAAAAACC
>NW_023458556.1:102081508-102083122 GCF_013731165.1 Rhagoletis pomonella | reverse complement strand
TTATTTTCTAATACTTTGTCATACAAATTTATCATTATTCACATTAACTTTGTAATGTACATTTACGATTCGATACGATACCAGGGTTCTGGCACTCGATTCCAAAAAATATCGTTTGAAAACATTCGAGTAAAAAGTATCGGCATCGAATGGCAAAAATATCGATATTGTATCATATCGTATCGAAATTCGGGGCCCTAATAACAAGAATGATAGTACACAAGATTTCGCATTCCCGGCGGAGATGAGATTTCTCAAGTAAAAGTAAACTAAGCCGATTGGGAAACTGTCAAACAGGGAATTTTCTCAATTTCTCAATATCGGGAAACGTGATTTTATTGTGTTAAATTGTCAAATATATGATTTATAAAAAGAACTAATTAAGAAAATGTAAAAAATCGGCGATTTTTATGAAAGTATTGCATCTATAGTTTTCAACGCGTTGTTTACTTTTAGGTGCAATCCCGTATTCCTCGGACTAAAACTAGTAAAATTGTCAAAAAACAAAAATTCGCTCAGAGCGAGAGAGTAACATTGGAAAGTACGGGATCGCTTTCTAGTAAGAATGGTAACTTCTGTCAACTTCAACATAACCTCCAAATTTTGGTTGTAAGTTTTTGCTTATTTTATACGTAAAACACACTCAGCTCACACATATAAATAACCAAAAATACTTTCAAATTGATTAGAACCCACTTAAACAAGTAATTAAATACTTTACTTTAGTTTACAATTTGGTTGCCAAACACACTACAGCTGATCGTTTGACACATTTACTAGAACTTGCCTGCAAAAAATCTTCGGACTAAAACTGGTAACTTCTGACCTGACAGAGAGAGGACCTTTTTTACTCTCTTTTTTTTGTCCTCTCAATAGTCAAAGAACCGAGTACGGGATCGATTTCCAGTAAATTCTGACTGATTCTGACTAGTCCGAATTCGTACGGGATCGCAACTTTTACTTGAGGATTGTCAAAATTGGCGAAACCCAAGATAAAAGTTTTTTCTAGAGATTCGAATTAAAAAGTGTTCAGTTAAGGTGAAACCTTGCAATTTTTTTAATTTTTGTAAAAAGTTTGATCCTAAACCTGAGATCTACCACATTTTTTCTCAATCTACCACATTTTTTTCCAGAATCTACCACACAGAATTTTTATTAAGTCCGATCACTGATTTCGATTCGAATTTGATTCGATCACGGATGGTTTGATACTACATTAAAAAAAAAAAAAACAATTACTCTACACTACAAAATTGTTATATTAAAACCAGTTTTGAATTGCTTGAAATTTGCAACCCATTCATTTGGCAGTCTTCCACACAAACGTATTGCAAACGAAAAATAATTCCATAAACAGAGTTTAAGTTAACTTTTCATATTTATTTCGATGCATATTCGATGACAAAATATGTATACACTGCGTTCATTTAAATCTTTTTGCTATCTTTCCGGAAAATATTGGTACATTTTAACCTTTGTTGGTAAAAATGGTAAAAAATAAAATACAGCTAAAAAGTTGGTAGATCTACCAATAAAGTTGTAAAATCCGTGCACTGGCCACTGGTGCTTCTTAGTCAGTGTTGCCATTTTAGCCGTTTTCCGGCTAGATTTAGC
>NW_023458556.1:102079328-102081408 GCF_013731165.1 Rhagoletis pomonella | reverse complement strand
AACGCGCATAAGGAAAGACATGGAGAAGAAGTACAACAAATTGAAAGGAAAGCTCGAAAAGTTACAAACGAATCAAAAAGGAATGAACAAACAACAGATAGAGAAACCTGAATTCCATGCCAGGTTCGTAAATCTTACAGAAGTTCCCATCAGCAAAGAAGAAGCGCGAATTTTAGAAAAGGGACTCAAACATAATATCCAGAATTATAATAAGAAAAAGGAAATCGAGCAGACAATTGTAGATGCGGAGATAGCCATATCTATGCTGCCGAAAGAGGAACAGGAACACACTAGACACATGTGCAAACAGTTAATTGAAAAGGAAATCAAAGCCAAAATAAACAAAAAACAGAGCAACGAAAATAATATAATCAAAGGTCTCAAACAGAAACTAAAAAATAACAACGTAATCACGACCAAAGCTGACAAAGGAAACACAACTGTACTAATGAATAGAGAGGAGTACATACACAAAACGAAATAACTTATCAAAGAAACCAATTGTAAGAAATTAGTAAAGGATCCTACTGAGGAATACCAAGCTACAATAAAAGAGACTATAAAGAAATCTACAAAAATAAGAAAGGCGAACCAAATAAATACTTTGACAACTATGAATCAATCAGCTCCTCCGATGAATGCAATACCTAAACTCCACAAATCGGCCCCAAGCTACAAACTATCAAAATATTTAAAAACTATACTAAAGGATAACCTTGGATTGCCCAATAAGAACACAATATCTAGTACAACGGAATTGATTGAAAAATTAAAAGACTCAGTTATCACGTTGGATACTAAGCTGGTATCATTCGACATAAAAATTCTATACCCATCGATACCCATAACGGAAACAATAGATATCCTATTCAAAATACTGACAGAAAAAACAAGAAACAGAGAAATCGCCGTGGAGATAACTAACGCACTCAGAACGACGTTGCGTCAAAACTACTTTAAATTTAATAACAACGTATACATGCAAACAAACGGGCTAGGCATGGGCAACCCCACATCGGCGATTCTTATGGAGGTATTCATGCAGAATTTGGAAGAAAGGTACATGGAGTGTCTTACGTCACAACTAGGAGCGACGTTCTACGCCAGATACGTTGATGACATCATATGTCTTATAACAAAGGAAAATGAAGCAAGCGTACGAGGTTTACGTGGTTAAGAGGCATTGACGCGTTTAGATGAATTGCCCTTCTAGCTTGTTTGTTTGTGAATAAAACCAGTGTTGTCAGAGAAAGACCCCTAAGAATGTTTGTTTTTTTCCAAAAAAATCTTAAAAACAAGATTTTAAGGTTAAAAAAATGATTTTCGATCTCGAGAAATCTTCATTTAAAAATACCTCCAAAGAAACACGTAATTCTATATTTGCTTTAAGGCTGTAAATAGCCTTTATAATGTTGACTCAAAAAATAAACAATTTCAAGTTATCAATTCCTTTTTATCTCCTCTTCAACTAAAAATGAATAATGGCTTCGAGGCATAAAAAAATTTGGTGCACAAATTTTGCAATTTGAGTTTATAAATAATAGACCCACGCATGGTTGGATCTAAACCCAGACTGGAGTTCGCTCAATAAATTAAATTTGTTCATATGCGCAGGCCCGTCGAGAGGGAGGGGCCAAAGGGGTGAATCTCCCCGGGCCTTGGATGTTTAAGGGGCCCAATATATTAGTTTTTTTTTTCAATGTAATTCCCTCGTTATAGGCTCTTATTATAAACTAACAAATACCCGGCGAGCTTCGCTACGCCTTTTTATGTTATTTGACACCCGTATTGTAATATTTGATGTATTTTATCAATTTAATTAAATAGATACGATCTTTCAAACATGTGGCAACCCTCAAAAATATATTCGGCAGTTAACTTTTCTAAACCTCTTCAGTTTGATACCCATATTGCAATATTTAATTTATGTGTTGGTGTTGGTTGATTTTTCCGACAGGGTGGTGATATGATTTATTTTGGAACGAATTTCCGTCATCCCTTGTCAAGTTTGGTTTGCAGACAAACCGGTTTCGGCATTGTGCCATCTTCAGTGTCATTTTTCGTTCTGTCTGGTTCGAGT
>NW_023458556.1:102078839-102079228 GCF_013731165.1 Rhagoletis pomonella | reverse complement strand
TTTATTCACAAACAAACAAGCTAGAAGGGCAATTCATCTAAACGCGTAAATGCCTCTTAACCACGTAAACCTCGTACGCTTGCTTAATTTTGTAGGGAAAACCGGTTTATTTACGAGGTTTACAGAGTTACGAGGCATTTTTAATAATTGTGCGGAGGTTTACATTTCAAGTTTTTTTTAATTAGCTTTTCATGATCTGCATTTAACGTATTTTATATGGAAATAGCTCGACCATCGAAAAATCAGAGTAATGATGAATTTCCACTAAACATAAAATGACAAAAATTGTAATGACAATGTTGGGCATTCTTATTTGGCACTGTAACCGCCTAAGCGATTTTGGCCGAGTCCAAAATAGCACGCCAGTCATTTCTCTTCTGTGCTAACTG
>NW_023458556.1:102069861-102078829 GCF_013731165.1 Rhagoletis pomonella | reverse complement strand
GCCGAGTCCAAAATAGCACGCCAGTCATTTCTCTTCTGTGCTAACTGACGCCAATTGGAAATGCCAAGTCCTTCTCCACCTAGTCTTTCTAACGCAGAGGAGGCCTTCCTCTTCCTCTGTTACCAGCATCGAGGCCCGCGTTGAATATTTTCATAGCAGGAGAGTTTCTGTTCATTCGAACGACATGACCAAGCCAGCGGAGCCGCTGTATTTTAATTTGCTGCACTATGTCCATGTCGTTGTAAAGCTCACACAGCTCATCGTTCCATCATCTGCGGTACTCGCTGTCGCCAACGCGTAAAGGCCCGTAAGTCTTCCTCAAAATCTTTCTCTCGAATACTCCAAGAGCCGCCTCATCGGATGTTGACATTGTCCATGCTTCTGCACCCGCCCTGGTATGGGCGGGCATGATGTGTGACTTATAGAGTGTGGTTTTCGTACGTCGAGAGAGGACTTTACTACTGAATTTCCTACTCAGTCCAAAGCGACACTTGTTGGAAAGAGTGATTCTGCGTTGGATTTCCATGCTGACATTATTATCGGTCTTAATGCTAGTTCCCAAGTAAACGAAATTCTCTGCTTTCTCGAAATTTTAACTATCAACACGTGGGTGCCAAGGCGCGAATGTGCTGACTGTTTGTTTGATGACAGGAGATACTTCGTCTTGTCCTCGTTTACCATCAAACCCAGTCGCTTTGCTTCCTTTTTTAACTTGGAAAAGGCAGAAGAGACTTCGCGGTTCTTGTTACTGATGATGTCGATGTCATTGGCGTACACCAGAAATTGCACGCTCTTAGTAAATTGTTCCTGAGCGGTTGAGGTCTGCAGCTCTTATTATCTTCTCCAACATCTGATTAAAGAAGTCACATGAACGGGAGTCGCCCTGTCTGAAACCCCGCTTGGTGGCGAACGGCTCGCAGAGGTTTTTCCCAATTCTGATGGAGCTGGTGGTATTGCTCAACGTAATTTTACACAGCCGTATCAGTTTGGCGGCGATGCCAAATTCAGACATAGCGGCGTATCTTCCACTCCTTTTAGTGCTGTCGAAAGCGGCTTTAAAGTCGACAAATAGGTGGAGAGTGTCGATCCTTTGCTCGCGGCTCTTTTCCAAGATTTGGCGTATTGTGAATGCCTGGTTTATGGGGGATTTGCCACGTCTGAGGCCACACTGATAAGGTCCTATCAGTTCGTTGACAGTGTGCTTCAGTCCTTCGCACAATACACTCGATAAGACCTTATAACCTATGCTTCGGAGGCTGATCCTGCAGTAGTTGGTGCGAATGGCGGGGTCGCCTTTCTTGTGGGCAAAGCACACTTAAATTCCAGTCGTCGGGCATGCGTTCATCTGGCCATATTATGCATAAGAGTTGATGCATACACCTTATTAACTCCTCGCCACCGTACTTCAATGGCTCAGCTGGCAGGCTGTCAGCTCCAGCAGCTTTGTTGTTTTTCAGCCGCGTTATTGCTATTCGTACCTCATCATAGTCAGGCGGAGGAACATCGACTCCGTCATCTTCGACTGTGGCTCGGGTTCTTCTTCTCCACAACTTTCCAAGCTGCTACCATTCAGTAGAGTGGAGAAATATTCCCTCCATAATTTAAGTACGTTATGAACATCGGTAACTATGTCGCCATTGTTGTTCTTACAGGAGTACGCCCTGGTCTTGAAACTTTCCGTTAGTCGCCTAACTCTCTGGTAAAATTGTCGGGCATTCTTCCTGTCGGCCAGCATTTCAAGCTCTTCGCACTCACGTATTTTGGCCTCTCTCTTCTTATTGCGGCAAATACGTCTCGCTTCCCTCTTCAGATCCCTATAGCGGTCCCACATAGCGCGCGTTGCTCCCGATCGCAGCGTGGCCCTTTAGGCGGCATCTTTTTTCTCTGTAGCTTCCTGACACTCCTCATCGTACCAGTTGTTCTTTCGGGCTCGCTGAAATCCGACTACTTTTTCGGCGGCGGAACTTAATGAGCTGGAGATGGGGTTCGACTGCTTGCATATGTCGGTTTGTTGAAGAGCGCTCTCTGAGAGCAGGTGTGAAAGTCGAGTAGCAAATGCATTGGCTGTCTGCTGTGATTGCAGCTTTTCGACGTTAAGCTTTCCTTGCATATTTGGGTGCACATTTTTGCTGCACAGAGGTGGATGCGTATCTTGGCTACAACAAGTGGTTCGAGTCGATGTTTGGCCTCGGAGTGTTCGTACGTCCAAAACGCTGGAAGCATGCCTTCCGTCTATCACAACATGATCGATTTGATTTCTCGCTTTCCGCTCTGGAGACAGCCACGTAGCTTGATGGATCTTTTTATGCTTGAACCTAGTACTGCATACTACCATGTTTCGGGCCCCGGCGAAGTCGATCAGCCTCAGTCCGTTGTTGGACGTTTCGTCGTGGAGGCTGAATTTTCCGACGGTGGTTCCAAAGATCCCTTCCTTGCCCACCCTGGCATTGAAGTCGCCAAGCACGATTTTGATATCGTGGCGGGGCAGCGCTCATAGAAAAGATCCTTGGATACTTCATCTTTCTCTTCCGTCGGGGCATGGGCGCAGATGAGCGAGATCTTGAAGAATTTCGCTTTGATGCGCATTATGGCTAGACGCTCGTCCAGCGGGGTGAACGACAGTAATCGGTGACGGAGTCTCTCTCCCACCGCAAATCCAACACCGAATTTGCGCTCCTTTACATAGCAGCTGTAGTATACGTCCCAAGGCCCCAGACATTGCTTGCCTTGCCCCATCCAACGCATTTCTTGGATGGCGGTGATGTCAGCTTTCGCTCGTACCAAGACATCAACCAGCCGGGCAGAGGCACCTTCCCCATGAGGGGTCCGGAAATTCCAGGTGCATGCCCTTAAATCCTAGTGTTTTAATCGTTTGCCGAGGTCGTCATCAAAAGAGGGGTCTAATCCGCGGCTTTGTGTCTCTTTTTCGTTGGAGCCTGTTTTTACGTGGCGGGTCCCAAACCCAGTGCACAACCCATTGTTGGGGCGGGGGTGGTTTCGTAACCGAATACACGTTTATAAAGCGAGCCGCTTGCTCCAAGACAGACACCCGCTTGCAGCCGCCCTTACTGGTGAACAGACGCTGCAGACTTCAGTGAACCCTTAAACCGAATAAGTCATAGTGGCCCCACCAAAGCTCCCTCTCTTTCTGCCGTGACCCAAGGCTCTACTCGGATTGGATTCGTATTACCGCATATCGCACATGGGTTGCTCACATTGCCCAGAGTGCGCAAACGAGGACGCAAGAGTCGGGATGGAGTATAACCGTGCAACTGTAACTGAATACCCAGCACAACGTATTGCAAATGTAAATTTGTTTCAAAATGCTGTTCATAAGAAAATAATAAAAAAAAATTATCGTTACATACATTTGCATACATTTTTTGTCATTTTGTTTTTTTTTTTCAAAGTATGTACGAATTGATAGCTTTTGAATTAATCTGGATATTAAACCGTTATGATTATGTGAATGTATGTATGCTTTAAAAATTACAATAATAGTTTGGCCAGATCGCCGTGTTTTGTTTCTTTGTAAAAATTAAGCAAAATACGTTATTTGATGAAACATATGAATCGATCGATTTCTTCTAGCTTCGATTATTTTTATTTCGATTCAAAAATCAATTTTTTTAATTTCGATCTGACATCTCTAGTATAAGCACGAAACAAACCCAAATAATATAGACCTTCGTCTATAAGTATTGCCACCAATCTTCTAAAAAAGAAACTTCGGAACTCACAAAAGAGCAAATGGGGTACGTAGACTTGCATTTTGCATATCGGCTATCATTTGAATTTTGAATGTTAACAAGTAACTGGCTAACACAGACCAGTTTTCGAGCAGCGAAAGAAAAAAAATGAAAACAGGTTACGTGATGAGATGGGACTTTTGGTCGACATATCCAAACCAGGCTTCGGTACAACCAACGATGAAAATTCTGATCGCAGGTTTTTCGAGACGAAGAGCCCATATCGCGTCTTGGAGTGATTTTAAAAACAATTAGTTGCGGCTATAAAATAAGACTTGATCTGCTCGATAAATACTGTTGTGGAACAGCCGAACTATACATTCAAAAATACAAGTGGTACCACATGCCACAGAGTGTACATAAGCTTCTTATACACGGCGCCCGGAATGTTAGCGAAGCTATACTTCCTATAGGAAAGAGGGTAATTAAAAAGTGAGATGTTTTTATAAAAATTTTGATAATTTTCTTTAACTTTGCGCGAAGTTTGGTACTCTAATTTTTGAAGTTTTATTGCTTATAAAGAATTAGCGAAAAATAAAATATGTAATATGTTTAGCAAGTTTCATAGAAATGTTTTAATTTAGCGGTTTTCAAAGTGGAAAAAATTAAGAACACGTAAAGAAGTATAAGTTCGGGCGAAACCAAATTTTATATACCCGGAACAGGTATAAAATAACGTCGTTTCAACTTTTTCTAAACTACCTTTGCATGATGAGCAGGGGTGTTTTTTCCATATTTCAAAAGTTTTCGATAATATGCTGAGTAAGACTTAATTGAACTAAGATTGATAGACATCGGTAAAGCGAATACCGGGATATACCTTTTAGTCATAAAGTGGGCGGCGCCATGCCCAATTCCGAAAACTTTATAGCAGTCTTGTTTATTGTTAAGAGATTCTTGTAAGTATTAACTTGGAGGAAATTAGCGTCCTCAGTTATTTAAATATCGGATTTTTCGTATATTTAAAATTTACCGTTATACGGGAAGCGGGTATAATTTTAGAGTGATTTGAATAATTTTCAATTAATTGCTTTTCTGTACAAAGGTTAATAAGTGGACCGAGTTTGGTAGAAATTGATACATCGGTTACCGAGATATACATTTGTGGTCATAAGTGGGCGGCGCCACGCCCATTATCCAGAAGTTTATATGAATCTATTTAATTTTCTTATAAATGGCTATTGCAATGATTGCAAGGATTTTAAGTGAATTAGCTTCAGTAGTTACTGATTTATCCAAGTTTCTGTAAATTACCGTTATATGGAAAGTGGGCGTGGTTATTGCCCGATTTCAGAGCTGTCACCACCTGGACCCTTAGTAAAGCTGGTACCGAGTTTTGTAAGGAAGGGTGAAGCGGCTACTTAGATACGGCATTTCATCACGGGGCGAGGTTACTCCCATTTTCCAAAACTTTAATAACAATACTATTTTCTATCAAAATTCTACTGCACATACTCATTTTCAACAATTTGTTTCCAATATTTACTGAAATATCGTAGTTTTTCCATTTTTCGAAGATACCGTTATATGTGAAGTGGGCGAGGATACAGTCCGATTTCGCCCATTTTCAACACCAACCTACTTCGGATAAAGGGCAACCTACATACCATCGTTGAGATATCTCAATTTTTGCTCGAGTTATCGTGTTTTCGGGCGGACGGACGGACGTACCGACAGACAGACATGGCTTAATCGACTTCTCTTTTCATTCTGAGCATTTATGTATGTATACATTTGTCTATACCTATCTCGATTCTTTTAGGCTATTACAAATAAGCGTTATGCGAACAAAGTTATAATACCCTTGCACACAAGTGTTCTCGGGTATAAAAATAGGGGCTTTTAAATTTTACTTGCTGAAAACTAAGTACCAATAAGCTAAGTCTAACAATATCGACTGCTGAGTGGAAGATCGACCTATCTCGCCAGCCAGTTCGAAAGCGCCCTATCTATTTTATCCTATTTTATTGAAAACACCCTATCTCAGAATTCGGTTCAAAAACGCCCTATCTTACTTCAAAATGTATTGAAAATGTGCTGATATAGGGCGTTTTTGAATCGGCAGCTGAGATAGGGCGTTTTTGAAAAGAATTATGAAATAGGGCGTTCTTGAAAAGTTTTTTGAGATAGGGCGTTTTCGAACTGGCTGCCGAGATTGGTCGATCTTCCAGTCAGCAGTCGATATATTGTTATCCATCATTTTAAAGGAATATACGTAAATTCCTTTTTCAAACCATGTTTGATTTTCAAAATCGGATGAAAAATATTTAGTCAAGCTGTTATTAGATAAGTTCATAGTACGAAAATAACGGTTGTTTTAAATAAAATAAAAATTAAGGCTTCAGGAACTATAGCAAACCTATTTTCATGTTGTAGTTGATCCTACCTACAACCTAGATTAAGTTTTGTTTCGTGCACATTTCGTGATTTTTTTGTAGCACCGTGTTATTGGTTTCGAGCGTTTGCAAGCAATATGATTTTGAAGTTAAACTCACACACACATTTCTTTTCCAATCTCAGCGAAATATAATTACGAAAAATAACACAAGATAAAAGGCGTGCTCATATAAAATTTCAAGTCAACAGTTCACATGGTCTTGGTTTTATAAGGTTTTGAGTTTTATGTTTGGCGAAAGAAAATACAAATCAGGTGTCAATCATTATTCTTGAGGAAAAAATAAAAATCGCAAGATAATCATTATACCTGAGCGAAAAAAATAAAAATCAAAACTAATCCTTATGCTCAAGGGAAAATATAAAACTCAGAAGCTGAGTATTATTCTTGAGCGAAAAATTAAAAATCACAACATAATCATTAATCTCGATCAAAACCATAGAAATCAAGAAGTTATCATTATTATTGAGCAAAAAAATATAAATTATATAATTTGTTTTATTTTTATTTTATAGCCTTATAACAATTATATTCAACTTTTTTTTCCACAATAAGTTTTCATTAAAAAAAAACGGCCTCAAGCTCAATAAAAATTGTTGAATGTAATTGTTATAAGGCGATAAAATAACAAAAACAAATAACTTAAGGACGAGCACACCTATAAGTTAAACATCCTAATAATAGATATATTAACAAAAACCAACAAAACCAACAACCACATGATCAAGTAAATTGCAGCGGAATAGCTTCGCTTGATCGTAGTTGGCTTAACAAGTAAAATAGTGGAAATAAGCAACAAGAATTAACAAGGCGAACTTAGCACAGTGCGTAGGCAACTGGCTGAGTCAGTGGGATCGTCGGTTCGAATCCTACTGAAAGAAGTCTGATGAGGAAATGTGGTGATTTCAGAAATAGCTATCACTTCTACCATTTTTTCAAATTATTGTTGCTTTTCCACAATAAGTTTTCATTAAAAACACGGCCTCAAGCTCAATAAAAATTTTTGAATATAAATTATCTATCTATCTTCTATATATACTATAATAAAACTGTAGGTTGTTTTTCTGCTTGAACTCACTAATCTCCGGAACTACTGAATGGATTTTCATGGGGTTTAACTGGTATCTAGACAGTGACCCTCGGACGTAACATAGGCTATATTTTATCAAAACTGGAATGTGGACAAAAAAGATATACCAATTTTTGCAAACAAAATTTACTTTGCACCAAATTCTTTTGAATACAATTTTGCTTTTCAACGGCATCAACATATGCCAGTGTTTATTTTTCGTGATTGATATTTTTTTCAACTGAAATAGTAATTAGTGTCGTTCGTACATATTGAAAACGGTCTTCAACATAGATACATATGAGGTTAAACGTTTCTCGCGGAGTTTTGTGTCTTACAAGAGTGGTGTGTTTCTAAGAATCCGTAAGTCAAAAGATAATCGGTGGGTAGAAACTGATTTATTTAAATTTCTTTGTGTTTCGTGTATCACTATGGGATTTTGTACATATAAATTAATTAGATATTTTGAAAACGCTCACGTGAAAAGCATTTTCTGTGAATTAAGCGGATATAGTTCGAAGCATTCCCTTGAGTCAAGAATTGACATTTGGAATTAATTATGTATTTACATTTCTAGCGAATTTCTAATTTGCGGAATTAAAAGAAATTTACTTAAAAGGAAGTAAAGCGTGTGATTTCAGCATTGACTTATCGAGAAAAACGCTTTTTTAATTTGTGTGAAGTATTGAAATTTTAAAGTAAAAAGAAAATGCATGCGCAAAACGAAAAACAAAATTCAATAAGTGCTTTCCCTATGAGCGAGAGATATGTACATATCAACGAAATATACATTTGGAGTCATAAATGAGTCTTTAAGGAGTCCCATTTAAGAGCCCGAAATTAGTGTGGTTTCCTTCCTCCGAAGGTCGACTTATATGAGCTTAAATTCATACATCAAATGAGCCTCCAAATGAGTCATATTGGACTCTTATTGGCTTCATAAACGGCTCATTTTGGACTCTTTTTAAAGCAATTTTTGGCCTCATATATGAATCGTTTCAGAGTTTTTTTGAGGCTCTTAAATGTGTCTTATAGTGCTGATAAATAACTTCATTCGGACTCTTATTTTATGTTGTCCTTTGAGCCATATTGGCCTTATTTTTCAACTCTTATTGAACTTAAAATACTATACACATGTATGTATACATACCTCAGTTCATATAAACATTCCAACATCTATATATAAATACGCCACTAGAAAATATTGCAATCCCTTTTTTGAAGGCACCGTTCGCTCGATTTCAATGAAACATACATCGCTTTAAAGAATATAACTTCCTCTAATCCACAAATGTTAATCCCGATTCATAGGGGGCGTGGCATCTGACATATAGACTGAAATGTGAAAACCGCTATATCTCTAAAACCAATTATACTGGGGAACTGAAACTTGGCACAGATGCATAGATTGTAAATACCCTACTTACGGTGAAAAATGGTAGGTATCGGGAAAGTGGGCGTGGCACTTCCCATACAAACTAAAATTATCATAGCGCTTATCTCTGGAACCACCTACGCTAACTTCCTGAAATTGGACACAGCAACATATGTTGGAAATACCGTACTTACGGCGGAATATGGTAGATTTTGGAAAAGGGGGCGTGGCACCGCCCATACAAGTTGAAATTCTCATATCGCTTTTCTCTGGAACCACCTATACTAACGTCCTGAAATTTGACACAGCAACATATCAATGGCTGAGTTGAAGATCGACCTATCTCGGCAGCCAGTTCGAAAACGCTCTATCTCAAAAAA
>NW_023458556.1:102051698-102069761 GCF_013731165.1 Rhagoletis pomonella | reverse complement strand
CGTTTTCGAACTGGCTGCCGAGATAGGTCGATCTTCCACTCAGCCATCGATATGTTGTCAATACCGTTCTTTCGGCGAAGAGCGGTAGATTTTGGATAGAGGGGCGTGGCACCGCCCATTCAAAATGAAATTCTCTTATCGGCCATCTCTGTAACTGCCTATGCTAACGTCCTGAAATTTGACACAGCAACATATGTTGTCAATGCCGTACTTTCGGGCTTATTTACAGTATGAATTGTTTGACATACTAGTCAGTGATGAACATCTCATCTATACATACAAATACATATGCATATTTTTTATAAATGAAAATCGAGGTTCCTTTCGCGGTCTATTTTCAAAAGCTACTGAGGAGGAGACTTGGTAAAATTAGCATTAATCAATCCGATATTAACGTTCATAATTCGATTTTAAGTTTTCCTGTAAATTCGCTATAAATAATGCTGGTGGACTTCAAAATAGTAATTCGCATAAAGGGTTTAGCATTGGTGATAGGTAAAATTCAAACGTGTATGAAAAAAGATGTCGAATTTCGACAACTGGGCGATACTAGTACATTTAATAGCAGCAGGTGCAGCTAAATTTTGTATATTTTTTGTTTTCTAAATATTCTCAATTTCTGTATAAACAAGTTTAGATATAAATTTCGAATCTTTATTGTTTTTATATATCCACAAAGTGTTGGCTCCAAACTTCGATAATTTATAACTCCTAAAATATTCATATAAGAGTCACACATTTTTTGTTTTTGAAGCTCATATTTCTTACCCACCTAGGACTCCTTTCAGACTCATATATTCTGAACGTACAGAGTATGTTTGTCAGAATATGTTTTATAAACCAATAATAATAATAATAATAATAATAATAATAATAATAATAATAATAATAATAATAATAATAATAATAATAATAAAACTGTAGATTGTTTGTCTGTTTGAACTCACTAATCTCCGGAACTACTGAATGGATTTTCATGGGGCTTTAACTGGTATATAGAGAGTGACCTCGGACATAACCTAGGGTATAAAAAAATGAAACCTGACAAAGGGCGATGTACCTCCCATACGTCACATGAATTTGAAATTCTGCTCTGCATCGCAAAAACTGGTGCCGACAGATGGCGCCGGAGTCGAGATATTTAGAGACCCCGTCTTTATCGTATGACCAGGAGTAACGGGTATTAACTTTATGATAAAAAGAATACGGTAGGAATATCAATGATTAAGAAGAATACGGTAGGAATATCAATGACCCCGTTTGAGCGGGTAAACTTTCATCCTGGGAACAGGAGGATTATAGAAGATTACGCACTCTTGGCAAACCTTCCAATACGTACAGATATCTCACAGGTGGAAATAAGAGCTCATAACATCGAAGAATATTAGTACTTAACCCAAATGCTATCTCAGCGCTATTATTCTTGGCCTATGAGTAAGCAAGGTTCTGCTCTTGAGTCCTTTCAACCTAAACTAATAAATTTTACATTACAAACCGTTTTTCCATAGCAACCCCATTTTTGTATTGGTCAACGTAAAAGTTCTTATAAGGCGTCGCGAAGCAAGCCAGGCATTTGCTAGTATATACTGCTATAATAAAACTGTAGATTGTTTGTCTGTTTGAACTCACTAATCTCCGGAACTACTGAGTGGATTTTCATGGGGCTTTAACTGGTATATAGAGAGTGACCTCGGACGTAACATAGGGTATAAAAAAATGAGATCGGACAAGGGGGCGCGGCACCTATCATAGGCGTGACACTTTTAACCAGCTATAACTTCGAAACCGTAAGACACATGACTTTGAAATTTGGTGCGTTGACATACAATCTATGGTAGATGCTTATTGTAAAATAGACTTATTTTTGTAAAAGGGGCGTGGCCCACCCTAAAAGTGTGAAATTTTTATCAGCGACAAACTCGGAACCGTAAGTCACATAAGTTTAAAATTTAGTGTGAAGACAGATCTACGATAGATGTTTAAGGTACAGCATCCATAAGTACTTATAAATTTTAGACACATCAACGGGTCATCGGTATATCCAGAAGAGGTGTGATGAATTAAAAAGAACACGATAGGAACATCAATGACCTTGCTTGAACGGGAAAACTCTTTCCTTCTGTGGAACAGCAGAAATTTAAAAGAAGATTACGCACTCTTGGCAAACCTTGCAATACTTGCAAATATCCCACAGTTGGAAATAAGAGCTCATAGCATCGAAGTAGATTAGTACATATACCATGTGGTACCTCAGCGCTATTATTCTTGGCCTATTAGAAAGGAAGGTTCTGCTCTTCAGCCTTTCAACCTAAACTAATAATTTTTATATTACAAACCTTTTTTGCATCTCTACACTATTTTTGTATTGGCCAACGCAAAAGATCTTATCAGGCGTCGTGAAGCAAGCCAGGTATTTGCTAGTATAATAATAATTACATTCGAGTAAAAAAAGTAAAAATCAATAAATAATTATTATTTGTGATTAAAAAATAAAAATCGGATAATAATAATTAAATGTTGATTAATATTTTTTAACTTATAATGACTACCATCCCTAGTTAAA
The DNA here is from genome assembly GCF_013731165.1 of Rhagoletis pomonella. NCBI lineage: Eukaryota > Metazoa > Arthropoda > Insecta > Diptera > Tephritidae > Rhagoletis > Rhagoletis pomonella. The sequence continues at coordinate 102,067,198 of NW_023458556.1, read as the reverse complement.
AGTAGTATTCGTGTAAAAAGACAAAAACAATGCTAACAAATTATCTCTGGCATGCTTTGCCTTCTTCAAAACCATACTTTTATTGCAAATAATACTGACGATTCTGACTGTGATGAATAAAATTTCGATGTTACTTAAATATCGCTTTAATAAATTTAAGACTTTAATAAAAAAAAAACGATTTCCTAAATAATTTGTTGTTGGCGTTTTTCTAAAAACTAAACACCAGACAACAGCATGAGTTTACTCACTTCCATCTAAACAGTATGAACTCATTGCTGTGAACTCTATAAGGTTAGTGAGAAACACCGTGCAAACAGTGAGATTCATAGTTAGTTTTGAAATCAATGTTTAGCTGCAGTGTACTCATTTGATTTCAAATATGGCATTGATATACTCTTTCCAAATCAAGTCAAGCGAGTGAAAAATGCTGCATAAACTCAGTCGTAGAGTAATAGCCACTCCTTCAACTAGCCGCTAGTTACTAGCGCATCGTCAGAAAAAGCTTTTTCTTCTGCTGGAAATGTTATTTCTGACAAAAGATGCCGCCTTTTGTCAAATGATGAAGCCCTTAATCAGTTGATATTTTTGCATTATAATATGCAGTTAGGAAACCAATAAAATTAACAAAAATTGTCTTTACAAATGTTTTTTATTCGATACTTTCATTACAGCAGTTATGCCATGCACTTGTTTTTCAAATCAAGCACTTGTTATTTGAATCGAGCACTTGATAGTGAGAGTTACTCACTCAACCGACAATGTTTTTTCAATGCTATTGCACGTTATGTTTGGAAATAAATGAGTGCGAGTGTGTGCAGATGTGAAAAGAAAGCGAGTGACTTAAAATGTAATTTGAGTGTATCCATGCAGCTCTCTGCTAAACACTAAAAATTATAAAATTTGGTAAAATAAGCTTATTTGTGGGGACAACCTACGATAACCTGTATACCAGACCTTTTCTAACGAATTTAAAATCGATGAAAACTTCTTGAAGGGGGCGGAATATTTGAGTAACTATGCCCATTTTTACAGTTATGAAAGACAAACGATAGCGTCACTTCCAACCTTCAAGTTAATAGTAGTGGCTTAATAGTTTTGCCCAGCTAGATTGATCATCGAAACCACAGTGCGTCGTAGTCCAAATGTGAACTTAAGTCGTACAAGTTTTTACCATTGTTGCTCGCATCAATAACTAGAGTCTTTTTAGGACTTTTTCGTTTGCTTCTCCCAACTGATCTTCGCTCAGGGACTTGATTCCTATTTGGTATATAAGCATTTGTCACATTCGGAACATCTGGCAAGCCAGCATGGGTAGGCGGTAAAGTTGAGCCAGAATTACGCGCAAATGTACTACGTACTTTTTGTTCGATAAAAGGGTTTTCTTACCGACTTGCGTAAATTGCAAGATTACTAAATCGTGGGCACGACAAACGAGTGAAAAATAATCTAGACAAAACTAACGAAAAGACACGTCTGTTTGCGAAGCTGCTCTAATTTTAACTGGTTCTCTTTTTATTTTCCATTTAATGTGTACATAGATTCGGAGTTCGAGTTCCAATACAGTTGCAAGTCTTTCCAGCCTCCATGGGCGTAGTACAATTCAAGTAAGCTTTACAATTTCATAGAAATATTAGGGTAGCTTTGAGTTAACGATTAATCTTGGATTCATATTAAAGCGTTTGACTTATAACTAAAAATAGAACTGCGGTGATGCAACATCCCGCCCTCCTTGAAAGTATCACTTTCAAGCAGGCAACAGTGCGATTTTGTGAATAGGGCGTCGAATAGTTCCTTTTGTTGTTTTTATGTCAACGACGCGAATTAGCCCATCCATTCCTGGAATGCAATTCGAAATCCTGCCCATAACCCATTTTTGTGGCGGAACGTGGTCTTCGTGTATTATAACGAGCGATCCACTTGCGATATTTGTCTTGCCCTTGGTCCACTTGGTGCGACACTGCAATTCATTTAAATAGTCATGTGACCAGCGCTGCCAAAAGTGTTGCTTCACGGCTGTGATTCGATGCCAATGGTTTTGGTGATCGATCTGCTTGTACGATTCTGAGTGCTCTGGTAGTGCCTTTAGCGAACACCCAATCAGCAGGTGCCCCGGAGTCAACGCTTCGCAGTCACTTGGATCTGTGGATAGTGGGGCAATGGGCCGAGAATTCAAAATGGCCTCGATTTCAATTAATGCCGTTGGCAGCTCCTCAAACGTTAAGCGAGCACCAGAAAGTGTTCGTTCTAAGTGACCTTTGGCTGCCTTCACCGCAGCCTCCCATAGGCCGCCGAAGTGGGGTGCTCTGGGGGGTATAAAACGAAAGTTAACAAATTCTTGTGAACAAAAACTTACTATTTCGGTTTGCGTTTTTGAATCAAATAAGAAGTCTTTAAGGGCAGCTAATTTGGACTTCGCTCCCACAAAATTTGTAGCTTTGTCGCAAAAGATGTCGCTGGGCAAGCCCCTGCGACCGATGAAACGCTTTAGAGCAGCGACGAATGCTTCGGTCGAAAGATCCGAAACAGCTTCGATGTGTACGGCTTTGCTTGATAAGCATATAAAAATGGCGACATAGGTCTTGTAAGGTACCTTTCCTCCGATCCGAAGGTATGTATTAATTGGGCCGCAATAATCAACTGCAACTCGTGAAAAAGGTCTGCTCGGAGTTAGTCGCTCTACAGGCAAATTACCCATCATTTGCTCAAGAAGCCGTGGACGGTAGCGTACACAGTGGATGCAACCATTGACAATGCGGCGAGCGAGATTTCTTGCATTGATTATCCAAAATCGGCGACGGATAAGAGCAATAAGCGTTTTCGGACCAGCGTGGTAGATTGTGCGATGTAAATGACGAACATAATTTTCGACGAACTGACTCTTCGAAGGCAGAAACACAGGATGTTTTTGTTCTTCTACGAGGTCAGCATTTTTCAAGCGTCCGCCAACCTTCAGTAGCATGAACCCTTCAGTAGAAGAGATAAATGGGTTCAAATACTTCAAAGGTCCTCGAGGCTCGCGATTCGTCTTGACACGATCAATCTCGGCGCTAAAATAATGGCGTTGGATTAAACACACGATGCACCAGAGAGCATGCTGAAGCTCCTGTGGAGTTAACGAGGCCGACTCGAAGGGTCTGTTGAGTTTGGTGTTGATTTTGTAATAAAATCGAAAGATCCAAGATACCACTCGAAGTGAATAAATGTGCGAACTAAATTTTTCGATGACATCAAGCATGTTTGAATGGGCGACAATGCAGAATGCAGATTTGTGTTTTTCCCTTTCAACTTCTGCCATATCCAACTGGTTATGCACTGGTTTGCATGGCCACTGGTCCTCTGGCAACAACAAAAATGATGGCCCCGTGTACCAGATTGAGTCGTGAAGTTCCTGGACTGTGCATCTGCAGGGTTATCTTGTGTAGGTACGTATCTCCAAGTACAGCCTTTGGTGAGTTCTTGAATTTCCGCTGCCCTGTTGCCAACGAACGTCGAGAGTGTAGCTGAATGCGAACGTAACCAATGCAGCACAATTGACGAATCGCACCAAAAAAATGTATGTCCGTAGTACTTGCTCATGGAAGATTGTATTTGTTGAAATACCTTTGCGAGTAGGTGAGCACCGCACAGTTCCAACTGCGGCAACGATCGCTTTTTTTATCGGTGCGACCCGCGACTTGGCTGTCAACAATCTCACAGTTGTGCGATTGGCATGATCCGTAGAACGAAGATACAAGCAACAACCATATGCGCGGTTGGACGAATCGCAAAATCCATGTATTTGTACTGAAGCCCTGGGTTGTGTGACGCAATATCTTGGCACGCTAATCGATGGCAACGAAACAAAATCGGTGATGAGATTGTGCCATGCCGTATGTAGGTTTTGTGGCACCGATTCATCCCAATTCAATTTTAATAGCCACAACTCTTGCAACATTATTTTGGCCTTGATTGTGAGTGGAGACAAAAGACCGAGCGGGTCGAATAACGACGAAGCGAGAGATAAAATTGTTCTTTTTGTTACCTTACCATTAAACGTCTTCTTGGGCTTAAACGAAAACTGGAACATGTCTTGTGCTTGGTTCCATGTTAGTCCTAGTGTGCTAGTTGTGTTTGAATTGTCGAAACTCATGTACTTTTCCTCCTCATTGTTCGTAAGGCTTTGGTAATTCGAGTGCCACTTCGCTAAGTCAAAGCCACCCTTGCTAAGAATTTCGGTTACCTCCCTTTTGATTTGCGAGAGTTCACGAAATGAGTCCGCACCACTGAGCAAATCATCGACGTAGAAAGAAGAGTTGATAATTTGTGCACCAAGAGGGTACTGAGTTCCGTACTGGTCGGCTAAGTACTTGAGCGTACGCACTGCCAAAAATGGTGCAGCAGACGTGCCATAGGTAACGGTGTTTAGTTGGAAAGAGCGCAGTTCCTCCATCGGTGAAGACCTCCACAAAATTAACTGGAAGCGGCGATGAGCTGGCTGCACTAGCACTTGCCTGTACATTTTTACTACATCAGCAGTCAGTGCATAGCGATGTAGACGAAAGCGAAGTAGCAAAATGAAAAGATCATTTTGGATGGTAGCTCCCACTTGAAGTATTGCGTTTAGCGATTTTTGGGTAGATGTGCGACACGACGCGTCGAAGACAACACGTAGCTTTGTTGTGGTACTGGTGGGCCGAAGTACGCAGTGGTGAGGGATGTAGAAATGTGGGCTTGACAAGTCAACGTTTTCAAGTTTCGTCATGTGGCCCAATGCCTCATATTCTTGCATAAAATCTACATATTGTGACTTAACTTCCGGTTGCGATTGAAGGCGACGTTCGAGCGAAATGAATCGTCTAAGCGCAGTACCATACGATGTACCCAGAACAGCGACATCGTTCTTAAAGGGCAATTGCACTATGACTCGACCCGTAGCATCACGATCCACGGTCTTCACAAAAAATGCTTCACAAGCAGCCTGTTCATCGGTGAGTGTCGATGCATTGATAGTCGTATTGTCGATTTGCCACAATCGCTCCAATTGCTGCTGTATTATTTCCTCACAAGATAACAAACACGATGCTACGTTGATAGATGCTGGACCATTGGTAAGCGAAGTATCCGATACGCTGCATGAAGTAGCTAGCGACGACGTGAGTGAGGGTGAAATGGATGCTGCGATAACTGTTGGTGAATTGTATTTGCCAGCAACGATCCACCCCAGCAAAGTCTTCTGCAAGATTGGCAGTGATTCCTTTAACTTAATTTGCCCGATGGATAGGACGTTGAAGAAGCAATCAGTTCCTAATAGCAAATCAACTCCCTGCGATTTGTGAAAATGTTCGTCGGCCAGATTTATATTCGCTTGCAAGTTCCAGGATGAAACGTCTACGTCAGGCACTGGTTGATGTGAAATGTGTGGCGTTACGCAAAACTCAAGTGGCAACTCAAAATCTGAATGACGTGATTTGATGGTAGCTATAGCCTTATGCCTTATGGTTGTTGGTGAATTGCCGATGCTTAAAATCCACGCGTTGCTTCTTCCTTTGCAGGCGTAGACGTTGCGAAAAACTGTCAGTTATAAAATTTACTTGTGAGCACGAATCGAGTAATGCTCTACCAAGTTGGTAATTGCCTGCAGCATCTCGCACTAATACGATTGCGGTTGCAAGAATTACTTGCTCGAAGGACGAATTACCCAAATGAGTGTGTACAATCGCACTAGCGTCGCGCGATGTCGTTGAACTCACTTCAGATTTTCTACATAGCGACGAATGATGGCGAGCTGAACATGATTTGCATTTGAAAGTCGACGGGCATTTTGAAACGAAATGCCCTGGAGCAAGGCAGTTGTTGCACAATCCAAGTTTCTTTACATTTTCGAAGCGCGAGCCAACATCTAGCGATTTATCACGAGGGCAATCTTTGATGACGTGTTCGTTGCTGGAACATAGAACACAATTACGCTGGGAACTTGTGATAGAAAAGGCGTGGCGACGCTGTTGATTTGCCTTTCGCGATGATTTGGATTGCTCAAACTTCTGTGACGAAGAGTGTGCTGTATCTTGTTTGCCGCTGGAATCTATGGACTCAAAATATTGGCAGCGCCTTTCGAGTAGTTTGGCACAATCTTTCCATGTCGGCAAGCTCGTAAAATCGAGCGACTCCTTCCATTTTCGTTGAGTGTCTTCATCTGCCTTTCCAATCACAAGATGTATCAGCATTGCGTTGGCTATGTCGCGGTCTGAACCCAATGAAGAAAGTGCGCTGTACAGCGCCGATGCTGTGTCTACAAGATGTCTTAACTGGCTACTTTGTTTAGCTGCTGCCGGAAGCTCAAAGAGTGACGTGATGTTTTCCATGAATATCAAAGTGGGGTTGTCATAGCGCGACTTCAGTCGTTCGAGCGCCTTAGGATAATTCTCGTTGCTAACTTGAAACGCCTTGACGGTGTCGAGTGCTGGGCCCTGCAAATAGTTCAACAAATGATTAAATTTTTCTACGTTAGATAAAACCATTTCCCGATCTATTATTTGCTTGAAGGATGTAATGAAGTTGTTGTATTCTGAATATTTGCCACTGAATGAGGGCAGTTTAAGAGCTGGCAATTTGTGCGGATGCGGCTGTGAAACTGACAGTGTTGACTGTAAAGTTGAAGTGTTTACTTCTTCACCCAATTGTGATTCAATTTCAAGCTTGATTCCTATATACAATTCTTCCAGATCGCCACGAGAATTGTCATCAGGGTCCAGCGCTTCAATTTGTGTTTGATATGACAGAATCTGCTTAAAATATGATTCGGCTATTCCAAATCGACACTTTAGTTCCGCAGAAGATAATGTTCGACCATCGCTACGACCATTTGCATCGATTACACTTTTAATGCGGCTGATATTTCGCTTTGTATTTGCACGATGCTGCTGTAATTCCGTCAAGTTCATTTTGACAGTGTTCAACGTAACAGCTGTCAACAAACGAAGATGACAGCTGGGTGTGAGGGTGCAAATATGTAAGCAAATTAAGTTCAAACGGTGGAAGTCTTTGCTAAGCGTTGTGCTAAATTTTATTGAGATATGTAGTTATGCCAACTTAACGAAGAGCGATGGCTTGACTGATGCTTTCGACCATACGAAGTAGTTAAAGATGACTCGAAGTGTAGGTGTAGACAATTACGCCGCTGTTGGCAAAAAGTGCCCTTGACGACTACGCAAGGTGAAAGATGACGTCGGCAGCAACAAGAGAATCGACTATAGCAGCGACGTTAGCAGCAAGACGGAACGTACGTATTGCGCGACAAGATGAATCCGGGGAATTGCGAATCGACGAATTTAATGCGAATTTAATTTTATCTATTTATTTTATCGAGCCCCACGTTGGGCGCCAAAATGTTCGATAAAAGGGTTTTCTTACCGACTTGCGTAAATTGCAAGATTACTAAATCGTGGGCACGACAAACAAGTGAAAAATAATCTAGACAAAACTAACGAAAAGACACGTCTGTTTGCGAAGCTGCTCTAATTTTAACTGGTTCTCTTATTATTTTCCATTTAATGTGTACATAGATTCGGAGTTCGAGTTCCAATACAGTTGTAAGTCTTTCCAGCCTCCATGGGCGTAGTACAATTCAAGTAAGCTTTACAATTTCATAGAAATATTAGGGTAGCTTTGAGTTAACGATTAATCTTGGATTCATATTAAAGCGTTTGACTTATAACTAAAAATAGAACTGCGGTGATCCAAGACTTTTTATTCTCAGCTCTTATTCTTATCTTAAAAGATCTTTGGGATCTTATTGTACTGATTTTGTTTCATAATAAATGAAATGAAACCAACCCATCAAAAGTTATCGGTGATGCAGCCTTAGTAGAGGGCAAAGCAGCGTGCAGAGGCGGCGCAACAACAGAGCCATTCGAAGTCAAATTCATGTTCTCAACGTTTGTAACAGCAGGGCCCTATTGCACCAACTAATTATCGTTAGCATTTTAGCAAATTATCGAACTTGCGCAAAGTTTTGTGTTTTGTGTTATGATAAGGAAAAGTCACTCAAATGAGTATTGATAAGTAAAATATCACTCAAAACAAAAAAATCAAGACCTAAAAACCTATAAAAAGGCAAAATAAAATAACAAAATAGGCTGGAAAAGTCAAAATAAAATAGCGAAATAGGCAGGAAATGGCACTAGAAATCGCAAAAAATTCAAAAGAAGGCACTAAAAAAAGACAAAAACTGAAAAAAAATCTAAAAATTCATTTATTTTAAAAAGTTTTATATTACATGTAAAAAGAGAAAAACTATGAACTAGTTTCATTATATGAACAATTTTTACTTTGAATCTTTGACTGTTTTCTCCTTTCGGGTTTTTAACTCACAAATCTTTAATCTCTATACTTGTAGTAACATTGAACCACAAGATGCATTTTAAAGTGTTCTGGCAGCATTTTCATTAGATTTTCGCGAAGGAAAGCCTTGAATGTACCACACGTGCGCTCAGCGTGAGTTGATACAAGTGGCGCCCAATTTAAATATGGAACGTTTGAAACTTTCATATTAAATATCAGGAATAAGGGCTTTTCATCGCTATAATCACTTTTTTAAAGAAAGAAAAGGCAAAAAAAGGCAAATATCTTCAAAAAGGCAACATCAAATGTGTATATATGGAATCAGGGAAAGCTAAATGGTGGACATTCTTAATCGAATATACTCTATCTCTTTAGCAGAAAAAAGGCAATTTCCATAAAATACGTTCCCTGTTGATAAGTTATGCAAATTATCAAAATTTATTAGCATTTCGTTGCACCAAAAATTTTTATTTATCACTTATCATCTTTCATTTTGCTAACTTTAGCATTATTTTGCTAAAAATAATTTTACCTATCATACCAGTGATAAGTTACATTCATTCAGTCTGAATGAATTAATCAGTGCTTTAATACGTGATTCGATAAAATATTGACACAAAAAATGCTTCGATTCGAACTATTTTTATTAGAGGAGGAAAATCCACAAATAATAAAAGGTGGAGTAGAAAAATTTCGGCTATCTCAATCCCGACTCTTGCGTCCTCGTTCGCGCACTCTGGGCAACGTCGGCTACCCTTGTGCGAGATGCGGTAACCAATCCGATTGGAGCCTTGGATCACGGCAGAAAGAGAGGGAGCTTCGGTGGGGCCACTCCGACTTATTCCGTTTAAGGGCTCACTGAAGCCTGCAGCGTCTGCTCACGTGTAGGTGCGGCTACAATCGCGTGTCTGTCTTGGAGCAAGCGGCTCGCTATATAAACGTGTATTTGGTTGCGAAACCACCCCCGTCCCAGCAATGGGTTGTGCCCTGGGTTTGGACCCGCCACGTACTCCACCGTACATATATACACCACCATACATACATATCAACGCATATATATACTCTCCGATACATTCATACAACATCAATAACTTACAACACAACACATGTACACTCCACCGTACATATGCAACAGCGTATATATGTACTCTTCGGTACACGCATACAGCATCATGCAAAACACTGATAGCAGCACACCAGCCACATCGTTCGCCAACTATAATCGGGACAAGCGCGCACGACGAATTCTCAAACCGACCACGCAGCAACGAGTATAAAAGGCTGAACAAGTACGCAGGCGAGTCAGTCTTGCTAGGTAAGCCATTGGCTGAACTAGGTTGACGTCTAGTGGTTTGTCATTCGATACGCTGAATCGTCTCTGGCTAGTTAATACAAACATAGCTTGACCAGTCGGTTGGCGTCTAGTGGTGAGACTTTCAGACGCGCTAAATCGTCTCCGGCTGGTCAATCCAAGCACGGCTCGACCAATCGGTTGGCGTATAGTGGTGTGTTTTCGGACATGGTAAATCGTGCCCGGCTGGCCGAGCCGCGGTCACCGCCGCCCCCATTCCAGCCCCTACTCACGTAGTGTGCGACTAGGGAAACAGCGATACCTGAGAGAGTCTTGCTAGGCCGCTCAACTGCCGCCGGGAATCGCTTGCCGAGCTGTACGTCACTGTTGAGAGCATCCGCCGCTACCGAGGGCCATCGGAAGCTGTTGAAAGCCATTCGCCGACGCCGACAATCATCTGCTGCGCCGCTACTGCTACTCCGCAGCTAATGAAAGCTATTCACCGAGAATCATATGCTGTGGTGCTGCTACTCCGCTGCATTTGGGAGCCATTCCCCGCCGCTGCTACTCCGCAGCTATTGAGAGCCATTCGACACCGCTCAGAGTCGCTTCGCCGTTTTGCTGCTCACCAGATTTTTCGCCATTGCTGAGAATCACCCGCCGTTCTGCCGCCACTGGTCACCGTTGCTCAACAGTTGCTGAGCGTCACCCGCCGTGCTACTAGCGCTCTCAGCGTTGCTCAACCGTAGCTTCGCCATTGCGGAGAGTTACCCGCCGTGGTACCAGCCACTCACCACTTGACTCTTCAGTACTCACCGTCATCCGCTCCGACCCGACCGCTCGACAACAACGAACGCCACCAGTCTCTCTCCTTGTCCCTCTCTTTGGACATAAGGTTGCTGGCACTCTAGTCATAGCGCGATGTGTGTGTGTTCCAAGTGAATACACGAGAATAGTGTCTTTATTTGATGGGGGTTCGTGGACTCTGGATCGGCAGAGCTCACCTCAACCATCGACAAAATCCACCTGTTACAGTGAAGGAGCGAAGCAGTGCCTCGGATGAGACCCCCCTTATGATGACGACCACGGCAAATGTTTAAAGGAGCCTCTACCCGGCTGGTTGATGTCCTCGTAAGAACAAAAGCTGACATCACCGCCATCCAAGGAATGCGTTGGCAAGCAATGCCTGGGGCCTTGCGACGTATACTACAGCTGCCATATAAAGGAGCGCAAATTCGGTGTTGGATCTTTGAAACCACCGTCAGAATATTCAGCCGCCATGACGAAACGTCCGACAACGGACTGAGGCTGATCGACTTCGCCGGGGCCCGAAACATGCTAGTATGCAGTACTAGGTTCAAGCATAAAAAGATCCCATATGCGAGCAATAGTAGGATTTAGAGGGCATACGAAGGGATGCTGTGAGTCATGGGGCGACTCTCCGCTTGCCGGGCAGTTGAACTCATACCTGAGCAGATTAAACGAAGATGTTCTCAACGAATTCCCGGCATGCGGAGAGTCGCCCCATGACTCACAGCATCTCTTCGTATGCCCTCGAAATCCCACCATTCTAACGCCCCTGTCCCTATGGACAGACCCCCTCGAAGCTAGAAGCTTCCTGGGGCTACCGTTAGTAGAGCTTGACGATTGAGAACTAACCGATATGGGCGGGGTTGTTGTAGCCCCTACAACAACAACAGCAGTGGAACCACATTTTCCGCTCATTAAGTACCGCCGCCGAAGAAGTAGAGGGGCCTACAGGGTCACTCTGCGATCTGTGTGCCAACGCGCGCCTTGTGGGACCGCTATAGAGATCTGAAGAGGGAAGCGAGACGTATTTGCCGCAATAAGAAGAGAAGAAGAGAGAGGGGCCGAGATACGTGAGTGCGAAGAGCTTGAAATTCTGGCCGACAGGAAGTATGCCCGAAAATTTTACCAGAGAGTTAGGCGAATTACGGAAGGTTTCAAGACCAGGGCGTACTCCTGTAAGAACAACAATGGCGACCTAGTTACCGATGTTCAGAACGTACTTAAATTATGGAGGGAACATTTCTCTACCCTACTGAATGGTAGCAGCTTGGAAAGTTGTGGAGAAGAAAAACCCGAGCCCCAGTCGATGATGACGGAGTCGATGTTCCTCCGCCTGACTATGACGAGATACGAATAGCGATTACGCGGCTGAAAAACAACAAAGCTGCTAGAGCTGATAGCCTGCCAGCCGAGCTATTCCAGTACGGCGGCGAGGAGGTGATGAGGTGCATGCCTCAGCTCGTATGCAGAATATGGTCAGATGAACGCATGCCCGACTCTGGAATTTAAGTGTGCTCTGCCCAATCCACAAGAAAGTCGACCCTGCCACTCGCGCCAGCTACCGCGGAATCAGCCTTCTAAGCATAGGTTATAAGGTCTTTTCGAGTTATTGTGCGAATGTCTGAAGCCCACCGTCAACGAACTGATTGGACCTTATCAGTGCGGCTTTAGGCCTGGCAAATCAGGTATCGGGTATTCACAATTCGCCAAATCTTGGAAACGACCCTCGAGAATAGGATCCGCACACACCATCTATTTGTCGATTTCAGAACCGCTTTTGACAGCACGAAGAGAAGTTGCCTTTATGCCCCAATGTCTGAATTTGGCGCGATACCACCAGCTCCGTCAGAATAGGGAAGAACCCTTCCGAGCCGTTTGATACCAAACGAGGTTTCAGACAAGGGGACTCCCTTTCGTATGATTTCTTTAATCTGATGTTGGAGAAGATAATAAGAGCTGCAGAACTGAACCGCTCCGGCCCAATACTTTACAAGAGCGTACAATTGCTGGCATATGCCGATGACATCGATACTATCGGTAAAGCAAGGGCTGTTCTGCTTTTTCGGGATTGGATATAGAAGCAAAGCGAATGGGTCTAGCGGTGAACGAGGACAAAGCGAAGTATTTCCTGTCATCACACAAACAGTCAGAGCATACTCATCTTGGCACCCACGTCACTATTGACAGTTACAAGTTTGAAAAAGTAGACGACTTCGTTTATTTGGGAACCAGCATTAACACTAATAATAATGTCAGCCTTGAAATCCAACGAAGAATCACTCTTTCCAACAAGTGCAACTTGGGCTGAGTAATCAATTGAGAAGTAAAGTCCTCTCTCGTCGTACAAAGATCATCCTCTATAAGTCACTCGTCATGCCTGTGCTGGTGTATGGCGCGGAGGCATGGACAATGAAAGCATCTGATGAGGTGGCTCTAGGAGTTTTCGAGAGAAAGATTCTGCGCAAGATTTATGGGCCTTTGCGCGTTAGCGATGGCGAATACCGCAGACGATTTAACGATGAGCTGTATGAGCTTTACAACGATATAGACATAGTGCAGCGAATTAAAATTCAGCGGCTCCGCTGGCTTGGCCATGTCGCTCGAATGGACAGAAACTCTCCTGCTCTGAAGATATTCAACGCGGGCTGCGATGCTGGTAACAGAGGAAGGCCTCCTCTGCGTTGGAAAGATTAGGTGGAGAAGGAATTGGCTTCACTTGGCATTTCCAATTAGCGTCAATTAGCATAGAAGAGAAATGACTGGCGTGCTGTTTTTGACTCGGCCAAACTCGCTTAGGCAGTTACAGCGCTAATAAAGGAGAAGAAGAAGGTAACTTGCGGATCACTGTTTTAAAGCCTGCCCGTATAGATTTGTAAAACTGTTTTCCCAACAAGTTTTTGAAGAACTTGTGATCTATAAAGTGTACTTTATATGGTTCAGGAGAGACTCTAGCGTCTGTGACAATTCGAACGAAATCAGCCGGAATATACATCTCCTTGGCCTTTTTTTCTCTCTAATATTGAATGTACTGTAAGTATTTCTGATAAATTGTTGCGTTATGTTTTAATTTCAATGAATTGCAATACGTTGGCCGCAATACGTTGGCCAACGTGACATTTCGGTTCTGCGCACAACAACCATCACTAAAAAAACTGTTGGAATGTTAAGACTGTTCTTCTACAAAGTGAGAAACACAGGAGGCGAAAATATTTGAATACATTCCCCCTTCACCTTCGTGAAAAATTAAACAAACGTAAATTGAAGTACAGCAAGTTTTTGCTTAAAGTAAGTTGATGATGCAGCTTTTAGTGGCACTAATTAAACAACTTGTCCATCTAAAGTGTCGACATTTATTTCACCTCTTACGGCTCTTTCTTTAGCATTATCCTTTTCCATTCTTGTCTTATTTTTATTACTAGTGTGTTCTGCATAGGATGTTTGGTCAGTATTGCCGTTCGTAAAACTAAAGCATAGGTAACATTGATCTTTTTAAGGTTTAAATAAACCAATATTGAGAGTGCGTAACATTTAAAAATGACACTTAAGAAAATTTTTCATTAAGTGGGATATGTTTATCTGCGAAATACTGTTCGTACGCTTTGAATATATCTTAGTAAGAGCTGTAAGCCATTTTAGCCATTTGGTGGGTAGATTTAGCCTCCGCCTTCTTTTTTTTGGCCACCAAAATTTGGAGAATGCCGGAAAATTTTACCAGAGAGTTAGGCGACTTACCTAGTTACCGATGTTCAGAACGTACTGAAATTATGGAGGGAACATTTCTCTACCCTACTGAATGGTAGCAGCTTGGAAAGTTGTGGAGAAGAAAAAACCGATCCCCCAGTCGATGATGACGGAGTCGATGTTCCTCCGCCTGACTGTGACGAGATACGAATAGCAATAACGCGGCTGAAAAAAAAGCTGCTGGAGCTGACAGCCTGCCAGCTGAGCTATTCAAGTAGGGTGGCGAGGAGTTAATACGGTGCATGCATCAACTCTTATGCAGAATATGGTCAGATGAACGCATGCCCGACGACTGAAATTTAAGTGTGCTCTACCACCGCCATTCGCTCCAACTACCGCGGGATCAGCCTTCTAAACATAGTTTACAAGGTCTTATCGAGCGTATTGTGTGAAAGACTGAAGCCCACCGTCAACGAACTGATGGGGCCTTATCAGTGTGGCCATAGGCCTGAAAATCCACCATAGACCAGGTATTCACAATACGCCAAATCTTGGAAGAGACCCGCGAGAAAAGTATCAACACTCACCACCTATTTGTCGACTTTAAAGCCGCTTTCGACAGCATTAAAAGGAGTTGCCCATACGCCGCTTTGTCTGAATTTTAGCATCCCCGCCAAACTGATACGGCTGTGTAAAATGACGTTGAGCAATACCACCAGCTCCGTCAGAATTGGGAAAGACGTCTCCGGTGGAGTGCAATAAGGCCCGCGGAAATAACGCTCATGGGCTTTATTTCCTAAAAAAAAATAAAGCTCGTGGGCGTTATTGCCTTTTCGAAAAAGAAATTAAGCCCTCGGGCTATATTGCCTTTTACCGGTGGACATTATTTCCCTTTCGATATGGCAATAACGCCCGCGGGCTTCATTTCCTAAAAAAACCCCTGTTCTAAATAAAAACTGACTAATATGATAACATTGAACTAAAAATTTGTTTTCCTTATTATTATACGAATAAATTGAAATTAACAAATTTCAATGCATATATTTGTATGTGTGTATTTACGTGTGTATGAAAATTAAATAATTCAAAGTTTCAACAAAAAAAGGAACATGAAAAAGTAAAAAGTGCAATACTTTCGTCGATTGTCGAATAATTTGACGGCAAATTGGACACAAAATGCTTGTATTACCATTTAGATTAGAAGGCCTACTGTGCCCTGCAAAGCAATCTGTGCAAAGCTTAAAATGATTGGCCGAGCTGCTCTGATTGGCAGTGTGTGCCTTAATTAGCCCAGTAAAATTATATAAATTTGGTAGGAAAATTGAAAAAAAAAATGTAGCAGCATATTAAAATTCAAAAGTTGTAGAGAATTTCATTCTTCACAACTTGTATACCT
>NW_023458556.1:102023254-102046698 GCF_013731165.1 Rhagoletis pomonella | reverse complement strand
TCCCTTCGTTGACTGCATTCTGTTTTGTAGCCCCATCAAAGTTTTTTGTACAAAAATATTTGTTCAATTTTTTGGTTGATGCAGCGGCAGCATGGGCATCTTTATGTTTTCGCGTGTTTAGATGTTGAGAAATATCAGACCGCCCCCCGTTTGCAATTGAAAACACTGATTTGCACTTTTCACAACGAACTTCACTAGCCAGTCCAGTTTCTTTAATGAATTTGAACTCTTTTTGAAGCTCATCGTTGAAAATACACCTACGTTTTGGAGGCATGGTGGCATAGTTCTAAAAATTAATTTCGTTTCCTTATATAAATAAATGAAAATTTATTTTTACATCGATTTTATTCTTACAACGCGATGATAAGTAAATGTCTTGCGTTTATCAACATCGCTTTCAATTACGCGGATAATTTGATCCGAGACTCTTTTTCTCGTGAGAGTGCTGTCAAAAGGTTCATTTTTTATAACATCTTCTAATAATGCCACTGCTACGAAAAACATGCTTGGTATTTACTAAGAAATTTTAGGTGATTTTTTTTTTTTGAGTAAGTAAATCGCTCGAAAATCAATAAATGTGAATAAATATCTGCTTTGCCTTTTAGTATTATAAAATTCTTAAATTACGAATAAACGCGTTTTTACTTATAAGCACTGCATTTTTGCTAGTTTTTTATAAATGCATGCACAAAAAATCCCTCGAATTCAAAGCGCTGGATTTTGAACTTGACTAGTGGTAGCTGTTCATCGGCCCTGAACTTTCTGTGCTGCCAAGTCATAAAACGAGTTTGGGTGCTCTCTCAGAAGCAAAACGAGAGTGTCTCGTATCATATCATCTGTGTTCAATTGGTTCATTGACATGTCATTCTGATCAGCTGACAAATCCGGGGATGTTGAATTTTTCCTCTAGTTAGAAATACCAAATACGGTACAAATACTGGACGTAAGGAAAAATACAGAACATTTTGCGTCCCGTATAAAATTATTAAATTGCCAGGACAGGTGGCCCAAAAAGAGGACTAACCCGTATAATACAGGATGGATGGTCACCGTAACTTAATTGGAATGTTTCAGTAAAATAAAGCCAGAGAAAATACTACTCACAGGCTTTATTTCCTTTTTTATGGAATAAATCAAACGGGTGTTATTTCCTTTCCTTTGAGAAATAAAGTCCGCGGCCATTATTGTTCTTTCGCAAAGGAAATAAAGCCCGCGGGCTTTATTGCCTTTTATTGGAGGGCGCTATTTCCCCTTCGAAATGGAAATAACGCACATGGGCTTTATTTCTCTTTTTGTTTTTAATAAATAAAGCCCGTGGGCGTTATTTCCGCGGGCCTTATTGCACTCCATCGACCTCTCTGAGCCGTTCGCCACCAAATGGGATTTCAGACAGGGCGACTCCATTTCATGTGACTTCTTTAATCTGATGTTGGAGAATATAATAAGAGCTGCAAAACTGAACCACTCAGGAACAATTTACTACAAGAGCGTGCAATTTCTGGCTTATGCCGATGAAATCGACATCATTGGTAACAAAAACCGCGAAGTCTGTTCTGCCTTTTCCAAGTTGGATAAGGAAGCAAAGCGAATGGGTCTTGTGGTAAACGAACACAAGACGAAGTATCTCCTGTCATCAAGGAAACAGTCAGCACATTCGCTTCTTGGCACCCACGTCACTGTTGATGCTTATAATTTCGAGAAAGTAGAGAATTTCGTTTACTTGGGAACCCGCATTAACACTGATAATAATGTCAGCATGGAAATCCAACGCAGAATCACAGCCTTATTCTATATCATGAACGATAGGCAACACGAACGATTCGTCTACAGATGAAAATATCTCTCATTGCGATTTTATTACTGTGTCGGACGTTTTCGTCTTGCTTTTCGTATATTACGTTACAATGGTCTCGGTTACGTTTGAGCCTGCTAGAATGATGCCGCCGGACTAATTTTTGAAGCATTCCTCTGCAGACGAATCGTTCGTGATGTAGAATAAGGCTGTCACTCTTGCCAGCAAGTGCTACTTTGATCTGAGTAGGCAATTCAGGAGTAAATTCCTCTCTCGACATACGAAAACCACACTTTATAAGTCACTCGTCATGCCCGTGCTGGTATATGGCGCAGAAGCATGGACAATGACAACATCCGATGAGGCTGCTCTTGGAGTATTCGGGGGAAAGATTTTGCGCAAGATTTACGGGCCTTTAGCGTTGCCGACGGCGAGTACCGCCGACGATGGAACGCTGAGCTGTATGAGCTTAACAACGGCATGGACATAGTGAAGCGAATTAAAATACAGCGGCTCCGCTGGCTTGGCCATGTCGTTCGAATGGACACGGACGCTCCAGATCTGAAAGTATTCAACTCGGAACCCGCTGGTGGTAGCAGAGGAAGTGGAAGATCCCCACTGCGATGGAAAGACCAGGTGGAGAAGGACTTGGCTTCACTTGGTATTTCCAATTGGCGTCAGTTGGCACAGAAAAGAAACGACTGGCGTGCTTTGCTGAACTCGGCCAAACTCGCCTCGGCGGTTATAGAGCCAAATAAGAAGAATAAGTAGTAATGGCTTAAGTCCGCTACAGCAATTATTATCGACTCTACATTGGTTAGTTAATGGTAGCCAATATCATGGAATCTGTCAAATGCATAGGGTCCACAAATTAACGGTATGTAGAGTAATCCATCGAGTGGCAAATGCCGTGACAAACAAATCGATGGATGAAACTATTTGCTAACTGTAATTTACGCAAAATATTGGTCCTGGGCCCAATTGCACCAACGACTTATCAGTTATCACTTTACAACTTTTGGATAAGCCTTATTTTTGAAAAGTAAAGTTTATCAACTCAAAGAAACCGTAGTAGGCATATTAGAAATTAAATCTTGAGCATTGACAACAGAAGAAGGCGATTGTGAAGAGCACAACAGAGATTGACTCACGACGTAAGCGACAACAAAATTAGAGGTGGACCGAATGTCAGCAGCGGTAGCGGCTTTAGAAATCAAAGCGATGGTAGTAGGCATACTACAAATGAAAGCATGGGCATTGACGACAGTTGGAGACAAATTTGAAGAGCAAAAGAGAGATTGATTACACGGTTCAACAAACTTTGGCCTCATCTTATAGATTTTTTGATGCTGATTTGAAGTGCATTTACAAAATTTTTCTAGCACGTCCAGTTTTTGAGAAAAAACTGTTGAAGTGTCGAAAAATGGCAAATTTAAAAAAAAAAATTAAAATAGTATTTGGACGTATGTAGTTTTTCTGAAGAAAAACCCACGTATTAATGAAAATCTAATTTTTCTGATGGATTCTACCTCATGTCGGTGAGTTGTCCTCAACAGGACACACGCGCTCAAGTGGCCGTAACCGCTTCACAGCTTCTAAATCTAAAAGCGGCTCAAGTGCCATATCGACTGCTGTAAATTTTACAAAGGTAATTTCGTTCTGGCACTTACTTAAGTCACACATTCGATTGTTTCTTTGTACAACCAAAAAAATTTTTAGTTATAATTACCAAGATTTCCTTAGTGACCAAATGGTATAGTTGGATATGACGAAATAAATATCTAATTGGCGAAAGTCTGCAATTTACTTGAGACTGTTGATTAGGATAAATGTACATATATTGTAATAATATACAAAACCACATTATTTTTAGTTGAATAAAATCATTGTTAAGCAAAAATAAATAGTGTATTGATTAATACAAGTTTTTAATTAAGACCGAAATACAATAGCGCAGTGGTAGTGACAGTCTTTCGAAATCAACTGTTGTTTAGAAAGTGTGCTGTCGAATGAAGCAACACATAATACGGCAGTGGCAGCTAGCAGTACTGCTCAGTTTAGCCCAAATTCTAAATTCACTGACGCTGCCTTGGTCGCAGCAAACTTTGCGTGTTGAATTCGACATAAATGAAATGCAGCCAACTTCTGTTTGAGTCACCAAAGCCTTAAACACAACAACAAAAATGGAATGTCAAATAAAGCAGTCACTGACAATGCCGTATTGTGTTTGCTGCGGCAGTGACTGCCCATATTAGTAGTAACAGCTGATTGCAAAAACTGTCACTGCCACTGCGCTATTGTATTTGGGCTTTCACTTTTGTGAACTTGTAGACTTAAGTCAGCTAATAGTTTATTCCTGCCAAAAAAGTTTTAAGTTTGGCACAAAAAAAAATTTACTCAATGACTGTTGTGTTTTTTTATTTTTATTGAAATTAATATAAACATAAAAAATACATAAGTATAAATCTACATACTTATGTATTTACATTGAAGGCCTGCTAATGTTGAACTATAAAACATAGCGACATGTGCCACATCATGAGAGTGCCAGTGCAAAGTATGTCTCTCATACATGTTTGACAGAGACAAATGAAGACTCTGTCGAATAAATTCCAATCAAATCATGCATCAAGTCTATGCATGTCAACACATGCGACATAGTCAGCATTATTAATTATATTGTATATACATGAGGAGATTTTTAAAATTTTGGAAGCCCTTTTATAGTAAAATTCATTAAACAATTGTCTAATTAAAAAATCTATACATATTTTAATACAAGGCAGGATCAAATAGTATTAAAAATATGCTACAGAAATACAACAGCGAACAACAGTTTAGCTAACTAGCAATGACATGCTAAAACAGTAGTGGTATTCACCAAAGTGAGCAAGTGGCCTGGCAGTCTGGTAAAAGGGCAGACAACTGTCGTTGCTTGAGCTGATCTGCTCTTTTGCCAGAGTGCCAGGCCACTTGCTCAATTTGGTGAATACCACTAATATGTTTGAGATGGAATGACATGGCACAACACCTTGTTTGTGTTGATATGACATAGCAATGCATGAAATTTTTGAAAACGACATTTTTACAGAAAATGTTGAATTTTGCAGTCCTTTAATATACATACATACTACATTGCTATATAGTATATATTTTTTTTCAGCTACCACCTATTTTGGGAGTTTGGGGAGAAATGGGACTAGACGATGCCACATTTTCATGTACAATTTTGAAGAAGAATGAAAAGTCCATCAAAAAAACTCTGTTTTTGATTGGATTTCTCTTGCCCTGCATAGTTATAATAGTTTCATATTCGTGTATTTACTTAACTGTTATACGACAAAAAAGAAGAATGGAAACTCATAGAAACTATAAAATTTCGTCGAATGAGTCGGTATTGACTGCTCGAAAACAGAACGAGGATAACAGATTGACTGTAATGATGGTTACCATATTCGGCTGCTTTCTTGGCTGTTTCTTGCCATTAATGTTGGCGAACGTAGTGGATGATGAAAGGAAAACGAGTTACCCCTGGTTTCACATTATGGCGTCAGTAATGGCATGGGCGTCGAGTGTCATAAATCCGATTATTTATGCCGCAACCAACAGGAATTATAGGTGAGCAGTGTCCATATTACACTTTCTTAGGTGATGTACAATAATGCCATTGAAATTATGCGTTTTATTTTCTACCGAAAATGTTGCTCTCTCAGTTCTCTCTACGCACAAATATTAAGGAGAGGGCAATATAAAGGCAACATTTTTTGTAGAAAAGAAAACGCAAATAAATTCACTTTTAGGGAGTTAATGTCAATAACATCAGCACACAAGCTTCTTTTTCATATCGGACCCAAATTTGATGTCACACTTTCTATAGGTTTCATATATTTTTATGGGTTCTATACATGAAATAAGCTAAACGTATTCGAGAAATTTGTCTTGTTAAGAGATATGATATGTCGAAAGTTTTGATTTCTTCGTGATTCTGACCAATCATGTTCTCTTCAAATCGTTATATCTCGGTTCTAGTCATCGTTAGACTTCACCTTAACGTCGTAAACCAGACCAGTAAATAAGGGATTTAAAATCATACCATATTAATCCTTGTTTAATCTTTACTAATATTATAAATGCGAAAGTTAGTTTGTTTGTTTGTTACGCTTTACCCTTTAATAACTCGACCGATAGTCATGAAATTTTGGATTGGGGTTATTTAGCCCAACTTAAAAGATAGGCTAGCTCGAGTAGACAAGGGGACATGGGGCCTCTCATATAAACAGAATTTTTCATACTGCATATCTCTAAAAGTATTTGTGGTAGAGCACTGGAACTCGGTATGGATATATATAAAATCAACTCTATACTCATTGAGAAAAATGGGCGCTATTGGAGAAGTGAGATTGACCCCTCCCTACAAACCGAATTTTTCATACCCTATACCTATGGGATTATTTGTGCTAGACTAAGGTTTAGTCAGAAATGCATCAAGCCAAAGCATCTTTCTTCTTATTTGGCGCAGTAACCGCGCCGTTTTCCGGCTAGATTCAGCCGGTTGTGAAAGCAAACAGCCGGAGAAAATTCAGTTTAGCCGGCAACCGATTTGTTAGCCGCTATCCAAAAAAAATTAGCCACTTTTATCCGATTTTGCTATTTGCAATATTTTCTTAAAATTTGTATATATAAGTTTCCATTTTTACAAATTTAGTGGCCCAAAATCTATTAGAAATGGGTATCTCGGAGAAATTTTTCATGTCGAACTGTGTTACATATATACAATTCAAATTTCTAATCCGAGAAGTCTTCAAATACTGGGCCGATTTCAATGATTTTTATTTTAAGCGCATATACAGTGACCCAAATATAAACTGGAACGCGACATTTTAGCAAATTTCGGCTTTTTTTTGTTTAGTTAATTTAATGTTTATTCTTTTTTATGAAAATCTAGCTGATTACTTAAAAAATACCATTTAAATCCAAACTTCATATTTTGTGGAAATATTATGAAAATTTTGCAATTTTTCACAACATTTTTTAGCTTTTTAATCAGCATCTTTAGAAATTTAAAATCTTAGTATAATAAGTAAAAATGTAAAGTACCTAGCACTTACCGCATATTTTTCGCAATTTTTTGTTGCCGGTGTTTCGCATTTTTTACATATAAAAAACTTGTCGAACATAGTTTGTATGGCCAAAACCGTCATTAAAAAAATTCCAAAAATCAGCAGTAAGGCCTCGCTAGTTCAAATTTGCACCTCATTAAACTACAATTTAATAGACTTGAAAACTGCATACCATATTTTTTTCTAAAGCTGCCGACTAAAAAGTTAAAAATTTTGGTGAAATTGTGCACAAGTTTCATAATCTTTGCACAAAGTCCGAAATTTGGATTTATATGGTGTTTGTTAAGTAATTAGCTATATTTTCATAAAAAATAATAAACATTAAGTAAAGTAAAGAAAAATAGCAAAAACTTGCTAAAATGTCGCGTGCCAGTTTATATTTGGGTCATTTTAAAGAACGTAAGAGCGCGAATTTCAATGTGAAGCAAAACCCTCTGGGAAGACAATATCTATGAATAATTGTATCGTGGTGCTAACATCATTTAGTGTGACTCATTATTGCTCTCTGACAGGCATGTGCAGAGAGTGAGCAGGTCCTTAAAAACGGGAACGCTTCGAATATATGGACATCAAAATAACGTATGCGGAATGAAAAAAATTCTGGTAAACACAGGAGCCAAACTAAGTATACCAAAATCTAGTGCGCAATCTTAACAAGCACTCCACTAAAAATTACCCCTTTGTATATTATAATGCTGAAATAATTTCCTTGAAAGAGAACGAACACTGAAAATTTGCTAGTAAATTTTGTATACCGAAACTCAATGTCACGAAAAGTAGCGTGCTTTTTAATTTTTTCTGTATGAGACTTAAAAAAAAGTTTATTTACAACGGAAATGTCGGCTTTAAAGCATAGGAAAACACTAGAAGGAAAACCCACGAGTGTGAGAAAACATGTTTCACATAGCAGCGAAATGAGACTGTAACAAGAATCATAAGTTGCTTGATCTCTCTGCAAAATCACAGCGTATAATGACAATAAAGTGCAAAGTAAGCGATAAAACACTGTGCAAGAGCCAGGGATATAGTGAAATATGTGCAAACCACTCTACCCAAGATTTTTTAAACGTTGAAAAGGAAAATTAAAAGCGGCTATGAACGCTTTCCCAAAATTTGTTTGCACTACATTCATTTCTGTTTTGTACAACGGATTAGGGAAATATTTTTCATTGGGGACCCATAAAAGGACACCTAAATATAACTGAACTAATTATCGTCTAAATGGCTAAAACAATAATAACTCAAATTGGAACAATAAAGTCCCAAAATAATATTTTTGAAAAAGACGCATTATGCTTGAAAGCTTAAACAGGCCAACCGTTAAGGACATAAGTCTTTTCTATAAAAATGTTTCTTGGAAATTTTGACAATATCTATGTGAGTGGGAAAACTATATTTGTCGCATCCTAACGTATAGCTGTTTCTTTTTACTGCATCCGTTCGTATTTCATTCCGCATACGTTAAAATTATATAATTAAATTGTTATAAACTTAAAAAGTGACTGGCTTTTTTCTCGAAATAATGTCGCCCTATTTTCCTCAGCTTTACGTGGTCATTTCTTAAAGCATTTCCCTCCAAATAAGCAAAAGTGCAATACTTTCTACTAATATAGCCAATCTGCAGGACGAGAAGTAACCTAGTACAAATGTTACAATATACATACCTAAGAAGGCAAAATTTTTCAATAGAAAAAAGTCATAAGTTTGTAATTGATCTATTGTTTATATTTATGTAAGTAATACAAAAATGACTTCTGAGGTAGAGCTTTAATTAATCAGGTATAACGACAGTTACAGTTGTTAACTAAAAATAATTTAATGGATTTATTAATCTTTAAACTTTATTCAAATAAAACATGTTAATTTTAGCTGACAAATTTTAGCCGCTTTCAGCCGTTTTTTTGGCGAATTTAGCCGGCTGGCCCAAAAAGTTCTGGCAACACTGATCACACGAATACCAAACAAAAGTTTTAAAAAAATTGAAATAATTAAATTGTCGCTTTTTCGGTTTTGAAATGTCTCGAAAACGTAATTTCAACTTATCGGTGCAATTATCTTACTAGTATTCTGGACAATCTATACTAATATATATTTTGAAAGCCGTTTTTTTTCTGTTCGCAAAGCTCGAGATCGGCTGCACCGATTTTCTTGAAATTTCGGTTATAGGATCTGGATGGGCTTCTCATTGTCTTAGGCAAAAAAAAGTTTAAATACTTCCCTAAAAATGGAGCTGCAGGACTTTAAAAATCCTATGAATCTAACATACATGCCCACATAACAGCGCTGAGATCGCCCTCTGCTGTTAATTCGTACGGAATACAGCGCAAAGCAAGGGTTATGTATACATACATACGTGCTAATGTTAACGTTAATGTTGATTCTTATGTTAAAAAAAAACAAATATGTATGCACAGTTCATGGAGAAATAATGTACGGAATTATGTCTGTAGAGTCGTTTATGTTGCCACAAGGAGCAACTGCCATTTCTGTTAGCTCTTACATTTGTATATGCATTTTTGTGTACCCTGTAGTCAAATGTACTAGTTGTAAACTACCTCACAACTAGTATGAAACGCATGCCCAACTAGTCGGCCAACTATTTTTTCCATGCAATCACCTGGTATTTTTAGCATGGGGATGTCCTACAAGATGGCAATTGTCAGAATTTGGTCAGAAGTATACCAGTCTCATACTAGTTGAAAACAGACAGAAAAATCCTAGTCCAATTATGGACCAAAACCACTACTTTGGAAGTCAAAAAATAAAATGAATTCATGAACATACAATAAAAAAACTTTTGATTAAGTACACTTTAATACATTACACATATTTATTTAGCTTAGATTTGCCAATAATTAATGTTAAATTGTTTGAGTATTAATTAAAAGGGAAAATAAATAGATACATAAATATTTCAAACTTTCGAATCAAAATTTAAATTCATTATACATAAAACGTTATTAAAAGTAAGAGCTTTCAGGTACAATAAATACTATATTTTTATCTTTTTTAATAATATTGAATATGGAAAAGAAAACATTTTGGTTAAAAATAAAACTAACATTTTAGTTCATTTTTGAGTGAACTAAAATAAAGATAAAAGCTTTCATTGAAATAAATTTAATTCATTAACTTTGCACATTTCAGTCCTTTCTTTTTAAAATTTTTTAAAAGTAATAATTAATGTTTAAAATTTGAGATTCGGATAAGAATAAAATAAATAAATAATTCAAGCAGTTATTAAATGTTCTTAATTTTTGTCTATACTTTGGCTTGTTGATTGATAATTGAAATTAATCAAATAATTATTTAATCGTGTAATTAAAAAAAGTCAAAGATGAGTGAAAGTACTCAAAAATAACAAAATAGTGATGTAATTAAAATTAACGAATTAATTAAACATTTTTGTTTAAGTAATTAATTATTAATCATTAAAAAGGTGCTAATATCAGTATTTAACCATTAAGCGGTTATCCAAAAACATGCTTTAATTAGTAATCATTATGAATATTAATCATTATTTAACAGGTATGGTATAATGGCGAGTACGGACTCGCTTTAACGGTTTACAATATACCCAAATAAAAGTTATAATATTTAGTGTAGCCTATTGTATTAAACTCTCGAAGTCAAATAAAACAGGGCATGAATAAATCGTTTTTACTTCGTACAAGTCTGGTAATTTTCGAACTAGTTCGGTTTCAGTCAGGAAATTCTAGTTGTAAACTAGTATTTTTCCTGACTAGTTTGGGGTTTCACTGCAGGGTACATACATATGTATGTATATAATTACGCATAAAAACCCTGCTGCTATGTTTTTTTTTAAAGCAGCAACTCTTATCCATCTAAGTATATCGCAAAGCTCGAGAACGGCTGAACCGATTTTTTTTGAAATTTCGGATACCTGCTGCAGACATTTAAAAGACGGTTATCGGCTAACGAAAATCTCGATATATAAAAGATGCGTGGTACCTCCCATACGAACCGAATTTTTCATACTCCATATCTCTGGAAATGTTCAGGGTAGAGTTCTGGAACTTGGTATTGCCGCATATGAAATCGATCGTATAATCTTGGAGAAAAATTAGACCTATTGGAAAAAAGGGGGGGACCTCCCTTTTAAACCGAATTTTTCATACTCCATATCTCTAGAAGTATTTATGGTAGAGTATTGGTACTTGGTATGGAGATATATGAAATCAATCCCATACTCAGGTGTCGGAACCACAGCCGCTAAATTTGAACGTAGAACACATGATATTATTAAAATTACATTCAAGCTAAAAACTATACATGAAATATACGTTTTGATTGTATTAAATTGAATTTAATAAATTAATATGAATTGCAAAATATTAATAGAGAAGCACATCCACATTAACTTCAACCATATGTACCATCAGCTTATAAATGGCTCATTCCATCTCAAATCACCCAGGCCGAGGGAAAGTGAATTTAAGTTTGCGATAAAACTCACAGGGATTGTTCCTTGAACAATTTAAGGAGACAAGTATTTTTTTTTGCTTAGAAATTCGAATTTTTCGAATGAATTTTTTTCTTCTCTCCTTTTTTCCTCTCTTAATAGCAACTTTTTATGAAATCGCTTATAACTGCCGCAAAAAAGCAAGGATTTTAACGATTTTTTTTTAAATTGCAGATATTGATCTATATAAACTTTTGGCTCTGATCGGGCAACCTCAAAAAATTTCCAGCAAGGAAACTTTATCATAATGGGCAACAATATTTGTGCCCTCAACTGGCACTAAAATCTGCTAGCACCATATAAATCCATTTTCAGAAAAAAAATCATAACCCGAAAACGACGAGTTTTAGCATATTGATACTCGTACTGAAAATAGTTTATACTATTCCCTAATAGACAAAAATAGTTTGAGAGAAAAAAAATGTGGCAATTTGAAAAAAATGTGTTTGTTTATAAACAATAATTAATTAGTAATAAACAATTACTGATGTTTAGTTCACTAGATCGATTCAGCAGATGAATATCTGCAATTTAAAAAAAAAAATTGTTAAAATCCTTGCTTTTTTGCGGCAGTTATAAGCGGTTTCATCACAAGTTGCTATTAAGAGAGGAAAAAAGAAGCATTCCTTCTCAAAAAGAAAAAAAAAATCATTATTCGAAAAATTCGAATTTCCGAGAAAAAAGAAAAAATACGTGTCTCCTTAAATTGTTCAATTGTTTATCGCAAACTTAAATTCACTTTCCCTCGGCCTGGGTGATTTGAGATGTAATGAGCCAAATAGATATATGCGACGTGTATCACTACTTCGATTCATTTTTATTTCCTTTCATACTGCCGAAATTTGTATTACTTTGATATTAGCCTAGACCCCCGTATTAGTATTCTTCTTCGTGTTCATGCTCGTCTTCGCATTATCTTCGTCTTGGGATTTGTGCATAAGTTAGCTAAGACTTCGGAAAGAGCTGGCAACCCTCCTAAATATAGTTAAGAAATAAACAAATATCTTGCGTCTGATATTGTGATACCTACATATTTCATGTGCCTGATAAACTAAGTTAAATTTAATTTTTTAAATACGTGACAACGCTCCTAAATACAGTTCAGAAATAAAGCCTTTTTAGACGCATTTCATTTGTTTATTTTGTTTATTTTGTTTATTTGTTTATTTGTATGTAAAGTCATTGAATTGACAAATTCTTACAGACTATATTAAGCTAATGTACAATTGTAATTACTAAGAAAAATAAGACCTAAGTTGGTTGATTAAATTGACATACGGACATGTAAAATCAGCACCTGAAGAATTGAAAAATAAATTTAAATCAGCACATGCCCTAGAAATAGGCGCATTCACTCCATAATTAGTTCTGGATAAACTAATTTTTAAGGACTCAAAATGGCGAATATTCTTGCAATTTTACTAAGCAGCGAAGGGCAATCAATAGTCCCAGAAATAATACTAATAACCAATGAACACGATAGAATGGATCTTCTGCTCTCAAGTGTTTTTAAGTCAATCAATAAACATCGAGATTGATACGAGGGTAATGGTTCAGAAAAGTTTAGAGATCGGAGAGAAAAACGAAGAAAAGCTTTTTGAACTTTCTCAAGCCGATTAGAGAGACCTATTTGATATAATATAATAGCGGCATATAATATCGGCATACTCTAACCTCGATCTGACAAAGGCGCAATACAATATTTTAAGAGTGTATGGGTTTCTGAATGCAGAACAATTTCGACGAACGAACGCTAGCATCGAGTATGACCGTGTTATTACATGGTTGACGTGACTAATGAAATTTAACTTAGAATCGAAAATGACGCCTAAATCTTTAATTTCATTAACAAATTTCAGGGTACAGCCAGCAACACCATACGAATCATGTAAAGTAGTAACCGATTTAGCAAAAGTTACGTGGAAGCATTTGTTTATGTTTAGCGACAGACGATTTAAGCAGCACCAATTGTAAACATTGTGAAGGTCTGATTGCAACCGTTCAGAGTCCAGAGCGGTGTTAATGACCGCGAATATTTTAAGGTCATCAGCATAGAGCAAGTATTCAGCAAAGGAAAAGCATGAGCCGATATCATTTATAAAGAGAATAAAAAGGAGGGGCCCTAGAATGCTGCCCTGGGGGATACCAGAGAACGCAGTAAATGGACGGGATGTGGCATTATCAACGACAACAACGCAATGCCTGTTAGACAAATAAGACTTGATCCACGACAAAAACGTGGAGTGAAGACTCATTGACCCAAGCTTCGACAGGAGTATTCGGTGGGATACTTTGTCAAACGCCTTGGAGAAATCAGTGTAAATTGTATCCACTTGAGATCTGTTTCGGAACGCTGAAATGCAGTATTCACTGAAAATGGACAAATTGGTGACCGTGGAGCGGCTTGGAACGAAACCGTGCTGATTTGTGGAAATAACGCTTTTGACCGCAAAATACAGCTTTTCATTCACTATTATCTCAAACAGTTTGGAGACAGACGAGAGCTTTATATAGACTTTTATATATAGGGGAAACGGATGTAAATTTCCAGTCATCCACAAAGATACTAGAGGTCAATGCTTTGTTAAAAATAACTGCAAGAGGCTCTGCAAGACATAAACAGTTTTTCAGTAAGATAGCCGAAAGGCCATCTGAGTTAGTTTTGGAAGTAGGCTTGAGCTTCCTAATACCATTGATGACGTCAGTCAGAGATAAACAGAGAGATCCAAAATTAAGTGAAGGAAACTAGGATCCAAATTTAAGTCGTTATCAAAATTAGAGAAAAAAAATCGGCAAATAGGTTGGCAGAATCTACGGCAGAATTTGCACTTTTACCATTGAAGAATACATTATTTGGGACTGACGAACAAGACTTTTTTGATTTAATGAATTGCCAAAAGGCCTTTGAGTTCGAAATAATATTGTTTTCAAAATTCAAAATATAATTTCTATATTAGAACTTATTCAAACAGTTAAACTCCTTTAAATGGCACTGAAATTTGGAATAATGCTCTGGGTCACCAGTCCTTTTATACAATTTGCAAAATTTGTTTTTCAAATTCTATAGATGCTTTAGCCGTTTGGTATGCCAAGGTGCCTTATATACTTTATTTTTAAAAATAGGAACATGCTTCAAGCATAACTCAAATACCTTAGTTTTAAAGTAATGGAAACAAGAAGTAACATCATTGTCATTGAAAGCACCACACCAATCAATTGTTGACAAAATTTCATTAAAAGTAGAAAAATCACAAGTGTTGAAATTGAATTTCGTGTTGGAATCATCGGAAACCGCAGAAAACTCGTTAAACTCCAATTCTAGGGTAAGCGGAATATGATGTTTATCTGTTGGAGAGATGGGTGTGATACATTCAGACAATGTGTAGTGAACATTATTGGAAATAAACACTAAATCTAAGATTCTGTTAAGGCTATTATAAAATCTATTAATTTGAAGTAAATCTATGCTTAAAAAACAATCAATGACGTGAATCTCGGCTGAAGAATTGACGTTAGTGGCCATGGGGACCAATTCAAATGACACAAATTAAAATCACCGAGGACACAAAGATGACTGTCACCAGTGATGTTTGCTGCTAATGACACAATATTGTCGGCATGTGCAAAATATAAATAGTCGGCACTATTTGCGGGAATATACGAGGCACACACATAAACGATTCCAGACGAGCCATGAACACGAACGCAAAGCTGATCAATGAGTGTGTCACAATTGGTAAGTGGTACCAATGATGCTCGAAATTTTCTCCGAACAGCAACCCTGTAGGGAAAACACGAACTAGTGAACCAGATTTCTAGTTCAGTACTAGTTCTTTTTCGCCAAAAAACGAACCAGTCCGATAGTAACTAGTTCCGCACCAGTCCAAAAGCAGTGAAATGTGGTACTTTCACTAAACTATTTTATTTTAAATTTTAAAAGCAGGGAAGGTAATCATTATGAGTAAAATAATTTAAATCAGCATTTAATCATTATTTTATGAATTATTATTGATTTTTGTTTTTTCGTTCAAACGGAAATAATTGTTATTTGATTTTTATTTTTGGGATTACAAATAATGATTATTTTATGATTCAATTTTTTCGCGCAAATATTATCATTAATTTTGAGTTTTATTTTTCCACTTAAAAATAATGATAATTTATAAAATTGAAAAGGCCATACATACGCAACCTACTGAAATTTTGACCTGAAAAGTTTGGGTCTTATTCCTTTTATAAGGGTGCGGCTACCTCTCAAAAGGATACGTTTGTAATCACGCTGGTATAGTTTTTAAGAATCATTATACTTAGTGATTCCATAAACAAAAGCCAAAATCCTGAAGGACAATTGAGAAAGGCAATGCAGTTGCAGAAAAAGAGGCATTTAAAAAAAAGTGTCAAAATAATTACCACTTTCTCACTAAATTTATTTAAAAATGCAAGCCACCAGAGCTCCTTTTTTTTAAAGAAAGGAAAAATTAATCTTTCTTTTAGGCAATCCAGCACAGCTACCTTAATACAGTCAGTCAATAAAGTTTAGGTACAACGAATTTTTTACAATACGGGCAACTATTTTTTAAATATTTTAGTTTTCGGTAATTTTTTATAAAAATATGGTCAATTCTACAACAAAATCCCCAAAAATCAGAGTTCCAAACCTTGTGCAAAATTTAAGAAAATTCTGCAAAATTTCATTAAAATAATTCACTTTCTATTTACGCTATCTAGAAAAAAGTTGAGTTTGCAGTTTTTTAGCCCATTCAATTTTAGTATAATAAAGTGCAAGTATGAGGAAGCTAGGACTTACCAAACACCAAAAAAGAAAAAATTGCTAAACATCAATGGTAAGTGCTAGCTACCTCAAACTTGCACTTTGTTATACTAAAACTGAATGGGCTAAAAAACTGCGTACTTAACTTTTATCTAAAGAGCATAAATTGCAATATTTGGATCGAAATTTGCAGTTTTCTTTAATTTTGCATAAGGTTTGGAACTCTGATTTTTGGGGTTTTTGGTGTAGAATTAACCATATTTTTATAAAAAATTAGGGAAAATAAAATATTTTAAAAATAGTTGCAGGTATTGTAAAAACTTCGCTGTACCTAAACTTTATTGATTGACTGTATACCTTATTTAAGTTAAGTAAGAACAAAAACTTTCGAAGTACTTCATATACATATGAGCTTAAAAGGAACTGAATTTACTTAAAAATCAATATGCTTAAATTTAGACGACTAAGACAAAGTGAACTAATATTTTTACTTTTAAGCAGAACGCACTTTTGTTTTTTACATACTACTTAAGTTTAATACTACTACTACTACTAATGTGGTTTATAAATTTTTAATAAGTGCGTTTAAACATTTGTGATGGTATTGTCCTTCCTTCAACCGATCGTATTTAACATAAAAGGGAAATGTTTCGACAAGCATGATTAGAAATGTAGATCTAAGGTGACGAATTTATAACAGGTCGGGAACTATAAAAAATGGATGCAGATCGAACTAGATATCATCTGTCGAATTTGGAACTGGTTCGGAACTATAGAAAAGGCGATCCAAAACGAACTAGATCATATCTGTCGAATTTAGAACTGGTTCGGAACACGGACACTTCCTAGGACATCGCAATGTTAAATTCGCCAGTCGCTAGCATGCAAAAGAGAATTAACGCGTACTAGTCATGGTTCCAAACGCACTAGAACCGAACCAGTTCCGCACTAGTTCGTTTCCCTACAGGGTAATGAGAACACCGCCACCTCTGGAACATCCGGTTTTGACACAGTCACGGTCTTTACATCATAAAGATTAGTATCAAAAATTTCACAATCGAAAAATTTATCATTCAGCCAAGATTCCACAAAAACAAAAATATCAAACTCTAGGGAAGAACTACGTAAGTACACAGTCGAACATTTAGTCCGAAGGCCTGAAATATTTTGAAAGTAAATTCTTAGGCATTTATTACTAGCGCTGGATTCAGTTACGGCATCAGCGGGCATCTGAATTCGCGGGAAAAAAGCGAAAGGTCCGAATTTAGAATCTTGTCAAAAACTGACACAGGGACGCCAAGCTTAAAGTTTACCCATTTTAATGTTGCTGACTGCACATCCTTCTTCACCAATTTATAGCAAGCCAACAGATTTTTATCAATCGCAGCATGTTTAGCGACGTAATTTATAATGTTACTTTGTCTTCTGTCCGCGGAAATCCACTCAGAAGTGCGTTGAGGCGAAATTATATTATCACATTATTAGAATTTACATCGGAAATATCGATGAGAGATTTAGCGAATGAAGGTAGCAGGGGAGCAGTCAACTGAGACGACACTAAACCAGAAGGAGAAGTGGTCATGTCAGCGGTCGGCGGCAAAACGGCAATCTTAGCAGCAGCATTAACAAGAGTGACGGCAGAAGGGTCAGCCGCGGAGATATCATCGTCGGCAGAAATGCCAGCAGCAGCAGGTGTATGGGTAACCTCAGATGTTTGCGCACCCGCAGCAGCAGCATCCATAGTTGGAGCAGTGTTGTTGAGTAACGTGCTCTGCATAGTACGAAGCTCAGCTCGGAGGTCATCAACTTTCTTGAGCAATATGCTTTTATCATCGGACAGAGTTGCAGCAGAGAGAACACTCGTGCATTTTCGGCTCTAAGCCCAGCCACTTCAGAAAGCACAGTTTCTAACATTGATTCCAATTCTGTACACTTCGTGTGATCGATTTTTTGTTGTTTTTGTAATTGAAGTTCACTAGTTGAATTCTCACACTGCGACTGCTGTTTTTGTTCAGCACCAGTAGCGCGAGAGTCATCAGCACTCGCTAGTAGCTGTGTTGTTGGGTGAGATGTAGGGGGCGAGCAAATAGAATTTCGACGTTTTTTGGTACACATTGCACAATAAAACGCACGATTGGTTTTTTGCAGAAAATCAACATCAGTTTGCGATAAATTGACACATGATAAATAAAAATATTCATTACATTTCTCACACCGAACTTTTGGCAAACCGCGGTGAACTTTCTGACCACAAGCACAGGGCATTTTAAAATCAAAGAAACGATAAAAATAAGCACGGATACGGACTCGCTTGCTCCAACTCCCTTTGATACCCTTATTTTTAATAATTTCTTTAACTTATTAAATAATTTGAGTTTACCTTTTTAAACAGGTGGCAACCCCCTTTAATATTCTAAATATTCAAACATCCATATCAGGATATACATTTACATTTTTTGCCTTTACTTAAGTCGAACTTGCTTTTTGAAACCGGTGGCAACCCGCCTACATATGATTAAAAAATAAAGCCTTTTCAAAACCATTTCGATCGATACTCATAGTGTCATAATTGATTTAACTTAAAAATAATTTGAATTTAATATTTTTATTTTTGAAAAAATAAGAAGTTAATGCACATCCACAGGCCAAGCCCTTTAATTTGATACCTCATTTTCTAAAATCGAACGAACGGTACATATGTACATACCCTGCAGTGAAACAACAAACTAGTTAATAAAAATACTAGTTTACAACTAGAATTTCCTGACTGAAACCGAACTAGTTCGAAAATTACAAGACTTTTATCAAGTACAAAACGATTTATTCATGCCCGGTTTAATTTGACTTCGACAGTTTAATACAATAGAGTACACAGAATATTGTAACTTTTATTTGGGTATATTGTAAACCGTTAAAGCGAGTACGTTCTCGCAATTATACCGTACCTGTGAAATAATGATTAATATTCACAATGATTATTAATTAAAGCATGTTTCTTTAGATAACCGTTTAATGATGAAATACCGATATTAGCACCTTTTTAATGATTAATAATTAATTACTCAAACGAATTTTTTTTTAATTAGTTCGTTAATTTTAATTACATCATTATTTTGTTACTTTTGATGATTTTCAATTATTTTTTACTTTTTTAATTACACGACTAATATAAATATTTGATTAATTTCAATTAGCAATCAACAAGCCAAAGTATAGACGAAAATTAGGAATATTTAATAACTGGTTGAATTATTAATTTTTTTTTGTTATTATCCAAATTTCAAATTTTAAACATTAATTATTACTTTTAAAATATTTCAAAAAGAAAGGAAAGTTAATGAATTTAATTTATTTTAATGAAAACTTTTATTTTTATTTTAGTTCACTCAAAAATGAATTAGAGTATTCGTTTTATTTTTAACTAAAGTGTCTTCTTTTCCGTATTCAATATTATTAAAAAAGATAAAATATAGTATTTATTGTACTTGAAAGCTGTTACTTTTAGTATCATTTAATGGAAAATGCATTTAAATTTACGTTCGAAACTTTGTAATATTTATGTATTTATTTATCCTTTTAATCAATACTCAAAAAATTTAACACTAATTATGGGCAAATCTAAGGCTGCTAAATAAAAATATGTAATGCATTAAAGTGCACTAAATCAAAAGTTTTGTATTGTATATTCATGAATTCATTTTATTTTTTGACTACCAAAGTAGTGGTTTTGGTCCATAACTGGACTAGCATTTTTCTGTCTATTTTGAACTAGTATGAGACTGGTATATTTCTGACCGAAATCAGACAATTGACATATATGTACAAAGATTACTAAAAGAAAAACAGATCCATGATTCAATAATAAAAGGTTTGCTCAGAAAAATGTTTTTCGCTCCCTCTTGACAAAATCGGCTCCCTTAGCAAGGCACTATGTGTGGGCTCGTGTGCAGGGTTGCCACTGACGAAACAAAATATTTACCATCCACTTGAAAAATTTTTATGAGAAATTAGTGAACAAATTTAACACTTAAACATTGTATGTACATTCGTTAATAAATTCAGGCAATTGAATTCAAGGGCCCCAGCAAAAAAAATATCAAAAATCAACGGTAACTTTTAGAAATTTCAAACGTGCAAGTTATTATTAATTTTTTAATTAAATTAAAATGGCTTCTAAAAATTTCGAGTAAAAAGTTACAAAATTTTGAACTCGGCGAACGTCCTATATAAAACAACCTCGGTGGTTCAATTACTAAGAGAGGAAAAGGAACAAATGGCTTCGGCCAGTGGTATCACAACGGGCTTTTCCAGCCCACGTGTGCTCCGCGCTCTGTGAGGGGCAGCCACTCTTACCTAACTTATTGAAAAATTTCACATTTAAATATTGTATGTACAATTGAATTAAAATCTTTGAGTTAATTTAATAGAATTATACCAGTGCGGGGAATTTCACCGAAAATCGGGGAATTTCGCGATGGCCAACGGGGAGAAAGATAAAATGCGTTGGCATCCCTGACTACATACCTTTTTTTTTTTTAAACGAAAGCTACAATTTTTTCTTTCCACAACAAATTTACAACAAAAAAGCTATAATTAATGGCATAGTAGTAACATATTGTAAAAGTTTACAACAAAAAAGCTACAATTAATTCCGTTATAACCTTTTAAATATCTCAATTCTGCCGTCAATGGTGCATGGTGTCAAGTTAGCACTACATACTAAATTTTGTTCGAAAAACGGTAAACTCGATTTTTTCTAGAAAAACGGAAGCTAAAAATTTTTTCTTTTCACAACAAATTTTTAAGTCAAAAGCTACAATTAATGGCTTAGTAACATATTGGATATCTCAATTCTATCGACTAGGTGTATGGTGTCAAGTTAGCACTACATACCATTTTTTCCTAAAAAACGAAAGCAAAAAATTTTTTCTTTCCACAACAAATTTACAACAAAAAATCTACAATTAATGCCGTTATAACATTTCAATATCTCAATTTTATCGACTAGGTGTATGGTGTCAAGTTAGCACTCATACCATATTTAAAAATAATGAGAGGTACAAATTTTTTCTTTCTACAGCAAGAAAGCTGCAATGAATGCCATAGTTAACTTTTCCAATTTAGAAAAGTGTTGTGCTAACTTGACAGACGTATTTGAAGAAGTAGATGATGGGTCAGAATCACGAAAATATCAAACTTTGATAGAAGGAAAATGAATACTTCCTCGAATACGTGTTAGGCTCTTTCATGTATAGAACCCGTAAAAAATTTAGAAGCCAATTGAAAATATGACGTGATGTGTTTTACGAAATCCATCCGATTTAAAAAAGGAAGCCCCATATCTATTATAAATTGTTGATAGCTTTACAATTTCCAACTAAATTATTAATTTTTTTCAGGATAGCGTATTACAACACCTTAAAAAATTTAAAGTTTTGGGGCAAACCATTGCCATCAATTCATAGCAGGAGCATGCTTCCCAGCAAAAATGACGAATATACGGGTCCTGCGAGGAGTATACCGTTGTTTCAAGTTGCTGGTGGAAAGAGTATTAACAATTTGTGCCAAACATACTCAGTATAAGAATTATAACACATTTTATAGTATTAATTATGTAATTGTAGGGTAACAAGATAACTTTATTACTGCATTTTGTCTCAAGCACACATTTGTTCTTACCGATAAATAGCATTGCAACATATACATGTTTATAAAAGAAATTATTAGGTTTAATTAAAAAGCCTGTATCTACCTTTTGAACTTTATCTTCAATGTACTTCTTTCTCTTAAGGCTATCTAACAATTTTTAACTTTACCAAAGTCTCAAAATAAAATATGTATCTATTTTCTTAAATATATTTACATGTGTCATTTGGTGAAGATAACACGTTGGTAGGGGACAAATCGTACGATTCTAATAAAATGCAAAGTAACAGGTATAAAACAAAGTACCTAGAATAGGGCTGCCAGACGTCCTGGTTTTCCATGATTTGTCCTGATTTAAACAAATTGTCCTGGTGTCCTGGTCCACACTTAAATTGTCCTGGTTTTTTAATGAAGGTGAATGAAGACACCCATATAATTTTTAGCCCCCCATAACTTCCAAATTTTTTCCTAGATATTCAAAAATAGTACTAGGAAATGCTTGTTCGATGAGGCGGCTCTTGGAGTGTTCGAGAGAAAGATTTTGCGGAAGATTTACGGGCCTTTACGCGTTGGCGACGGCGAGTACCGCAGACGGTGGAATGATGAGCTGTATGAGCTTTACAACGACATGGACATAGTGCAGCGAATGAAAACACATCGGCTCCGCTGGCTTGGCCATGTCGTTCGAATGGACACCGGCACTCCAGCTCTGAAAGTATCAGCTCGAACCCCCTGGTTGTAGTAGAGGCCTCCCTCGGCCCCCACTGCGATAGGTGAAGAAGGACTCGGCTTCACTTGGCATTTACAATTGGCACAGAAAAGAAACGACTGGCGTGCTTTGTTGAACTCGGCGAACATCGAAGAAGAAAATAGATCTATAACTTTAGCAGTCACACAGTGTTATAATCCCGACGAAATCCTCGACGGTGGTACCGAGAGGGGAACGGTAAATGATGCTAGGAAGTTTAGTTTGGGTTAAAGTCTCACACTGACGGGGTTATTCTTTCGATGCTTCCTCTTCGTAAAATGAACATTCGCAGTAAAAAGTTAACTATTTAAATCGACGAAAAGTTGTATATGAACTTTTGTGAACTTCTGTTTATGTGTTTTTGTACAACATACTTCTATTGGTTACAATAATTTTAAGCCAAAATAAAAACATTTTTAATAAGTAAGTTATTGGTTTTGAATTTTTTTTTTGTATAAGAGGCCTTTTGATGCTGTTTTTAGTTCATAAAAATCATACTTCTTTAAGGAATTTAAATATTTAAGGTTCAGATCAAATATTTCTAATTGAGACTTGAAATGCTTATTGAATCCTATTTATAATGTTAAATAATATAAAGATATACTTAAGTACATTCGCGTAAATTGTAAATAGGGAACCCTCTTCTAGGAAGCATGCAGGGAAGCACTTTTTTCAGTCCTTATTTTCAGTCTTTTAGAATGGCTTCACTTCAGACAGCCTACCATAATTATCCTTAGGTTATGCATATACAAAATGGCAAAAATGATCATGAAGCGCATTGTATTATATGTGGAAAATTGCTAATGGTGGTAAGGCAAGCATTAAGACCACGTTGAAAGATACTCCGCCGACCTAAACGGGGTTAGATTGCCGAAAGAACAGCC
>NW_023458556.1:102021560-102023154 GCF_013731165.1 Rhagoletis pomonella | reverse complement strand
GATCATGGATCCACAGTCTCGCCCCTAAATTTCATTTGGCAACATTCCCCCATCTTGGATTTTATTATTTTTTTTTGGGTTTTTTCGATTTGCAAGTTGATTTTGCATTTTTCATAAAAAATGGTTAAATACAAATATGTAGAGAATTTAATTTCCCACACTTGTCATATAGAAGGTTTTTTAAAAATAACATTTTTTATTGTAAAAAATTAGCAAAAACCTTGAATAATTTTACATTGTCACGGTTTTCGCCAGTTTTGACAATTTCTGTTGAAAATACATAGCATATTGAAATTCCAAGGTTGTAGAGAATTTCATTCTCCAAAACTTTTGTGCCAACATTTTTTTTGTACGACGCTTAGATCACGGCCGGGAACGCGATACACATAGCGATGTATGGGATGCGCCGTTAACTTCATTTCCACACCATCACCTGCTTTCATTAAAAAAAAAAAACGTTGCCCGTGGATTGGGCCTACTGGAGAAACCACGTTAAAAAAAAAACGCGGCGAAAAACTCTACCTCAGCGCTGGTGTGGCAATGAGTTTTACGGCGCATCCCGTACATTGCTAAGCTTACCGCATTCCCGACCGTGATCTAAGCGTCGTACAAAAAAAGGTAGGCACAAAAGTTTTGGAGAATGAAATTCTCTACAACCTTGGAATTTCAATAGGCTATGTATTTTCAACAGAAATTGTCAAAAAGTGGTGAAAACGATGACAATGTAAAATTTTTTCGTAGTTTTTGCTAATTTTTTACAATAAAAAATGCAATTTTTAAAAAACCAACATACTTAACAAATGTGGAAAATTAAATTCTCTACATATGTACACTGCCGGAACAAAGTATTGACACAGCAAATTTTTCGCAATATATGCAACAATTTTCATTCTAATATGTTTCCGCTAATTTCGTATAAAAATATGGTTAATTGTACAACAAGAAACATAAAAATATAACTCCTCAACTTTGTGCAAAGCTCGCGAAAATTCAGCAAATTTTCATAAAAATTTTCAACTTTTTAATCAGATTTTGTAGAATTTTTTTGAGTATGCAGATTTGTAGCCCAACAATTCAATAATAATAAAATGCAAGGTTTAAGTAGTTGGTAGTAGGAATTACCGTTGATTTTTGGCAATTTTTTTCACGCAGTCTCTTCCATACAAAATTTTTTCGAAAATACTTTATATGGATATAATGCAAAACACCTTCAACAAAAAATTCTCAAAAAACAACGCGATTTTTGACTAACTCCGAACTTGCATTTTTTTACTAGAATTTAATGGGCTGCAAAACTGCATACTTTTGCTGAATTTTCGCGAGCTTTGCACAAAGTTTAGGAGTTATATTTTTATGTTTCTTGTTGTAGAATGAACCATATTTTTATACGACATTAGCGGAAAAATATTAGAATGAAAATTGTTGCATATATTGTGAAAAATTTGCTGTGCCAATACTTTGTTCCGGCAGTGTATATGTATTTAACCATTTTTTAAGAAAAATGCAAAATTAAAAGACCCCAA
The DNA here is from genome assembly GCF_013731165.1 of Rhagoletis pomonella. Taxonomy (NCBI): domain Eukaryota; kingdom Metazoa; phylum Arthropoda; class Insecta; order Diptera; family Tephritidae; genus Rhagoletis; species Rhagoletis pomonella. Next base: position 102,021,631 of record NW_023458556.1, on the reverse strand, counting down.
AAAAATATAAAATCCAAAATGGGAGAATGTTGCCAAATGAAATTTAGGGGCGAGACTGTGGATCCATGATC
>NW_023458556.1:102018517-102021460 GCF_013731165.1 Rhagoletis pomonella | reverse complement strand
GAATGTTGCCAAATGAAATTTAGGGGCGAGACTGTGGATCCATGATCTACGTGTTAAATAGAAGTAACCTGCATCAAAAAATCGCTGTTACAATTTTTTTTTTTAATTTTCCTACCAAATTTAACTAATTTTTCTGGGTTAATCGCTATGTTTCGCACGTTCCCGGCCGTGATCTAAGCGTCATACAAAACAAATGTAGGTATACAAGTTGTGAAGAATGAAATTCTCTACAACTTTTGAATTTCAATATCCTATGTATTTTCAACAGAAATTGTCAAAAAATGGCGAAAACCGTGGCAATGTAAATTTTTTTTTGCAATTTGTGCTAATTTTGTACCATAAAAAATGGTATTTTGAGAAAACCTTTTATATAACAAATGTGGGAAATTAGATTCTCTACATATTTGTATATACCCATTTTTTACGAAAAATGCAAAATAAGCTTGCAAATTGGAAAAAACCCAAAAAAACTTAAATCCAAGATGGGGGAATGTTGCCAAATGAAATTTAGGGGCAAGACTGTGGATCCATGATCTACGTGTCAAATAGAAGTAAACTGCATCAAAAAATTGCTGTTACAAATTTTTTTTAAGAAAAAGTCTAATTTTACTGGGCTAAATATCACACAAACCACTCGACCACGGCTGATTTATTTTATTCTGCCCATTACAATTTTTTTTTTGTTTGCGAAAATTTTCAGTCGCCTTCTCAGTTAAAACAACCCGTGCGTCATCCACATCACCACAGTATTTCTGTGGCGTGGGTACACAAACAACCCCAACTCCTCATCGTACATTCATATAGAGCAATTTAATACTGTAAGCAGTGTTGGCACTAATCGATTGATTTTTTAATCAATTAGTTAATTCGATTAAATTCAATCCGATTACAGTTAATCATGATTAGTTTTAATCCGATTAAACAGTTAATCGTAACCGCGATTAAAAAAATTAATTTTTAATCATTAACTCTTAATTTGATTAAGTAGGTTTGGCGATTAATTACTTTATGCTGGTATTTTCCTGTACACACAAAGCCAGTTAATCGAGTATGGCTAAGTCGGGTTTCCTCATCAATCTAAGAAATTTGGTGTGCCTTTTCATTAAGATCTATACCAACATACGTTTTACAAACTAGGTTTTAATATCCCTCTGCACATGTGCGCTGGGTTATAAAAGTTCCGAGTTTATATATTACTAATAACAATAATTATAATTTTTCTTTTATTTTATGTGCTTTTTATAAGCGTAAAACACAAAATAATTACTACAACTGTTGCTTGGTTCCAAATTCGGACAAACTAGACAACTTAATCAGATTTTCTTTTTAATTGGATTAACAATTATGATTAAAATTAATTAATCGTAATCGCCGCCAGCGATTAACGATTAAAAAAATTTAATCATTAATCATACATTTGATTACGATTAATTAATCTTAATCGTCAATCCCGATTAACATTTTAATCGTTAATCAGATTAGCATTTTGCCAACACTGACTGTAAGTATATAAACAAATCAATTTTCCTGCTTACGAGCGAAGGGGGGAGGGGTAGCGAGCCTGTTGGCGCTAAACCGCGGCCATCCGCGTTTGCCCGCCACCACTGAAATACCTAAGACACTGAGAACAAATATGCGCATCGCATTGAAGGCAAAAAAAATAGTAAGAATTTACCTTTAATTTCCAATAATTCGCTTATCAGTTATTGACAAAAATACCGTTCGATTTTATGCGTATACTCCAGAAGGGAATTTAACTCAGAACTACACTGTATGCAAAAATAGAGAGCAATTAGTTTAAAATACGTTCCATTTTATGCAAATGTATGCCTGTATACTTAATTTACGGTGACCATATTTATAGAGATCAAATACGGGACAAGAAAAAAGTCATTTTTTTATTTATCTTTGCTTTTATTTCCACAACGGAATGCAACAAATCAAAAATTATGTGTATTTGTTTGAACATAAATACGTACATATGTTTTAGGTATATATAGAAAATCAAAGAAAAAGATTGAATTCATTTTTCGCTTAATGTTTTCCCATTATTTAACCAATCTCTAATTTTTTGTTCATCTAAAAACTGTTTAATGTAATTAAACTCATCGAACAATTCCGAATCATCAATGATTAAACAGCCTCTTTTCGCCATAATTAAAATTAAGCTTTTTTCTATATCGGACCACGAAGGCACTTCTTTTAGCATAATCCAACTTAAGTTTTCTACTTCTTGAAAAGATGAGTCCCACTGATTCAAGTATTCAAAGCACGTGTTATAAAACGCGGTCACATTTTCTTTAAATTTGCTTTGATTGATAAGGTTTTGTTCATCCAGTTCAGTTAACAACTTTTTAACGTCCAAAGGCAAAAATAGTTCATCTCTTCGTTGAATCATTTCGAGATTTAAGATTTTTTAATATTAAAGCTACTTCAAGCATGCTTACATCTTGCGATTCTACTTGAGATATTTTAGAATAAAATTTTGCAGCCTGACTATGAATAAATAAAAGCCATATTAGTGAACATGGATTTTTAAAAAAGTCATATAAAATAGTAGGAACTTTCTTCTATGAAAGAAAATATTCTTTTAAAGGTATATAAAGCTTTATAATTCTTTCGACAGCAGGCTTGAGCGTCATCCACCTCGTTTTGCTAAAACCTAAAAGTTTACGGTACTCCGTTTCCGAGTTTTCGCAAATATCTTTAAGTTTTTCTACACGAACAGTGTATATATAAAAAAAGAATAAATTTTTACCACAATAACTTCCATATCTAAAGGTAAACACTCTACCGCTGTTTAGATACAGTTATTCAGAATGTGAGCTGCACAATTCACACCGATTAAATTGTTTCCCGTAGATTTCTGCAATTTTGCAAAAACATTGTTAATTCTCCCCCTACCAGAGCCCCCAAAATTGCAGTTGGTGTTGTCAGCGCAAA
>NW_023458556.1:102012413-102018417 GCF_013731165.1 Rhagoletis pomonella | reverse complement strand
AATAAAAGACTTAAACTAAACCACAAAACTCGGCTATCAATTCTACATAGATTCTACTTTGGGCGGGTCTGCCCCTTCGTTTCGTAAATTTTGGGTAGCAGAGTTTAAACGAGGTCGTACGGGATACCAAGACGAGCATCGCAGTGGTCGACCAAACGAGGTGACGACTCCAGAAATGGTGAAGAAAATCCTCAAAGCGGTAATGGATGTTCGTCGACTGAAATTGCCAGATCTAGCAGATATAGTAGGCATTTCAAAAAGTACGGTACATCGCATATTATCTGAAAATTTGGAAATGGGAAAGCTGTGTCCAAGATGGGTGTCGCATTTGCTCACAGTCGACCAAAAACAGTGTCGCGAAGAGGTTTAAATTGAGTGTTGAGCGAATTAATGAATTAATGTTTCGTGTCTGCAGTGACAACCAAGCTGCACTTAAGGCATTGGCCTGCCCTCGAACTACTTCCAAACTAGTTCGGCAATGCAAGTCTCGACTAACCCTGTGGGGAAAATCTCTAGATCTGAACTGGAGCGCTTCTAGTACATTTAGACCCAGTACTGGTTCGCGATAAATCTCTTTTGCATGCAAGCAACTGGCGAATTTAACATGGCGTCCTAGGAAGTGTCAATTGCCCCCCGCTGCATCCCTTTTTCGATAGTTCCGAACTAGTTCTAAATTCGACAAATAAGATCTAGTTCGTTCTGCATCCCTTTTTCTATAGTTCCGAACCATTTCTAAATTCGTCACTTTAGATATAGATTTCTAGTGAAAAAACTGAAAAAAATTAAATTTTTAAAAGTACCACTTTTCGCCGATTTTGGACTGGTGGGGATCTAGTTCCTATCGGCCTAGTTCCTTTTTGGCTATAAAGACCTAGTACGGAACTAGAAATTTGATTCACTAGTCCGCGGTTTCCCTGCAGGGAAATTACGGTGGTAAACATAACGAGCTTGTTTTACTATGGGTGCCAGGTCACTTAGGAGTACCTGGTAATGAGACAGCTGACCGTTTGGCCAGAATTGGCTCAGACCAGGCATTCCTCGGTCCGCAACCAGTTTTAGCACACCCACTTTCGGCCATGAAAGCAACCATCAGAAACTGGGTGAATACTTCGTTCAGCAATGACTGGGAGGCATCGAGGGGATGCAGGTGGGCAAAACTCATGTTGCCTTCAATCACAGAAGGGCTATCTAGTTTTTTGCTCTCACTGAGCAGACGACACTGTAGACAACTTGTTGGACTGCTGACTGGTCACTTCACGTTGCACAAACACCTGACTGTGATAGGCGTAAATGACAACTCGATTAGCCCATCCTGCCTTGAAGAGGCTGAGACGGTGGAACACTTTTTGTGCTTTTTGCTTGCTGGGTTTTTTGTCATCGATTTTTCTAGACCTGTTCTTTTCTCTATTGTCAGTTTCTGAAATAAAAGTTTGGCATAAAAAGCTTAGCCGTTTTTTGTGATAAATTATGTGTTTAAAAAATGTGAATGATAAATAATTTTCGCCTTAAAACTCGGAGCGATAAAAGTAAAAATTATGCCATGAATACTAATAAACTATTTTACAAACGCTCCACGTACAAAATCATGAGTGAGCCGAACATTTGATGAGTTTATGGTGAAGATAATGTAAATAACGCTAGGGCTCGAAGTGCTCTAAAAAATATAACTCCTCAGAGCGAGAGAGAAGTTTGATGGATTTTCTAGCTTTATTTTTTAAAGCCTGCCTGTATAATCACATCATTTTAACAAATATAAATAAAAAATAATAGAAAGAAAATATTTGAGTTTTATTTTGGCCACTCCGAGTTTAGTTTTTGAATTGATGCAAATTTACATATGTACATAGGTAGATCTAATCTTCACATTTAATTTTTTTACGAGCTTTGGGAATATTTAGAAATTCATCAGCAGGGGGTCCACCGAAACTAGTAAATTTTTGAAAGGGGTCTACGAGAAAAGTTTGGGAACCTCTGCTTTAAATCAATAAATAATTTTTTTCTTTTTAGTTCTTATTGTTATAAAAGCGTGTTTTTGTTTTTTTAAACTATAATTTTATTATTCATTAGATCTAATTTTTTTACACACCTTTCCTTTTTCTTGTTTTGATAAAAGGACTAACCTTGAAGTTATCATTGGAGGTCGAATATTCTTTTGCAATGAGTGTTGTTGATGTTTAGGGTATTAAGGCATGAAATTTGTGCGGTCCTGGAATATATTGTGTGTCTGCGAATCTATCTTGAAGCTTTTGCTTAACTTCATTGTAGTCTTGAAGCTTTTGCGTAACTTCATTGTAGTCACTCTTGGACGCATACAGCATCTTGGTTTTCTCTAAGTTATTCTTACCCCATTGGTAGAGGGCCTCGGGTGTAAGAATTTGTTGTGACGTCGGGAGGTGAAGACTTGCTCTAGCTGCTAGTCTTAAAATTTCCTCCAATCCTGTCGCAAGCAGATTTCCCTTGTAAACTTGCAACAAAGTTCAACTCTCCTTGAAGGGCTTTTCGTGATTTCAGACCTTTAGTAAAGTTAATATGATTTATTCATAATGTTTTTGTTTTTTACACACCTTTCCTCTTTCAAGAATATACAATTTCATAAAATTTAAAATTTATCATATTGCTCGAGCGTTAGACGATATAGAGTCCATACGCCTTCGTAGCCTATTACGCCCATTTGGGTACTTAAAGTTGACATTATAGACAATGTTTTTATTAAAAAAAAAAATTGAAAAAAAAGCTATAATCAAAAAAATCAAAAAGAAAAATTTTAACTTAATTATTTTACTTTTTTATACGCTGCACATTAATGTAAAAAATTTATAATTAAAGCCCATAATTAACTAATCCCAACGGCTTTTTACCCTCCATTCCCGCCCAACCGACACGAGGGGCGCAGTGCGCATGACGTACGAAACTTTTTTTTTTTGTAACTTTTTGGTGCCGAGTAGTGGAAACAAGAGTTTGTTAAGTGTCGAGATCTAAAACTATTCAGCTACAGAATCAAATTCATCAGCTGATTGGATATGCTAAAGATAGTATTTCAATTATTGAGGGTAGAAATAATAGTTTTCTATATATTAAAAATCGAGTCCGATATGTCAATCGTGCTGGAATGATAGTTAAAATCTTGACATAAACCACGGAATGATTCGTTTAGTTCAAATTAGTTTTGCTTACATGGCTTTAAAAAAAGAGGTCAAAAGAGTCTTGACATTCGAGAGGGAACATTAAAATTTACCCCAGCCAGGAGGGCCGGAGGCAAATTTATGAGCTTTAGACGACTTATGTGAGGGGGCAGATCGTAATCTAAATCCCAGTTAAAATTACGCAATGCAAAAAGCAAGAATTGTTTTTGAATTGATTCAATCCTTTCTGAATGAACTTGGTAGCGGGGATTCCAAACAATAGATCCGTATTCTAGTATAGGTCTAACTAAACTGGAAAAAAGAGCTTTTGTAACATAAGGATCTTTGAACTCTTTTGACCATCGCCTTACAAATGCAAAAACGCCTTTGGCTTTATTGACTGTAACATTAATATGATGGTTGAAATTCAGTTTGGAATCCATTGTGATACCAAGATCGACAAAATTGGATACCTGCTCCAGATTATAACTTGATATTGAATAAACAGCTGGTTGAACAGCCCTCCGAGAGAAACACATAACTTTACATTTTTGAAGGTTTAGTTGCATATAGTTTGTATTACACCAACTAACCACGTTGTTCAGATCCGCTTGTAACAAAGACCTTTCTTCGATAGAGGACAATGTTTTAAAAAGTTTCACATCATCGGCATACATTAAAATTTTTGAATGTTTTATTATAGAAGAAATATCATTAATGAATATCAGGATCAGAATCGGACCAAGGTGGCTTCCCTGAGGAACTCCTGAAGAAACTTTAATGATGTTGGAAGAACAATTATTAACAATAACTCTTTGTGTTCTATCAGAGAGGTAAGATGAGATCCATTGAAGAAGACTGGGCCGAAAGCCGATTAGGTCGAGTTTACGGATGAGTAACGAGTGACATACTTTGTCAAAAGCTTTACTGAAATCGGTGTAAATTACGTCGGTATGAGAATTTTCTCTAAAACCGTTTGAGACATGAGTTGTAAACTCCAATAAATTAGTCATAGTAGATTTTTCTTTAGAAAACCCGTGTTGAGATTGTGTAATTGAAGAAGATATAGAATATGTCAGCTGGTTAACAATAATTGCTCCGAATAATTTGGGGATAGCGGAGAATTTCGCTATGCCTCGATAGTTTTCTATAGACGACCTGCTGCCGTTTTTGTGAAGTGGTATTATGAAAGACTCCTTCCAGGCTGCCGGAAAAACGTCATGTTTAAGTGACAAATTGAATAGATTTGTTAAAGGCTCGCAGATGTTCTCAGCGCAGTTTTTAAGAAAACAGGTCGGAATATGATCAGGTCCAGGCCTAAATGACGCTTTTAAGGTTTTTAAAGAGTGTAAAACTTCATCGGAAGATATTACTGGAATATAAGCAGAGTTGATTGGACAAAGCTCGTACGGATAGTCTCCGCTTATAGGGAAGTCTACAGAATAATTGGACCTAAAGAACCGAGCAAACATGTTGGCAATGAGTTGGCTGTCGCTAGATACAGTGGTGCGATAATGCATAGCGGACGGAAAACCATGTGCCTTACGCTTTGAATTTACGAAACCATAAAATGATTTAGGATTGTTAATTAAATTCTTCTTAATTTTACATAAATATGAATTATAACATTTCTTATTTAATGCAAAGTAGCTATGCCGCAAAACTGAGTACCTTAGGTAATCACTGTGTAAGCCCGTTCTTTTATACAGTTTAAAAGAGTGCGACTTTTTATTTTTCAATTTTTTAAGCTCTTTAGTGAACCATAATTGTATTGGTTCTTCATGAACAATATTACGTATTGACACCAGGGTTCGTATTTGCACACACATGTGCAGCACATCCTAACATTTTAAGCTCACACACGTGTGCTGTGCATATAAAAAATTAAAAATTTCCTCACATCACATGTGTGTGCCGTTTGGTAAAAAGCACGGGCACATGTGTGTACTTTCTTTTTATTAATGTAAAGCACACGCACATGTGTGTGCTATGCGTAGAGAAACTTATACACTTCGAATTCTAACTCAAATCTTAAAATAATTTTTTAATATGTTTTCTGTCATATAAAAAACAAACAACATCTCACTTTTTATTGAATTGTCTTTCAAAAAATAACGTTTAATAAACAAATTCTTTTAAGAATATATTATGTGCATGTGCATGGGCTGAAATTTGTACAAAAATCGGCTCACACACATGTGCATGTGTTTAATAACAAACAGCACACACTTTTCTGTGAGTAGAGTTTGTTTTCCACTTATGCACACACATGTGTATGAGCAGTGAGTGCAAGTTGAATGTGTTTCTGGCGTGTGTGTGAGCAGAGCATGTGTGTGCAAATACGAGCCCTGATTGGCACATACTTTCGAAACAAATTGAAAACAGTATCATTAAAGTGCTCAACGCTACGCTCCACGTCATCTCTATATATTGGCCAAGATAACTTTGAAAGTTCTTTGTTAATTTTCCTGAAATTTGCTTTCGCAAAAACATATCTAGTACTTGAACTTGACTTATTATTATGTATTTCATTTATGATTTCGTAGCTTAACTCAAGAGCAGGATGGTATGCATCTTCCGGCAAAACTAGGGGATCACACCGATTAATAGAGGCCTTCGGAACATCATCAACGTAAACGAGATCCAAGACCTTTCCAAACTTATTTGGACATATATTTATTTGTTTGAGGCAAAGTTCAGCCATTTCCTCCAGAAATACATTGTAACTATCTCTAGATCAAACTGGTACAACATCGGTGTCAATGATGTTCCATGAAATATGTGGCAGATTTAAATCGCCCAAAACAATCATAGAATCGGATGCCGTAAGCATTGCATTTACGGTCTCAAGTAAAGAAACTAGCTGCATATATACCGATACG
>NW_023458556.1:101999361-102012313 GCF_013731165.1 Rhagoletis pomonella | reverse complement strand
TAACATTCGCAAAATTAAGTAATTCTTGTTTTTTGTATTTTAAATGTGCACATATTTGAATATTTGAAAATTTGTTATCTTTATCGTAGCGAAAATGCGTTACTATTCGCGGTATATTTTTTGAAAAATTATATGAAAATTTATCGTAAACTTGTACTGTAGGGCTGTCCGTGTAGTTGTTTTCGTTCTGTAATTCTACCGTTTTTGTCATAGATCGCCTTTTCATAGCTAAAACATGTTTTGTCGAGTCTTTTAGTTCGTTAATGGTAATGCGTGAAAGTGCGTCTGCTCCCACGTTTGATTTACCTTTGTATTCAATTGTAAAGTTGTATTCTGACAGTTCTAGCCGTATTCTAGCAAGTTTTGAAGACGGGTCCTTCATATTGAAAAGATACAATAAGGGTCGATGGTCAGACTTCACCTTAAAGTGAGTGCCGTAAACATAAGGTCGAAACTGCTTAATAGCAAAATATATAGCTAAAAGTTCTAGTTCTATAATAGGTTTATTTTGTTCTGCTTTGTTGAAAGATTTAGAAGCGAAACATATTGGTAAGTCGTTGCCATTACAGTTATTAAAAATTCTTTAGTAAAATCAGGATATTGCAAAGGTTTAGGAGACATTAAGGCTGATTTTAAGTGTTGAAATGCAGTTTCACAAGCGTTGTCCCATAAGAATTCGACATTTTTTCGACTCAGTTTATTTAAAGGTGCTGCCAGCGTCGCAAAGTTCGGTATGAACCTTCTATAGTAATTTGCAAACGCAACGAAACGACGAACAGCGTCTTTATCTGAAGGTTTTGTATACTTTTTTATTGCGTTAATTTTTGAATCGTCTAGCAGCAGTCCGTTTTCTGAGCACTTGTGTCCTAAAAATGTTACCTCAGAACGAAGAAAATTGCATTTTGTTGGGTTTAGCTTGAGATTAAACTTTCTACATGTTTCGAACACTTTAGCTAGATTTTTTAAATGGTGACGTCACCAACGTACAAAAAAGCTTGATTTGGAGAAATGCCTGAAAAGGCTATTGACATCATTCGAGAAAAAGAATTCGGTGCTACGTTTAAACCGAATGGTAAAACTTTCCAGCGAAAAGCTCCCTTGTCAGTGCTGAAAGATGTTATGTCTCGTGAGTTTTTATGCAATGGAATTTGATGGAAACCAGAAAACAGATCTAAAGTCGAAAAGAATTTTGCTCGACCAAGGTTGTCTAATATGTCGTCCACACGTGCTAGTGGAAATTCGTCAGCGATAAGCTTTTTATTAACCGCCCTAAAGTCAACGCACATGCGGTACGATTTTTGGTCGGATGGATCTTTTTTTGGTACTAAAATTAATGGACTGTTATAATTAGAGGAGCTTGGTTCGATTAAGTCATTTCGCAGTAATGTATCGACTTGTCTATTTATTTCTTCGAGTTGTGAGTACGGCAAACGATAGTTTTTGATATAAACGGGAGTCTTGTCATTCAGTCGAAGTTTCTGTTCGTAAAAGTTGTTGAGTGTCATACGGTCTGTTTTTAAGGCAAATACATCGGCGTATTGTAAACATAATTCGAGCAATTTGTCTTTAGCATATTTTGGCATTTGTTTTTGTAAAGTTGACTTTAGTTTCTCTAAACGTTTTGTGTCTTGGGAAGTTTCGTTTATTTTGTAGACATTATAGTTACTTATATCCTCAGCTTTGATGTTATTATTTAATTATAAATTTTGGGCAAGAAGAATATATATATATATATATATATATATTCTTTTTCCAAAGGAGGGTGATGTAATGCGATAAAAGCATATAATTTGCAACCCTACTGAATTACTACAAACTACCTTATATGAATACGCCCTAGGCTAATCTAGTACAATTAAGAACTTAGAATTTACGATATTTGAATGCGACCCTGTCATATTTATGACAGCTGCTAGGCTTATGTCAAAATGTGAAAAATATATTGGCGGCATTCGCCCGCGTACCTTCAACTCGAACACAAGTACTTTTTCTTTAAATTAAATTCGACCTGCTAGCCACCAAGGCATCGGGTGCAGTCAGCAGCTTCGGGCAACAAACGTTTGCCTGCACCAACGCAGCCCCAAGCAGGCGTTGGCCGGCATCAGAGCCGGCGGAGCACCAGGGCTCCGCGAGAAGCAGCCAGCAGCACTGCCCTTGACAAGTCGGGCGTTCGCCGGCATCAGCGCCGGCGGAGCACCAGGGTTCCGCGTGAATCCAGCAGGTACGCCCGTTGAATTAACGAAGTGGAATTTTACCACTTCGACAACATCCCCGAAACATACTCCATCACGTAAGGAAGTGTCCAAACAAAAGGAATCTGCAGCTATATTATCGGAGGAATTAACGGCCTTTATGCGATCCAAAAGCATCACTTTAAAGCAGTGTCCGCCAAAAAGAGAAGTCTTAAAATGAGAATGTATTAGTTATGAAATAAAAAATGAGAATGTGTTGGTGGTAATGCACGGAAATGCGTCATCAACCTGCTTTGCCTATTGTTTGCATGCAACTAAATAAAATTTGTTGCTCTGCTACTCTTTCTGTTGACGTTCGGATTGTGTACGTGTAAGAAGCCGATTGTGTACATGTGAAAGGCCGAATACAGTTCGTTTCCCAGGAAAGTGTTTGGCGGTCACTGCTTTAAAGCAGTGGTGCACAGCGTTGGCAGAGCTCCCAATACAAGCGCAATATTTTTGTATCTGTATGTGTGTACTCAGCAAAACAGCTCGCGCATGTGATGCTTACAGCATGAAGTACAAACGCAAACTGACCGGCTGCCAGCCTTGCCAGGTTGACGTTTTTAACGTCCTTTGGACGTTTTTTGTATCCTGTTGACGTTTGGACGTTTTTTGTGTAAAAAATTACGTTTTTTAGCTTTCCAGTAATTTTTCTGTTACTCTCTTGTAAGTAGAACTGTTTTTGAATTATTTTCTTAATAAATCTTTACAAGCTTTATGCTTTGCAGCAGCTGCTTCAAAAGATATTTATTCTTTGGACACAGATGACTTAAATATGATGCAAACCAAGTGTACGCGCATTTTTTTGGATTCTTGGACAAAGGCTGGTTGTGCAAACACTTGAGGTTACGAGACTAATTGTAATGTTTGCAATTGCACATTAAAAGCCAAATCAGGAGAGCTGATCTATTGCAACACGCACGCTCGCAAAAGCATCAAAAAAGCTGTAGCAGCATAAAAAGTCAGAAAAAGTAGGCGACTTTTTTAAGATTTCATTGAAAATGTAATGAACGAAAAAAAGGCTGAAATATTGCTATACTCCTTCTTAGCAGAGCGTAATTCAGCATTTTCGACAACCGACCCCCTAATCAAATGTCTACACAAAATAAAATTATTAAAAAACAACGCGATTATGTAGCCACTTTAAACTTGCACATTATTCCCTGAAATTTAATGGGCTATCAAACTGCATACTCAAAAAAATTAAAAAAAAATCTGAATAAAAGGTTAAAACATAGCTGAAACTTTGCAGATTTTTTATAATTTTTGCACAAAGTAGGAAATGTAGATTTATATTTTGTTTGTTATATAATGAGCTTGGCTTTAATGGAAAAATAGTAAACATTAAATAAACAAAAGAAAAACAGCCAAAATCGATCAAAATGTTGATGACTTAATCAGCTGATCACAAGTGTATGTATAAAATCATTTTTATATTAACGATCTCAAAGCAGTTTAAAATGAATTCTAAATGTGCTCTGTCGAAATGATATTTTAATTTAATTTTACTGAGGTGATAGGTACATATGTACCTTTGTATACAATAAAAGTTTAATAAGAACAATGTTTTGTACATTCATTTGAAAAAGACGTTTTTGGGTAGGAAATGACGGTTTTTCAGACCAAGAGGGACGTTTTTTCATGCCGAAGACCTGGCAACACTTCCGGCTGCTAGCGGCGCATAAGTTCGGTGTGTGCGCACACACGACTTGTATGTGAAAGCCGAGTAGCTCCCGGAGACTCCCGTGTGCACCACTGCTTTCTAAGTTCGGGTGGAGCCGAACATTAAATACCCGGCGCAAGTATTAAATATATGTTTTTTCACCTTTCCGAAACCTACCGCTAGATGGTAAGCCGGGGTGTATCAATTTTGAGTAAATTAGCGTCCTTAAATTTCGAAATATTGCAGTTTCAAGCATTTCTGAAATTTACCGTTATATGAAAAGCGGCCGTAGTTTTAGTCCGATTTCAATAATTTTCAACGTTTTGCTTTTACGTGGCAAGCACAATAAAAATATCGAGTTTGGTACAAATTGGTAGAACGGTGCCACGCCCATTTTCCAAAATTTTACCATAAACGTATTTCTTGGTAAAGAATTGTTGCAAGCATCAATTTTGAATAAATTAGCTTTAATATTTACTGATTTATCGAAGATTTTGTATTTCTCTAAATTACCGTTATATGGGATGTGGGCGTGGTTATTGTCCAATTTTTAAATTTTCGGCCATTTAGTATGCTGTATCAAGGCCAATAACTGTGCCAAGTTTGGAAGAAATTGGTGTAGCGGTTACCAAGATATACACATGTAACCATAAGTGGGCGTGGCTACACCCATTTTCCAAAAATTTATAATATTCTTATTTTTCGTCTAAAAATTGTTGTAAATGTCAATTTTGAGTGAATAGTCTTCAGTAGTTACTAAAATATCGCAGTTTTCGAATTTCCGAAAATTACCGTTATATGGGATGTGGGCGTGGTTATTGTCCGATGTTTAAAATTTTCGGCCATTTAGTATGCTGTATCAAGGCCAATAACTGTGCCAAGTTTGGAAGAAATTGGTGTAGCGGTTACCAAGATATACACATGTAACCATAGGTGGGGGTGGCTACGCCCATTTTCCAAAAATTTATAATCTTATTTTTCGTCTGACAATTATTGTAAATATCAATTTTGAGTGAATTGTCTTCAGTAGTTACTAAAATATCGCAGTTTTCATATTTCTGGAAATTACCGTTATATGGGAAGTGGGCGTGGTTACAGTCCGATTTCGCGCATTTTCAATACCAAGTGCACAAGTGCGCTCGGGTATATTTATTATGAAGTATTTATAGTTATAAGAACTGAATTTTTTGTTTTATTTTGTTATGTATATATTTATTCATACGAACATGCGACCCTTTCGTATGTACACAGGAAATGACTAAGCATTTTGCCTTCATATACTTGAAACTAAATTTTTTTATAACTTATCTCATAATAAAAAAAAGTTCAATGGAGAACAGTTAAACTCAGTGTTTCATTAAAATTGATTTTATTAAAATTTGGATTATTAATTCATTGCTTTAAATTAAAGTTGGTTTGCTTTTTTATCTTAAAATCTAAAGAGAGTTTGCAAATCGTTTTCTTATATTTTGTGCTGCAGCCAAATACTGGGGCGAGGTTAAACAGGTAACATCTGTATTTTCATTCATTTGGATTATCTGTTTTTCCGCTGTGTTTACTTCGTTTATATCTGTGTATGCCTTAAAATGTATGCATATATTGTGTAACGCACAACAAACATTCACTATTTTAACTGCTTTTCTGGGAGTGTAATGCAGGTCTCTTGTCCCAAGGAGACACCTCCACCGATTCTTTAGAACTCCATTAACTCGTTCAATCAAGTTACGACATTTCGAATGGGCTTCGTTAAATTGTAGTTGGTTGGAGCCTTCTTCTGGGCTTCGATATGGTGTCAGGAGTTATGGTTCCAAGGGGTATCCAGCGTCTCCTAATTATAAAAAGTGTGTCGTATTAAAGCATATATTCACATTTCACAAATTTTAATTATACCTAGCTGTCAAGAATTGCCTTCACCTCGCAAATACTGTGTTTCAAGGTGAGTTCTCAACAAACGCCATTCCAATTAAAGGAGTCATGAGAAGCACCAGGATGGGAGGCATCAACATACCGAATCCTAAGCTCGTGGTCACACATCCGCCAATGTATAATGACACACATTCGTTAACATACATATGTATATACATAAAATTTTTCATTTTAGTTGGCATACAAGTAAGGCTTTCAAATAACAGCTTATCAGCATTACATTTAGGCTGTAGTATGCCTTCCTATTGTAGTATAGGTGCTTATTTACAGAGGGTGCGATGATACGAATATGTGTTCCATCAAGACACCCTACAATACTGGGAATACCATGTTTTTCGTATAATGTACGTGAAATTCGTCTTCTTTCATCGCTGCTCATTGACGCATTTATCCACCTTGAGCACAACAACGTTTCAAAAATATCTGTTACTTCTTCCAGAATTTTACTGAAGGTGGACTGGGCTAGAGAAACGTCGAAGTCCTTTCCAATTCCCGTTTGATATCCACCTTCAGCAAAGAAACGCAAACATGCGCTGAGTTTTATAACAGGCGAAACTGCGAACTGTTTGCTGAGTATGCGAGGTTAGGAGTTCCAACAAATATCGAAAAGCGGGCTTATTTATCCATTAATACTTCTGAAACCTGTTAAAGCAGGAAATTATTTAAAATATACAAAATATGTGTGCTGGTATTTACAGTGATTGCGGGAACTCAAGTGGATTCGTACTTTCGCGCAGCCTCCTTCTTATACACCTCTGCTGAGTTTCCTGAAGTTCCGATTCGGCATATGTCTCCTCAACTACCATCCGAAAGGTAATACTATGCATTATTTTAATGTTTTCTTTAAAAACTATTAAATTCAACAAAAAGTTTAAACTTTTGAATTTCCTCAATTCACACAGAAATGTCAAAATGAATTGCCATTTGGCAAAGCAGCTAACTTCGAAAATTCGAAATTCTCTTTCCCTTTTCCTCTTCTCTCCGCTAGTTTAGAATGGGAGGATTTTATTCTCGAGAAAAGTAAAATCCGCGAGAAATTAACTCCTCGAGAATATTTAGAATCGGGCTGATAAGTATGAGAACATATTGCATGGAACTGAATTTGCCATAACTCGACTTTGGAGCCAGCTATCGGGCTCTTTTTTGGCAGGCGTATTTATCCTTATGCAGCGAATATATGTTCTGGGTTTAAAGCAAACCGGACTATAAATGCGATTTCGTAGTATAGCTCGACCCCTGCGCTACCTATCGGAAAAGTTAAAAGTTTGTCATTTTTGGCACGTGTATTTATCCTTATGTAGCGAATATATGTTCTGAGTTTAAAGCAAACCGGACTATAAATGCGATTTCTTAGTATAGCTCTACCCCTGCGCCACCTATCGGAAAAGTTAAAAGTTTGTGCACTCCTCCTCCGAAACACCTTTCCAACAAAGCAACAATCGTACGAATCGGTTAAGAAACATAGGAGAAAATTGTTCCCAATTAATTCATGCTGGCCTATTTATATCTATACATAGTATAAAGGAAAGTCGAGATTCTTTGAACGCGGTAATCTCGAAAACTACTGAACAGATTTTGACGAGATTTTCTTTTTTACTTAGAATTTTAATAGGGTTGCCACCTGTCTAAAAAACTATAAGATCCGCACCGTTCGTTGGATTACAATTGACGAGAAGTCAAATGAAAGGGATTGGCCTCTAGAAAAGCACAAATATTTTTTTTAATAGGGTTGCCACCTGTTAATAAAATTACTATATTCAATCATAATAAGCGTAGGCATCAGTTCTGTACCCTCACTGTCAAACGAAAAAACGTAGCCTCTACATGCGCATTAAAGTATTATTTTTCTGAGTAGGGTTGCCCTATTAAAAAGTTAAAAGATTTTCGCCGTTCGCTGGATTAAAAAATGGAATACCAAATGAAAGTGCATGGCCTTCGCATGTACAAAACCTTTATTATATTTTATGTAGGGTTGCCCTATTTAAACTTACTATTTTCTATACTTAGTTTAAAGGAAAGTTGCGATATTTTGACCACTCTAATCTCAAAAACTACTGAACGGATTTATACGAGATTTTTTAAGTGTAATCTGTATCGATAGGATAGATCTTTAGTACTTTAAATTCCTGTAGGGTGTCCACCTGTCTAAAAATTTATTAGATCCGCATTGTTCCTTGGATTACAAGAAATGAGGTGTCAAATAGAAGGTCCGGCTTTTAGATGCTCAATAAAGTATTACTTTTTGAGTAGGGTTGCCACCTGTCTAAAAATTTATTAGATCCGCATTGTTCCTTGGATTACAAGAAATGAGGTGTCAAATAGAAGGTCCGGCTTTTATATGCTCAATAATGTATTACTTTTTGAGTAGGGTTGCCACTTTTTAAAAATTATAAGATCTTCTTCGTTTGTTGGACTAAAAACTGCGGTACCAAGAGAAAGGATATGGTCTCTGCATGTGAAATAAATTTTTATTTTTTGTTTGAGTGGGGTTTCCACCTATTTAAAGATTATGTATGTATAATACGCGAGGGCATTTTTTGTTAATGACATTAGATTTGCAGAGTTGATTCGATTTAAAAAAGTGAGGTGTCAAAGGAAAAGGCTTGACCTTCCGTTCTGCAGTAAGGTTAAATTTTTCGAAGAGGGTTGCAACTTGTGTGAAAACATAAAAAAGGTGGGCAACCTGTTTAGTTGTCAATCGCATCTTATTTAATATCTATACATTCAGCGCGAGGCGAAGACTCGCGCAAACGAGGCCGGCTAGTATATATATATGAGAACATATTGTATGGAACTGAATTTGCCATAACTCGACTTTGGAGCCAGCTATTGGGTTCATTTTTGACAGGTGTGTTTATCCTTATGTAGCGAATATATGCTCCGAGCTTGAAGCAAATCGGACTATAAATTTTTTAGTATAGCTCGACCCCTCCACCGAAACACCTTTCCAACAAAGCAACAATCGTTCCAGTCGGTTGAGAAACATAGGAGAAAATTGTTCCCAATTAATTCATGCTTGCCTATTTATATATAGATAAAAAATCTAAGCAAGCAATGAATGTGAATTAAATTATATTAAAAGGTTAAGTCTTTAATATTGTATCTACCTTTCACACTATTTACAAAATAAAAAAATCCCTTTTTCTTATAATTTGCAACTCGAAATTGTTGACAACAGTGTTTGCATCAGACGCGTGAGCGACTTATTCTCTTCATTCTCTCATCGTTTAGCAAAATTGAAATATATGATTTTGTGAGTTTTGGCCACCTCTGTTCTAAAAACAAAATTGATTGATCGGATTCGATGCTTTAGAAATATCCCGATTTTGCCCATACAAATCTGGTCACCGTAGTTATAATATATACAAAAACAGAATTGCATAAACCATAATAAACAGAGATCAAGGAAACATTTTCACTGAAGGAACGTACTATTTATACACATTACGTATTTTATTATACTAGTGAACCCGCATGGCGCCAAATCGCCAACATTTAATTAAATTTTTTAAACAGGTGAAACCCTATTCAAAAACCTCTAAAAATATTCCCAATGAATAATCTAAACCATTTCTCAATGATGAGAGGTCTTGCATGGTGTCGGTTTTCATTTAATCAAATTTCAGATCTCCCTGTAACTTCAAAAAATAAAACCTGTGCACATCTATGTAGAATCCCAGTTCTTTACTTTAACTTCTCATTTTGGAAATTCGAAATAAAGTTGCAGATGTGATAACCTTCAAAAAAAAAAATATAGATGACAACTCTAATTAAAAATATTATCAGCCTATACTTTTCTTAAAACTCTTTCGTTTGACACTAATATTTCGATAATTCATTTATGTATCTTTCGTATAAGTAAAATAAATTCGACTTTTCAAACAGGTGGCAACCTCTTTAAATTGTTATACATATTTCAATTAACTGATGAATTAAGTTGAATTTAGTTTCTTTAAGCACATGGTAACTCGCAAATACAGTTTAGAAATAAACTATTTTCAAACCTATTTCGATTTATACCCATCTTTTGACAATCCATTTAACTTATTAAATAATTTGCGCTTAATTTTTTTCAACAAAGATTTCTTAACATTCGTTCTTTTGATAACCATATTTTAAAATTTCATGTAACTTATGTATAATTAAACGAAATAATTTTCGAACTAAAATTTCCTTAAATATTTTTCGTCTGACATTGTTTTAAATATTTCAGGTAACTGATGAATTAATATTTTAAACACGTGACAACCCTCCTAAATATAGTTCTTAAATATAGGATTTTAAACCCATTTCCATTGATAACAATCGGCTAGTAATTCATTTAACTTATTAAATACAGTGACGAGCAAAACTGTAACATGGTGTAACACTTTTTATTTCAGCCACCGCTATATTTCCAAGTTCTAACGACTTTCATACTTTTGTTGTATATTCTTGTTGGTACATCCTTGCTCCCTCTCTCATAATGATTTGAAGTCAATCCAACAACAATAATAACACCAACAGGCAAAAATGTAAATTAAGGCAAATGTTACAGTTTTGCACTCACTCTCAGTTTATCTTTTACTTAGTTGGAAGTCAGATGACTTTTTTCTGTATTGTAATTTGTTGAAGAAGTGATCACCAGTAAATAGTATGGTTAATCAGGAATCATAAATGTAAATAAAGATTTACTGCGGAAAGGCGAGACGGCAGGAAAAATGGAAAAAACTGTGGAGTTTGCTACTTGAAAATGTTAAGACTGAGAAAAAATATAGCCTAAATTGTTATTAAGGACAAAGGAAGTCTGTAAAAAAATATTACGGTCCGATATCTTGTTAACTTAGTCGCAAGTAGCGCTGCAGCCACTATTACAGAAGCGCTTAAGGTATTAAAATTGAATGCGAATCAGTAGACAGCGAGGCGAAGAATTATC
Organism: Rhagoletis pomonella; assembly: GCF_013731165.1. NCBI lineage: Eukaryota > Metazoa > Arthropoda > Insecta > Diptera > Tephritidae > Rhagoletis > Rhagoletis pomonella. Next base: position 102,001,575 of record NW_023458556.1, on the reverse strand, counting down.
AAATTGAACGCAAAGGAATAATAAAAGAAGAAAAAAGAAAATTTGATCAAAATACATGTGTGAGTATGGCAGCATTTTGCTGCATCGCACGAAAATCGGACCGTTGCCTATTGGGATATGTTAGGCCTTACAGAATGCAATAAAAAACACATTTTTAAGATTTAATTGAAGGTTTGTTGGTCTGACAAGACTAAATTAATCGCTTTCAATCAGATGGCCGGGCATGGTATTGGATCAAAAACCCAAATTAAGCCTAAGCGCATCATGTAAGGTAAACTGTTAATCACAGTGGTCGGTCAATAATAGTTTGGGGCTGTATTTCGAAAATATTGTTGGTGCGTTATACGCATTATGCGTAAGGAACAGTATCTGTTCATATTTCAACAAAATTTGCAAGATGTTGTCGAAAAATGAGAGTTTCTGCTGAAAAATCACCCAAAACATACTGCATATGTTCGCAAAGACTGGATGCAAAAGCAAAAATTTGCTAGTTTGAAATGACCTCCATAATCCGCGGATATGAATCTCGTCGAAAATTTGCCAAATCAACTAAAAGCGCAGCTTACTAAGTATGCAAGTCCGTCCAATGGAGTACATGAGCTATGAAAGCAAACCAAGGATATATGGGAGGCTATACCTCCACAATTTTTACAGAGATACAAATAAGGTGTGCCAAATTGCATCCAGGAACTAAAACAAGCAAAAGTATACTGAACGTTGTGTTAACAATTCTTTTTTTTCGTGAAAATTGTCAAAAAGTTACTAAAAATATATAAGTGCAAAACTGTAACATATGCCTTAATTTACATTTTTGTCTGCTGGTTTTATTATTGTTGTTGGATTGTCTTTAATTCGTTATGAGAGAGGGAGTAGGGGTGTACCAATTAGAATATACAACAAAAGTATGAAAGTCGTTAGAACTTGGAAAGATAGTGGTGGCTGAAATAAAAAGTGTTACACCATGTTCCAGTTTTGCTCGTCACTGTAGTTTTAGTTTAGCCCTTTAAACTGGGCAACCCTCAAACACATCAAAGATGTTCTAAATTTTCAAACTAAGTATTTCTAGAATTCTTGAAGCTCTTTAATTTGGCATCCGTCGTTAATATTTCATATAACTTGGGTATAAAATAGTTCAATTAGACTTCTCAAATAGGTGGCAACCCTATTCAAAATATTTCCAAACTACTACTTTCTTAAACCTCTTTTGTATGACACCCATATAGCGATACCTTTTTCACTTACCAAATTCCTTTAATTAAAATGTAATTACATTTTTTTAAACATGTGGCAATCCTCCTATACGTAGTTAAGTTATAAAGCCTTTTCAAAACCATTTCGATTGATACCCGTATTTAATAATTGATTTAACTTTTTAACAGGTGGCAAGTTTTTTTCGAAAAACTAAAACCTTCTTGAACACCACACCCTAAGCCCATTAATTTGGTACCTCTCTTTTGAAAATCGAACGGACGGTGCGGATCTGAGGGTATTGATTAGTAAATAACTTGAGTTTAATTATTTCACAGGTGGCAACTCCTTTCGAAAAAATATAATCAGTTTGCACATATGAATATGTGCAATATGTCATAAGAAGATTTCTGCATTTTAACGTATGTATATACAATAGAGTGGTCCAAAAATGCATGAGAAAAAGTGAAGTCGGATTTTTATGCTCTCACCCACTTGGATTTTTCTATAGATGCTTTCCATTTCCAGACAACCGGTCAGGTACGAGCATGATTTTTAATTTTGACCAAACTCAAATACATTGTTTGTTGGTCAAAATAATGAGACACGTATTTTTTTCTTTTAGCTCGGAAAAATTTTTCGGCCGAATTAAACGCGATTTTGTTTTTCAGGCAAAAATCGATTATTCGAATTGACAGTGAGAATGTTTTTTTAAAATGCCCATAACTTTGTCAAAATTTAATAGATTCCAACAATGTTTTTACTCAAATGTCAGTAATCCTTTCACTTCAAGATAGAATGATATAATTATTGATTTTCATTATTTAAAATTTGTTATTTAACAGTAAACAAAAAGTGGGAATTTGTTTTTTAAATTTAATTTCTCAAAAAGTGTATTTTTTTTTTTCTCTCAAACTTTTTTACCGGGTAAGAGACACTTTGAACTACAATCAACCCAAATCTCTAATAGCGAAGATTGTTTTTTCTGAGTTATGATTTTTTATAGAAAATATACGTTTTTGTGGT
>NW_023458556.1:101998446-101999261 GCF_013731165.1 Rhagoletis pomonella | reverse complement strand
AAAAAAAAAAAATTTGCACCTTTTGTTTATTGTTAAATAAAAAATTTTAAATAATGAAAATCAATAATTATATCATTCTATCTTGAAGTGACAAGAATTACTGACATTCGAGTAAAAACATTGTTGGAATCTATTAAATTTTGACAAAGTTATGGGCATTTAAAAAAAAAATTCTCACTGTCAATTCGAATAATCGATTTTTGCCTGAAAAACAAAATCGCGTTTAATTCGGCCGAAAAATTTTTCCGAGCTAAAAGAAAAAATACGTGTCTCATTATTTGGACCAACAAACAATGTATTTGAGTTTGGTCGAAATTAAAAATCATGCTAGTACCTGACCGGTTGTCTGGAAATGGAAAGCATCTATACCGAAAAAATATACCCTTATTTTTTATTTTGAAATCAAAAAATGTTTAGAGGTCACTCAAAGCGCTTAAAGTTTTCCATGTATTTTATATGAGAAAAAACAACTTTTCGAAAAAAATGGTATAGAATTCTTAACAATCAATATTTTTCGATCCGAAAACTCCGCTTCTCTGCAGGAGATTCCCTACTATAATACCCGATTGTTTATTTAACCGTTTTCTGGTAGTAACTATAATTTATAGGTCCGCCAAAAATCCCAAAAAATGCAATGGGGGCACCAATAAAAACTCGTTATTTTTATGGGTCGATTATCGATAGCAATCGAACTTCAGTTGCGTTACTAGTTGCCAAAATGATATTACAGATGGCAACTGGCAACTTTCAACTGACAATTGCAGTTGCTACAAAGTATGTATACAGGCGACTACATTTTTGTGGTTGCTGGGAAT
>NW_023458556.1:101997031-101998436 GCF_013731165.1 Rhagoletis pomonella | reverse complement strand
AGTGCATCTAAAGTTTCTGAGGCATTGTTTACATTTACTTGAGAATTATCAAAATCGGCAGATCAGAAGTAGCGGTTTCTGTAACGTGCCACATTTGTTCGCTACATCGTGATGTGATAGAATGAAACGCTGACAGCACTCCGCAAGGTTGCAAAAAAATTTATATGCGAAAAATATTTTTATATGGAAGGAATCGCTTTACACTGTCAAGGAAAAAATTGCCAAAACTCAATGCAATTTTTAGCAACTTCAATCTAGCACCTTGTTATACTAAAATTAATTTTTTTTAGAGTATAATTAAAAAGTTTGCAATTTAGGTGAAACCTTACAGAATTTCTTTAATTTTTGTACAAAGTTTGATCCAAAACCTGAGATCTACCACATTTTTTTGAAATCTACCACATTTTTTTCCAGATTCTACCACACAGAATTTTTTTAAAGTCCGATCACTGGCTCCATCCACTTTTTTAATATAATTTTCAAATAAATAACTCCCTCAATTGAAGTTGAATTTGATTTTTTTAAAAGGTGACAGCCCTCATGCATGAGTAGATAATGGTCCTCATGCATAAAAAGTTAGCTTAAGCTCAGACTCAATTTTTGCACTGATGGGGTGAGCTCAAGCTCAAGAATTTGCACTAAAAATCGAGTCGGAGCTTAAGCTCACTTTTTATGCATGAGGCCCAATGAGTTTATATGTCTCCATACCAAGTTCCAGTAATCTACCACAAATACTGAGAAATGCAGTATGAAAAATTCCGTTTGTATGGGGGGTGCCATGCCTCTTGTCTAATCGAGATTAAATGTATCCTATATTTTAAATTGGGCTAAATTAGCGATGGGCGTAATGTGCACATACGGGCAAAATGCCCAAACGTGCAAACCGCGGCAAACCGTTGGGCAGATGAGGTGAGGTAATTATGCCCGGGGGGGAAACAGAAAATTTTGCGCGAATTGCATCTGTATGTGTGATCGAAATGAGAGAACAAGTATATGTGAGTACTCACGAACAGTGTTGCCAGGTCTTCGGCATGAGAAAACGTCTCTCTCTCGTAAAGATTGGAAGGAGTTTAGTATTGGCAGGATCGCCATGTAAAGATTGGAAGGAGTTTAGTATTGTCTTAGCTCTACAGCCGCATTTAGGTGAGCATTAAAATGCCCCACAATGATTCCAAAAGTAAAACGCAAGTAAAAACGTTGAGTCTTAAAGTGGGAATGTTTTATTCGGCTCATCGCCGTTCTTTTATATGCTTACAATCTACCTTATGAGTAATCTGATTTACAAACTTACATTTCTAAGTTGTTAGTCATGCTTATGATTCTACGTTGTTGTGCATGCATACATAAATGTATATGGGTTCAATCGAGTTTATGTTATTGGAGAAGTGCAGCGCAAGCTAAATTG
>NW_023458556.1:101969990-101996931 GCF_013731165.1 Rhagoletis pomonella | reverse complement strand
TGCCCAATCCACAAGAAAGGTGACCCCGCCATTCGCGCCAACTACCGCGGGATCAGCCTTCTAAGCATAGGTTACAAGGTCTTATCGAGCGTATTGTGTGAAAGACTGAAGCCCACCGTCAATGAACTGATTGGGCCTTATCAGTGTGGCTTTAGAACTGGCAAATCCACCATAGACCAGGTCTATCTTGGAAAAGACCCGCGAGAATAGGATCGACACTCACCACCTATTTGACGACTTTAAAGCCGCTTTTGACAGCACTAAAAGGAGTTGCCTATACGCCGCTATGTCTGAATTTGGCATCCCCTCAAAACTCATACGGCTGTGTAAAATGATGTTGAACAATACCACCAGCTCCGTCAGAATTGGAAGAGACCTCTCCAAACCGTTCGCCACAAAACGCGGTTTCAGACAAAGTGACTCCCTTTCATGTGACTTCTTTAATCTGATGTTGGAGAAGATAATAAGAGCTGCAGAACTGAACCGCTCAGGAACAATTTACTACAAGAGCGTGCAATTGCTGGCTTATGCCGATGACATCGGCATCATCGGTAGCGAAAACCGCGAAGTCTGTTCTGCCTTTTCCAAGTTGGATAGGGAAGCAAAGCGAATGGGTCTGGTGGTAAACAAGGACAAGACGAAGTATCTCCTGTCATCAAACAAACAGTCAGCACATTCGCGCCTTGGCACCCACGTCACTGTCGACAGTTACAATTTCGAGAAAGTAGAAATTTTCGTTTACTTGGTAACCAGCATTAACACCGATAATAATGTCAGCATTGAAATCCAACGTAGAATCACTCTTGCCAACAAGTACTACTTTGGACTGAGTAGGCAATTCAGGAGTAAAGTCCTCTCTCGACGTACGAAAACCACTCTCTATAAGTCACTCATCATGCCCGTGCTGGTATAAGGCGCAGAAGCATGGACAATGACAACATCCGATGGGTCTGCTCTTGGAGTGTTTGAGAGAAAGATTTTGCGGAAGATTTACGGGCCTTTACGCGTTGGCGGCGGCGATACCGCAGACGATGGAACGATGAGCTGTATGAGCTTTACAACGATATGGACATAGTGCAGCGAATTAAAATACAGCGGCTCCGCTGGCTTGGTCATGTCGTTCGAATGGAAAGCTCTGAAAGTATTCAACTCGGAACCCGCTGGTGGTAGCAGAGGAAGAGGGAGGCCCCCACTGCGATGGAAAGATCAGGTGGAGAAGGACTTGGCTTCACTTGGCGTTTCCAATTGGCGTCAGTTGGCACAGAGGAGAAACGACTGGCATGCTTTGCTGAACTCGGCCAAAATCGCTGAGGCGGTTACAGCGAAAAAAAAGAAGAAGATATTAAAGCTTCTAATATTCATCTAGGTTGTACCAAATCGTTAATTTAGTTGAAGGGTTTGGTAAATACTAATAAATATTTTTTTGAAGCATATTTTTACAAATTCCATTCAACTTTACGTATGGGTCATAAAAGGATGTCATTAAGCTCTGCTAATACAGATAAGTTTTCTTTCAACACATGGTTTAGTCATAGTTACCAAATCTTAGTTGAGGCAACCACGATTTGGTTTGAGAGCGGAACATATTCATGCTTGTGAGCCACCCCTAAATAATGATCAGCGCTCTCTGAGCACATGTGTTTCACATACGAAGAACGCCAGCTAAGCAATGCACACAGTCCCACTTATTGAATCGTTTGAATGCGCTAGTATGCCGACCATTGCATAAAAACGATTCAAGGAATGAATGTGCGTGGAAATCATTGCTCCGCTACCGCTGTTCGTATATGGGTGAAACACGCGTGTGGTCACAGAGCGCTCAGTAAGCTATGGCATGTCGATTAGAGTTGTAAAACTATCGATAGTGCCACCCTCGATAGTTTCCATGTTTCAGAAAAAAACTATCATTACTCGTTGATAGTTTGCAGCAATACTATCGATAGTGTCAAGCGCTAATATTGATAGTACTATCGATAGTCAGTGTAATGATAACAACTGTTCCAAATTAACCGGGACGGCATCGAAATACAAAAAAAAAAAAATGGTCGGGAAAATAAACACACTTACAGCCGTTTTAAAGTTACCAAACCGACGCGCAGCTGCACAAAATGGAGAAGTTATGAATAAAATCGGATGTACTAGATAGTCAACTAGTACTATCGATAGTTTAAGAGTTTTAGAGAAAAACTATCACTACTCATCAATAGAGCCAAAAAAATAAAACCATCGATACTATCGATAGTACCATCGATAGTTTGACACCTCTAATGTCGATCACTGCGCTAGGTAGAGAAAGAAAAGTGTGTGCAAATTAAGCATATACAACTTTTTCACGCCAAATATGAATAAATTGTCCAAAGGGCTAAAAAAAGGGCTAGGGGATATTTTAAATTTATGTGGCCAAAAAAAGTATGTGGTAGCTAAATCTAGCCACCAAAGGGCTAAAACGGCAACACTGGTGGGCATGTCATATCACACACTTTTCTTTCTCTACCTAGCGCAGAGATCGACATGCCATAGCTTACTGAGCGCTCTGTGACCACGCGCGTGTTTCACCCATATTAGGGATGTCGGTAAAACATCGATGCATCGAAAATATCGATGTTTTGCTTCGATGCATCGAAAATTTTCCACTCGATGTATAAATAGTCGATGTATCGATGCATCGATGTATCGATGTTTTTTGAAAACTGACATCTACGGTACATTGAACCGTCAATCCAGTTTTTCAATTGTTCAAAAAAAAAGAAGTGACTTTGGCCAAAAAATTTAAATGGCTGCAAGAAGTTCCGTTAGAAACATAATTAGCTCAGTTGCAGTAATTTATTTCAAATTTTCTATAATTTTGCTAATAACATATTTTGTTGTGTAACATTATCTGAAAAATCCTATGCAATCGATGCCCTTCGATGCATCGAAAAATATCGATGTACATTTCGATGCATTGAATCAAAGAAAAACATCGATGTATTTTTGCCACTGACATCCCTAACCCATATACGAACAGCGGTAGCGGAGCAATGATTTCCACGCACACAGTCTCATTGAATCGTTTTTATGCAATGGTCGGCATCAGTGATCGGACTTTAAAAAAATTCTGTGTGGTAGAATCAGGGAAAAAATGTGGTAGATTTAAAAAAAATGTGGTAGATCTCTGGGGTTGCATCAAACATTGTACAAAAAATAAAAAAATTCTGCAGGGTTTCAACTAAATGGCAAACTTTTTAATTAGACTCTAAAAAAATTTACTTTTAGTATAATAAAGTGCAAGATTGAAGTTCCTAAAAATTGCGTTGAGTTTTGGCAACTTTTTTCCTTGACAGTGTAAAGCAGTTCCTTCCATATTAAGATATTTTTCGAACATATTTTAAAAGGTGATCACACGAGGCGATTTTGCGTTCCACTTTTGCGAAAGCCCTATTAACAGATTTCTGCAAACTTGCGGAGTGCTGTCAGCTTTTCTTTTTATCACATCACGAAGTAGCAAACAAATGTGGCATGTTCCAGAAACAGCTAATTGGGTTTTGCCGATATTGACAATTCTCAAGTAAAAGTAAACAACGCCTCAGAAACCTAAGATGCACTTAAATTTGCTAATACTTTCACAAAAATCGCTGTTAGTTTTAATTTCCGCTATTAGTTATTTTTATAAATCATACATTTTGAAATTTAACACAATAAAACCGCGTTTCCTGCCGAAAAATTGATTACTGAGAAAATTTACTATTTTACAGTTTATTTTGTGCACCCATTCGGTTTTTTTTACTTTTACTTGACAAATTTCATCGTCGCCGGGAATGCGGATCTTGTATTATATCATTCTTGTTACCATATCGTGTTTAGGGTTGGACAATTTTTGCTCTTAAAATTAAGAAAATTATGTCAAGCAAAAATAAAACTACTCAAAAACGCGAATATGTGGTAGATTTCAGACCTTGAGTGGTAGATGTGGTAGATGCTCAAAAAAGTGGCAGATCTACCACAATGTGGTAGAAGTCCGATCACTGGTCGGCATACTAGCGCATTCTAGCGATTCAATAAGTGGTACTGTGTGCATTGCTTAGCTGGCGCTCTTCGTATGTGAAACACACATGTGCTCAGAGAGCGCTGAGCATTATTTAGGGGTGACTCACAAGCATGAGTATGTTCCGCTCCCAAACCAAATCGTGGTTGCCTCAACTAAAATTTGGTAACTATGACTAAACCATGTGTTGAAAGAAAGCTTATCTGTATTAGCAGAGCTTAATGACATCCTTTTATGAACCATAAGTTAAGTTGAAAGGAATTTGTAGAAATATGCTTCAAAAAAATATTTATTAGTATTAACCAAACCCTTCAACTAAATTAACGATTTGGTACAACCTAGATGAATATTAGAAGCTGTAATATATTAAGTTATAATTACTAACCCATGGTAATAGTTCCCAATCCTTGGTCACAGTTCCCAAATAATGTCAAAATTCGGGAACTAAATATCTTTAGTTGTCGAAACTAATCCTTTTTCTCAGTGTAGTAACTATTTATGTAAATATGTATGTATTTTTTATGCTTAATATATGCAAATAAAAGAAGAAAGTAAACACAACAACCATCGAGTAAATTTTTATTTGTGTCAAACTGAAACTTTTTTTCCAATAATAAACGGTTAGTTGATTCACGTCTACAGCGGTGACAGGTAATAAGATCAACGGAAATAAGGTCAATTGACTTTATTTCCGACCCTCGTGCGAAATAAAGTCAATTGACATTATTACCTTTTTAAAAACGAAATAAAATCCATTGACATTATTTCCCTTTCAAACATTAAATTTGTTTAGCTTCGCGGCGGCCCGCGTCAGCGCGCCACATGCATCGATATTTTTCTTCGATTCGATGCATCAAAATGTACATCGATATATCCAAAGGATTTTTCAGATAATGTTTCACAACAAAATATGTTATTAGCAAAATTGTACAAAATTTTAAATAAATTACTACAACTGAGCGGATTATGTTTCTAGCAGAACTTTTTGGAGCCATTTAAATTTTTTGGTCAAAGTCAATTCTCCTTTTTGTACAATTTAAAAACTGGAATGACGGTTCAATGCAAGATCTATACATAGAAGGTCGCGCAATCCGCGAAATAAAAATTGCCTCTCACTGCGCATATCGTCTCAGGCCGATATTTTGCTTCATGCCGAAAAAGCCACAAAACTTGATTGACGTTCCGAATAAATAAATAAAGATTTTCCGTACGTTTCAAAGGCAGTTAAAAAATGCGTACAATTTTCGTCACGAAATTGATATCATAAATTTTGTGTTTCTAGTTCAGCTTTCGTCACTCGAAAATCTTACCTCAAAGAGGTGTTTTATTTGATATCAATTATTTTGGGGTAGCAAATTTAAAATCGACGAAAATACAAACAATAAACTAAATGTTTTATTTTTCTCAAATAAATTGGCAAAAATATTCTCTAAATCTAAATTATGTATTCAAATCGATGTGTCCATCGAAACACATACTTTTTCGAATACGGAATAAAGCGGAAAAGAATGATCATATCCTTTATATTCGAAAAAATTAAAAATAAAATAAAATATGAGAAATGATAAAAACTTATCAACTTGGTACCAACTTTGGATACAATAAACAACTGTATTCGTCTGATAGTCTCGTAGTTTATTTTTGTTAAGATTTCTACCGGGTGTGGGGCGCACGCATGTGCTTTTTTTAAGAAGTTTTACTTCTATCACGTGTACGATGTTGCACTCGTGCTATTAAACTAATGCTTTTTTTCAAGTAGTTTTGCTCAGTAGCAATTTATACATATGTATGTAATTAGTAGCGGCACATTGGGTGAACTAAATGCATTTATACATACATATTTATGTACAACTGTAGATAATATTGTACGCGTCTTCACAGGTTGGTTAAGTGCGGGTGATAAACCCATGTAGCATAGTTAAATACTGTGTACATACCTGCAATTAAAATAGAGAAAAATGTTACAATTTCGGCATGTGACTGAAAAAAACTCTAAAATACACATAAATTGTGGTTTCCAAGACATGTACGAAGTGATTAGCACAGCTACATCCTTCAACATGTCAACTCGCGGGAAATTCCCCGATTTGCAGGGAATTTCGGTTTAAGTGACAATCGGGGAATGGGCGATTTTTTTTCAGGGAACTGGGTATGTTATTTTTATATCCTAAAGTACCCAAATTAGACGGATATGTTATTTTTTAACCATTTGACCCTTTTTGGAGCGACATTTACAAGAGTTTTCCCAGATATAAGCTATATACCAGATGAAATCTAAGGTTTTGGGCTAGATTTGTGGAAACCTAGAATAAAATCGACTGACCAGTTTTTGAGAAAATGCCCGATATGTATATTTTCAGCAGCCCGATTTTTAGTTTTCAGGCGATAACGTTATGACATATTTATATTTTATAAAGATAGCGTTAGATAGCTTGTTTGAAGACCCTTCTACTGATATCCACATCAATGACATGGACTGAGTAGTGCGGCCTCAGTGGTAGTTTATAAAATTGCCTTTTTTCGAATTTCAGGCAGCAGCCACGCCCACACAGGCATACGAATCAAAATATCCTGGAACAAAACCTTCTTAATTTTTTTGTACTTTAATTGCTGAAAGTTTGAAAAAAATTAAATGAAGGTACGTACAGACGCCACATACATACCAGAGCTGTATAATGATTGAATCAATTGAGTGTGCATTCTCATTTTTTTCGTTTCAAAAATGTGATGGTTTGATTTAAAAAAATTAGCAACCACTCTTGAGATTGGTTACAAATTGTAAACACAAAATATGTAGTGTGTTATGGAATGGTTGACACCCATTCACATAGAGAATGTGAATGCAAAAACCAAACTCAATCATGTATGATTGTACGTTTATGTGAATGCTATCTGTCATTATCATTCAGTACTAATACTATTTGTTGTATCAGGGTTGAGATTTTTATACTCAAAATGTGAAACAAGAAGATTGCCATCTCCCTTAAAATAAGTAAACAAATAAATATTTGGTGCTAAAATATTTTTCTAAGTGTTTGGCCGAACTTTTGCTCAAACTTGAGGCATGAGTTCTGTTGTTGTGGCACAAATGGAGACACCTATGTACATATTTAAGGCTCACTCCGAACACCAAATGATTTTATAAGAAGAGTTTCCAAGGCAAAAATATACTCGAAGGTTTGCCATTGCGTGCCGAAGGACGACTGCTATTTTGGGTTAAGATCTGACCAGGTATTTAACCATGGTCCTATGGAGTGGAAGTACGCACATGTAATCATTCTGCTACGGCGGCCGCCGTAAGTACATGCTATACATATCGTCGGTTAAAGTACTAAACCGCGTATCAAGAAAATGCAAAACCGTGTAATTGCATAAATTATTTTCTAGAGAGTAAAATCACCCATATTTCAAAATGGTTCTCTTTTTTATAAAGCAAACCTATTTCTGGCTAGTTTATTTCAGGACGAATGGATAAGAATTGAACCAAGCACTTTTGTGAGCAAATCCAATTTTTGGCAGCAAATATCAGTTACGCGGTTTTGCAGAATGACGATACGCAGTTTTGTATTTTAAACGACGATATGTATGTACACATATTAGATTATTTGTTCTCAAAATGCATGAAAACTATAGTATGCTTGCAAGCAATTACATAATAACATTTTGTGATAAACAGTTTTACAAATGTATTTGCACTTCAAAGTTGTGTTTTAATAAAGTATTAATTAAATAAATTATTATTGTAAATTATTATTTTAATAAATAGATATTCAAATATTTATACTTGGCAACTCTTGGACTTTTCTTCATTTGTAACAAATAACAGATGTAAACAAAATAAAAAAAACAATTGTAATTTTACAAATTTAAAGCAAACGGGCGTTCTTTACAAAAAAATGTCGTTAGGGATCGAATTGCGCATATTTTTTTACAACACCAAGTGCCTCTAAGAAGTGTTTAACCACTAAATAGCTTAAAAAACGCTACCAAAAATTCGAAACGACAGTGAAGTGCAGTGTTCAATTGTGATCGAAATTGCAGGCAAAATTTGTGCGTGTGTAATTAATGTTTTACTTATTTGAAGAAATGTTGCTCCTTGTCATTAAAAATAAGCAAACCAAGACCCCCGCTTCCCACTGGTGGTTACATAATACTTGAACTGCCCCTTAATTAACATGTGCTTGTTTTGTGCACGCACGGCCAGTTAAACAGGCATGTCTGAATCTATTTCCTTCATCATTCTTAGCAATTTGATGGGCATTTTTATTGTTATGTGTTGCAAACAGGCATTTTAGGAACTAAATAGGTTCTAAAATCTCTGTACACAAGCGCACTTATTTTTAACAGTTTCCAGTTTATGTAATATTAATCAAAACAGCTTTTATTTATTTTATGTATTATGTGATTTCTGAAAGCGTCGAATACAAAAAAGGGCTGTGACTGGGTTTATGTAATTTGAAATTGTATTGATGATCACTAATAATAATAGAAAGGCGCTTACATATCGATGGTCCTCTGCAATAACGACACAACTCAAAACTTCATATATTTCAGTAGAGCCAATTAATGCCAAAATTCGTAATTTAGCAATAATATGTCTTGGAACAAAATTATTCCGGATTATTTGCAGTCATACTGTAAGCTTTCAAATTATGTCTTTTTTTAAACCTGAAATTTTGAATTGTGCCGTTATTGCAGAGGACCATCGACATACATATGTTAGTGTTGGGCCGAGCTACTCCTCCGATTGTGGCATGCACCTTGATGTTGTCGCACAAAGGGAAGGGACCTACAGTTTTACGACGACTCCTGCCGGGGGTCGACCACTATTTCAAAAAACATTTTCTTTTTTATGTTGGCCGGAACTGGGCTCGAACCCTCACCCTGCGGAATGGTAGTGCAGGTACACTACAGTGATCGCTTAATTAATTTTAATCATTAATCGCGATTAACCATTTATTCGTTAATTTTTAATCATTCATAGACTAACATTTTGTCGGCAATACTCGCATAAGATAGTCCCAAATTTTCACAAAAGAGAAGAGTGATTTTTTTCAAAATTTTGAATGACGTCTTGACTGAACTTACTAATCGGAATTTCTACTATTACTTATAGAGTAGGCTATTCATAAATTCTGGGTAACGAAATAAAAATTTTTCTATTATATGTTCCATATATATTAGGATACTTTTATTGTTTAATTTATTTTTTGCACATAAACTTGTATCTTGAACTTCTTTTTCCAAAAAATGAGGATGTCAAAATTTTAATAGATACGGATGTACGGCAATTTTCTAAAAAGATCTCTTAATCTCTTTCATGAAAATTATTCCAAACGAAAACTTAAAATTGATAAATAAAAATCTTAACTAAATTTAACTAATTTTTATTAGAATTTTTAAGTTTATCCCACTGTAAGTGTGAAATCAGTTGCTATGTGTTTCCATGATACAAAAAACCACCTGACAATTAAGCATATCGCTAGCTTAGAGTGAAAAGTTGCTAAGTCCACTTTTTATGAAAACTCATATTTTGATATAGGAGGCTAGAGAAATTGAATACGCATCGTTTCGAAAATTATAAAGGTACTTGTTCTATTTTTTCCTCTTCATAAGCAATAAACGGAAAATTTGCTAAGTCCAAAAGAAGCACCGCAAATCCGATAAGGCCAAAATAATACGACATTTTTAAATAAATATCGAAACCTTCTGATTCTTATGGAGTTTTGCTTTGCTTTAAACGCGCAAAATGTTTGATTCAAAGTCTTGCGAAATAGTTAAAGAAAATGGCTATAGGAAGATTTTTTTATCTCCTGTAAAATTTTTAAAATGGGACTTAGCAACTTTTCTTTCTAAGCTAGCGATATTGTAAAATTTCATGCTTCCATACGCAGTATCTAAAATCCTTCAAATTTTATTATTAATTTTTCGTTTGTTTAAAAACATTTTATTCTTAGAACCGAAATTTTACCAAGCAAAATGTCTTTTGTTTTTAAATAAATGAGGCTAATGCTCAATAAGTTAATAATTGTTGTTCACATTTGCATACTTCACACCAACTCCAATATTGAACAGTGAAATATATTTTAATTTTACCCAAATAAACAACGATATAGTTTAATGGTCAAGCACATATGGAGGATTCGCAAGAGGTGTTAATTGTCGTAATATGTTAAAGTCTTAAAATTTTTAAACGTAAAATAACACCGGCTTTTTTTAACATAACCAAAATGTTTTTAAACTAGTAGGAAATATCTTGTTGGCTCTTATTATACCCAACGAATCTTTCAAATCGCTTTTAACCGTTACTTTATATTGAACAAATTTAAGCCTTTAAGACATTACGACGTCTAACACGAATTGTGAATCCCCTAAATATGCATTAAATTACACATCAAAATTTGTAATTTCAGTGTTCGAATTATATCAGAAACAATCGCTCCCGATACAGAAAACTGTAATAGTCCTGGCTAGTTACATTGTGAAATAATGAGATGGCATAAAGACACTAAATATTTTTAAAATATGTTCACTAAAATTTTATTACCCTAAATGTAAAGTTTTTGCGAAGTGTTTATCGAATTTAATGTAAAATTTAAATATTTTCAATATAAGATATTAACTATTTTTAAAAGGTAAATGTTAATACAACTGTTTTATATATAATCCCAAATTTTTGATATAAAATCCCCTCTACCAAAAAACTTAAATTGCGTAACACCGCTTCGAATTTTTACAATTGAGCAATTGTCAAAAATCTGCCTTTTTATCAAAAAGTTGTTTACCAGGGTGTCTTTGAACTAATGATTGGTACTGAATTAAAGAATGCACACACATAAAAGATTGCAGCCTTTTCAATACTCATTCAGTGTTAAACCTTTTTTTTGATTTGGCATTGGTTTTTTCAATCTTGCTATGAATATGTTGATGTGTGAATTCATAACTGCTTTGAGTGAATGGAAAATTTAAAAATTATAAGCCTCAATCTTAAGCGAGGAATAAGTAATGAAAACTGAATATGAAAAAATTGTTGATTTAACATTGAAAATGATTTCACACTTACACAGCTCTGATACATACCAAAGCATCTCGTAGTGGAGACACGAACCAAACACATTTAGCTCTATATCTTTCCAACTGGTAGCCGGAACTCAATATATAAGGTATCGTTTGAAAGGTATTGGCCTATAGAATAGTACTAAATATGTCAGGTGTACCCACATGCCCCCTTAATCCGGCAAAAGCATAACAACTTTTTTGTTTCGCAACACTTTAGCCTAATTTTTAAGAATCCGGTTAATCGTTTATGAAGCTTGAATACATTTTCTGGACACACTCTGCAAGACCTTTCCAACGATATCTCAAACATATCGATTGAACGTCTGGATAAAAACTTCCAAATCTCGTGTATATATAAGCGAGTCATTTCAGCATGCTACTGTGGCTGCTTTCGTCACTCGCGCGCACTGCCGTGCGCTGTGATATAGATTAGGAAGGTTGTTTTTACAAATGCAAAAGTTGTGTTATGAAGTTTAAAATTTTTGTTTTGTTTTAACGCAGCATTAAAGACAAATATTTACGGACATTTCGGGAAAGTTTCAGGTTTAGACAACAAGTAGTTCTAAAGTTTTAACCAGGGAACGGATTTTTAGGACCTAAAAACCTATAAAAAAGGCAAAATAAAATAACGAAATAGGCTGGAAAAGGCAAAATAAAATAGCGAAAAAGGCAGGAAAAGGCACTAGGTATTGCAAAAAAAGGCAAAAAAAAGGCAAAACAAAATAGCGAAAAAGGCAGGAAAAGGCACGATGTTTAGACGCGACTGCTAACACCAGGCGCCTAAATGCATGCTATGTACTGCTGCATGTGCAAAAATTTCCTTCATTAAATTAATGAAATTTATGTACATGCACTTCTCAACTGCCATGTAATAAAACTTTCTTAAGTTTTAATTTGATGGCAGTTCAAAGTATGCTCTGCCTAGTCGGATGCATCCTCCGGACACTGCTTCCGGAGCATTCTGCGGACTCTGCATGGCTTACAACCATGCGGAGGTGGAAATAGTTGATTACCATTGGCCACAGTGCCTACCCACTACTTTTTGGTCCAATAAATATTTTTTTATATACATACATGCAAACATACTGGTCTCCCCTCCTCTCACTGAGTTATTCATGGTCCTTCGAGCTGGATATTTGCGGCTTATTTTACATCTACTAGACGATCAAATCGTCTAGGGGGGCCGGTATGTTTAGACGCGACTGCTAACACCAGGCGCCTAAATGCATGCTATGTACTGCTGCATGTGCAAAAATTTCTTTCATTAAATTAATGAAATTTATGTACATGCACTTCTCAACTGCCATGTAATAAAACTTTCTTAAGTTTTAATTTGATGGCAGTTCAAAGTATGCTCTGCCTAGTCGGATGCATCCTCCGGACACTGCTTCCGGAGCATTCTGCGGACTCTGCATGGCTTACAACCATGCGGAGGTGGTAATAGTTGATTACCATTGGCCACAGTGCCTACCCACTACTTTTTGGTCCAATAAATATTTTTTTATATACATACATGCAAACATACTGGTCTCCCCTCTCACTGAGTTATTCACACGAAGTTATTCATACGAAGAACAATCAAAAAATACATTTATTTTAGAAATGTTTATATTACAAGTAAAAAGAGAAAAACTATGAACTAGTTTCATTATATGAAAAATTTGTACTTTGAATCTTTGACTATTTTATCCTTTCGAGTTTCTAACTGCATTTTGAAGTTTTCTGGCAGCATTTTCATTCGATTTTCGCGAAGAAAAGCCTTGAATGTACTAAATGTGCGCTCGACGTAAGTTGATACAAGTGGAGCCCAATTTAAATATGGAACGTTTCAAACGTTCATATTATCAGGAATAAGGGCGTTTTCTTCGCCCTTTACAATTTTATCCACACCCCTTATTGTCTCCAAGCCTACGTTAGCTGAGATAACGGCTTTGAATTTTTCCAACACCAATTTGGCAAGAGGTCCCTGCGCTTCTATAAGCCGCATGGGCATGTGTATATTTTTTAATCTTTAAAAAAAAAATTGTAAATGCTATAATCACTTTTTTAAAGGTAGAAAAGGTAAAAAAAGGCAAATATCTTAAAAAAGGCAAAAAAAGGCAACATAAAATATGTATATATGGAATCAGGGAAAGCTAAATCGTGGACATTCTTAATCGAATATACTCTATCTCTTTAGCAGAAAAAAGGCAATTTCCATAAAATCCGTTCCCTGGTTATAACAATATTATGGTGACACTCACAAGCGGGTGCTCGCCTCTAGATGACAAATATTTTTACATGGCACTTCTACAAGTAATTTGGGAAGTAATATTAAGTGAAATGTTGAAATTCATAAATTTATCAGTGTAATATAACTTATTAAAGCTCTACATACTTACATATGTATGCATATACATATACAGGGTGTCCTAGAAGTAACCTGCCAAACTTGAGGAGATGGCAGGTGGGGTGGTGAGCTCCCTGATAAGCAAAAATTTTTCAGATAAAGTGTCACCGTTTTTGAAATATTTAAATTTTTTCGAATTAAAAAAAAATCGTGCCTTTTCATGTATTTTCTTTAACTGCATCTACAAACAAGGCTATACTTAGTAAATTTTTTATGTAAAATACTTTCAGATAGTTGCTTCTCCATACTCAAATGCAATGTTGTTAAAATATGTTAAGTAACCATTATAAAATTAGGACCATATTGGGATTTTTAACTTTTTGATATTTTCTTCCCCAACTTTGACTATCTCTGGTGAAAAAAAAATGTACTGACCTATAACTTTACATTACATAAAAAATTGCTCATTTAATAAATATTTCTGAAAGGTGCCACTCTTATTATTTCGAATAGAAAAAAAGTTATAGCCGCTTTTGTGGGTAAAGGACTTAGACACGCTAGAATGTATTTAATAGATTTAAATTTAAGTTGGTCTTGTTACCCACCAATGACATGCTAAATAGTACAAAGGTACATTATTAAATGCTCCTGACATTATTTTATGTTACTTACCGGAAATTGGACCCTTCGAACATTGTGTTATTAATACGTCGCATGAATATGCGTATATTCACCTAATTTACGGTGAAGCTTGCTGTAATGCCAGAGCTGCTCAAAGACTCTATGCAGAGCGATACCCAAATCGTCGGCATCCGGGTCTTGAAGTATTCGCCCGGACCCATAGTGAAATATATGAAGGTAAGTGATTTTTACACCTTTCTTGTTTGCTTGCTTGTTAACTATCATTTTTCACTATTTTAAAGTCGTGGCGGCGAAACAGGACGTCCTGCAACGGTAGATGTTGAAGTTGTGTTAGAGGAAGTGGAACTAGGTCCATCGACTTCAGTGACGGTTCACAAAGCTTTAAAAGACCATCGATTTCATCCCTACCACATTCAACGTGTTCAGGCTCTACAAGAAAGAGATTGCCTGTCGAGGTTTAGATTTTGCCGTGAAATGTTGCGAATGCATGAATCAGACCCCAACGTTCTTAATAAAATAATTTGGAGCGATGAATCATCATGCAAACTTGATGGTTACTTTAATTTACATAACCTTCACAGTTGGCACATAGAAATGAGAGAAGATCGTGCGCAGTACCGGTACAAAATAAATTTATGGTGCGGCATTTTTAATTGTCAGATATTGGGACCTGTGGAACTGCCGCCAACGCTCAACTCTCACAGTTATTTAGAGTTCCTTCAAGAACGGCTTCCAACTCTTTTAGAAGATGTACTACTACGGGCGTGAAGTAAGAGCTCATTTAGCCGAAACTTATCCTCCCGATGGATTCGAAAATAGATGATAATTTGTAGAATTTTTTAAGTTTTGCAAAAAGTTTTAAAATTTAATTCATATGGTTTTTGTTAAAATATCAACTATATTTTCGTGAAAAACTACCGAATAATCATTATTCAAAACATTGCGAATATTGTGAAACAATCAATGTACGAATAACTATTTTGACTATGTATGGAGTTACCTGCATATTTACTATGTATGTATGTATTAGGGATGTGCGGATGTGGAATTTTAGACAAATTTTAGCAAAAAACGCATTACTTCAAAAAGTGCAAAGAATGAGCAGGTTCTTATTTCTTCTTACGAAAGATAAAACCCCGTACTATTTAATGAAATAATAAAAAATAACATGTTTTTAGATATATTTTTTATTTATTCCATTAAAATTTAAAATTTTTTTAAATTTTGTAAAAATTTTTTTTTTTTGGAATATCGCTGGGATCTAGACGTGGCAGGCTTATGAGCTCTCATTAAAAGACAGTTATAAAAAAAAACTTTTAAAAGGTCTATAAATGGAAAATTTAGCCAAATACGTGTTTGCTCCATTGTACAATATACTATTGAACTATGATCCTCGTGCAGCACTTTTTATTTGTCATTTAAAAAGTTACAGAGCAAAAATAAGAAAAATTGCAAAAAAAAAATATATATATATTATACCCAAAAGCATCTTTTGTCCATGTCATCAAATCCCCACCGTTCGATCGATTTTGTGGGACCGTGGATTTGTGGAAATTTATGTTCGAAATTTTTTTATATAAAAAAATGCGGAGCAAAAAAAAAATTGCAAAAAATTAACGGTAAGTCCAAGATATTTAAAATTTGCGCAGCACTTTACTAAAATTTGATAGGCTACAAAACTGAATACCAAAATTTTGTCTAAAGACGCTGATCAAGAAGTTAGAAGTTTTGACAAACTTTGCAGAATTTTCATAGTTTTTGCACAAAGTCTAAAATTTGAATTTTATTTTTTATTTTTTTAAATTTATTTTTTAAGCTTATACAAAAGACCCTATCATATAAACTAAGAAATCGCAGCGCTAGCTACATAGGC
This sequence comes from Rhagoletis pomonella, assembly GCF_013731165.1. NCBI lineage: Eukaryota > Metazoa > Arthropoda > Insecta > Diptera > Tephritidae > Rhagoletis > Rhagoletis pomonella. The sequence goes on along the minus strand of NW_023458556.1, from coordinate 101,981,004 downwards.
CATCGGCTGACTGGTGAGGACTTGCTGATTAGATGCGTCGTAGGAGATCTGAGTCCTTTAGAAACTTGTAGATCTTAGAGATGTTGTCTTTAGATGGATTAATGAGAAGCTGTAGGGGCTCACTTGACTCAAAATTTCGTCGTCTGTGCATCTCCAGTGCAGGGCAGAAAGTTAGTTGGTGTAGAACACTCACTGTTGCATCGCAGAAAGGGCATGGGTTTGGCTGATTGCCTTGTAGTAGATATGCGTTCGTGATAATGCTGTGACCGATGCGGAGCCTTATATAGGGTGTGATGTAATTTGTCGGGATACATGACGGGTAGCACAGTTTCTTTCGGGTAGGATTAATTCTGGCACAATGGTGTCTATAGTTCACCCGATCTGAAATTAACTGGGTTTGTCGCTGCTGAAAAACAAGTCGGTAGGCGTCGCTTTTACATATCAAGCTGGATGTGATAGTCGGAGTTCTCCTCATTACTTTCGCTGTTGTGTCAGCTGCTAAATTACCGTTGATGCCCGCATATCCTGGAACCCACATTAGTCTGAGTTTCTGAGGGTGCGATATCATCATGTTTCTTATGTAACCGATAATGTAGTTGCTGTTGTTCAGATTTTTGATGCCTTCAAAACAAGAGCGGCTGTCCGAGCATATTATGAATTTGCCTTTGTATTTGATCGCATATTGCATAGCGTGAAGGATCGCAACAGCCTCCACAGTGAATATCGAGCAGAAAGGGAGGAGTATTCCATACGATATGTTTACACCATTTTCTTTAACTACAGCAAAAGAAATGTGATCCCCCTTGGAGCCATCCGTAAATAAAAGTTGCCACCCGTTTGCTTTGGATTGACCTGGTGTATCCAAAAAACGAGCATTATATTCTGCAGTCGTGGTGCTGGATTTTTTAATCTGGCTTAGTTCATTAAGGAAAGATGTTCTCCTTAATAACCAAGGCGGGCGAACAGTTTGTCTTGGTAGCGACAATTTGGACGGTAATCTGTTCTCTTTTGCATAGAGTGAGCATTTATAGATCGCTGATGGAATTTTAGGCCGAGTTGTGCGTGCCAATGCCAGTTGAAAGTCCTTGCGTAGGAAAGTGTTGGAGGAGAGCAAGAGCTTCGGATAGAGTTTTTTTATACTATCCTCCAGGTTATCGACGAGACAAGGTAGTCCAGATTCCGCCAGGATGTTTTTGATGGGAGATGTTGGGAATGCGCGTATAGATCGACGAACTGCTGCGTGGTAAGGGGCGTTCAACATTTTCAACAGGTTGCTTTTCGCATGTATTCCATATATATCCAGACCATAATTAATAACTGAAGCAATGAGGGCTCTCGTAACATTAATCAGCAAGTCCGGTCCAATTAGCGAGCGTTTAGAGGATAGATATTTTACAATATTTAACTTAGTATAAAGCCTGCCTCTAACATATTTACAATGCTCTTTGTAAGAATACTTAGAATCCAACACTAAACCTAGAAACTTAAGTGTGTCTGTACAGGTGATATACAGGTGAGTCAATAAAGGAAGAGCACAGTTTAGTTTCTTAGAAATATGTAGCAATTTGGATTTACTGGTTGAAATAGAAGCGCCTGAAGAAAGGGTCCAAGAGGAAATAGTGGATAGGATGGAGGAAAAGGTTGTCATAACTGTGTGTAAGTCCGATGTTGAAGAGGATGACGGACAGGGGCGAGTCTTGCGGCGTGCCATTGTCAATGGATAGAATTGGAGAGCGGACGCTGGAGATTAGAACACTGATTTTGCGGTTTGACAATAAGGTTTTTATGAAGTTGTATATTCTTTGCCCGACATTCCATTTATTGAGTTGTCTTAGCACCACATGTATTCCTATGCGATCGAACGCTTTTAAAAAATCAAGCGATAGAAGAGTGATATGGTTCTTGTGGGATAAAGCATCGGAGATTACATGATCAATATGTAGGAGGGCGTCGAACGTGTTTTGACCTTTTTTAAAGGTAACTTGGTTGTGGTGCATGAATTGGTTGGAATGTATAAACCAAGACAGTCTGGTATCGATCATTTTTTCCAGCAATTTACCAAGGCAAGGGAGTAAGGATATGGGACGATAACTGCTTGCTTCACAAGAGGGTTTATTCGCTTTTAGGATAGGAATGACTGCACTAGTTTTCCAGAGGAGGGGATAGTTGCCTGTATAGAAAATATTATTATAGTGTGTGAGGAGGCGTGAAATAAGGGGCATGGGAAGATGTTTTATTATTGGGTACGATATCTTGTCGAAACCAGGGGTTCTTCCTTTTACCGCAGATAGGGCTGTTTGGAGCTCCAGCAGCGTCAGGTCGGCATCCAATTGTTTGGCTGAAGGTGTTAATCTAGGTTTAGGCGGACGAGAAGAGCAGAGTAATGCAAGCTTACTTGCTGCGAATGCAGGGGGGAAATTGGAGTCGGATGATAAATGGGAAAAAATGGGAGGCCAGTTCTAGCGCTATGTCACGAGGGCTAAGTAGATCGCCGAGCGAGGATTTAAGGAGGGTAATAGAGGAATGTGAAGGTAGACCAGTAAGTCTTCTTATGTCCGCCCAGATTTTTTTGGTGCCAGAAGTAGTTGTGATGCTACTAGTAAACTTTTGAAAGCAAGCAAGTTTAGCGGTTTTAGCGCTACGGCGAAAAAGTGCGTTGGTTTTCTTATAAATAATGAGGTTTGTAATATTTCAGTTGCGTTTGAATTCGCGCCAGGCTTGCTGCTTTCTGTCTCTTAGTGCTGACAGTTCACTATTCCACCACAACGGGGATGGTCTGCGTAGTCTTGTTGTGGTAAGGGGGATGGTTTTATTAGCTGCGGACCGAATGATTCTCTGGATGCTGGACGTTTCCTGGTTTACATTGGATGATATTGGATAGGAGGAGGATAGCGTTTCACAAGCTTTCTCAAATTCCGCCCAGTTTGCCAGTTCGGTTTTGAAATATATCCTAGGCTTGACACAAGTTAATGGCCTGGTGGAAAGAATGGTACTTAGTATGGGAAAGTGATCACTACCGTATAAATCGTCGATAAGGCGCCATGATATTTTAGGGGAGAGGGATGCCGTACAGAGGGTTAGATTGATATGAGTAAAGGTACTATGAGTTGACAAATGGGTGGGAGATCCGTCATTTATAATTACGCAGTTGGAGGCTAGGATGGCGTCTTCAATCACGCGTCGTCTGGTATTAGCCGAATCAGAGCCCCAAAGTGGGCTCCAAGCATTGAAATCGCCAGCTAGAATAAATGGATCGGAGCTTGGAGAAAAAATATTAATAAAGTCTGTTGTTGTGAAAGTTTGGCTAGGTGGGGAGTAAGCACAGATTATAGAAATTTTTGTAGGAGTATGAGTTTGTATGATTAAGGAGGCTATATTGGAGTGGGGAATGGGAAGACAACCATGGGGTAGATTTCGTTTTACGAGGATGGCAATACCTTGTTTGGTAGTAGTAATGTTAGGAAGATTGTGGAAATATCCTATATAGGATTTGGGAGTGTGGGCTGAAACACCGTGGGCTAAGTGTGTTTCATTTAACAACACAACGGATGGGTTGTGAGTTTTATTAACAACTCTAGGTTGATATAATTATTCAAGTAGCCATTAATATTCCACTGAAGTAGAGAGATCATAGAAAAATTATAATTAATAAACAGAAAATAGATTGTTGTTTCGGTAACATAACATAATAATACATTATTGATTCATTGGTGAGATTGTAGGTAACTTATCTTTATCGTATAGCAAAGATTCTTGCGAATGTGAAGGAGGAGACAGGTGGATATTTGTGGGGAAAAAATCGCCGGATAGGGAGGAAATGGATAAGGGGGAGAATAGTGGAGAGGGTGAGGGTATAGAGGAGGGAGAAGACGAAGAAAATGTGTTTAACTTTGTTAAGGTATCGGTCTTGTTATTAGAGGATGTTAAATTGGTATTTGATGGTAAATTTGATTGTGTATTGGCAGTTATAGCATTGATATTGAAGTTGGCGTTTTTAGCTGCATTGGCATATGAATTGGGGTTCGGAATAATCGGAAGTTGATTTTTATATTTAATGACGGCCTCACGCATACTACATTTGGATATTGTTTTTATTTTTAGGATCTCTTTCGACTGCTGGAATTTTGGGCAGTCGTTGGAATAGGATGGGTGGTTGTCCGAACAATTGGCACACATAACTCTTGAACATTCTGTTGGCGAGACATGGGTAGGTGGAAGGTTGCAAGTAGCACAGGCTGGAGTATTGCGGCAGTGTTTAGTGGTGTGTCCGAGAATTTGGCATTGCTTGCATCGCATAGGGTTAGGGAAGTAAGGGCGAACATCTAGAGTTCTCCAGGCAACTTCAATTCTATCAGGTAAATGGTATTTATCAAAATTAAGTAATATGGTGCCCGAAGGCTTCCGGCATCCGTCGATCATTCTCGTGAATTTGTATATCGAAGATACACCTTGATCTTTGAGACCCTACACAATTTCATCATCATCGAGATGGCAGAGGAATGGAGCGTAGATGGTTCCTTTTACCGAGTTCAGGCTGTTGTGAAGCTTGACGTTTATTGGTACAGATCCAGGTAGTGCTTTAGAGGATAAGAATTTTTCTGCGGTTTTAGGGTTATTCACTAATAAAAGAAGGCTGCCGTCACGAAGCTCAGAAATGTTGTTCACTTCCTTACTAAGGGCTTGGATGCCCTTGTAAACAGCGAAGCACGAGAGGGTTGTAAGAGGTTTCTTATCATCTTGCGATGTGATTACTAAGTATTTAGGATCATCTTTCTTGGTAACAGGTAGCTCCGGGAATTGGTTCAACGATACAGCATTGGGTTTTTTCTGCTTTGGTTTCAGATCTGGAGACAATGGGGCGAACCTATTGTCCCCGAATTTGGTAGCCCCGGGGGGCATAGCGAAAACACGTGTTTACGACCACCTATATGCGTACGGTTGTCTGTCAGAAAAGCAACAAAAAGTAACACGCGCAAATATGAAAGTAGTGAGCGAATAATGATCAACACTTTACATTACATAAAAAAATTGCCCATTTCGAATAAAAGAAAAAGTTATAGCCGCTTTTGTGGGCAAAGGACTGAGACACGCTAGAATGTATTTAATAGATTTAAATTTAAGTTGCTCTTGTTATCGACCAATGACATGCTAAATAGTACAAAGGTACATTATTACCTGCTCCTGACATTATTTTATGTTACTTACCGGAATTCGGACTAGAGTCTATAACAAGGGCTATATCTATCAATATTTTTTGTGAAGGATGGGTTCACGTGAAATAAAATATACATGAGTTGTTTGAAGAAAAATGTATTCATTTATTGATAAAATATGCTCAAATTGGCGACCTTCTAGTCTAATACAAGCTCGGCACCCTTTAAGAAAAGTCGCTTTTAGAGATCTTAAACTCAATTGGGCTATCTCAGCAGCAGCTCCATTTATTTGTTGCCGCAAATGCTCTTCGTTTTGAATTGTTTTTGAATAAATTTTGTCTTTAAGACAGCCCCAGTAGAAAAAATCGAATGGATTCAGGTCTGGCGATCGAGCGGGCCACGTGATTGGCCCGTATTGTCCAATCCATCGGCGAGGATAAGTTTCGTCTAAATGAGCTCTTACTTCACGCCCGTAGAGAGCAGGGCATCCGTCCATAGTCTTCGCCGCAGGTTTAAGGGTACATCTTCAAAAAGAGTTGGAAGCCGTTCCTGAAGGAACTTTAAATAACTGTGGGAGTTGAGCGTTGGCGGCAGTTCCACAGGTCCCAATATCTGACAATTAAAAATACCGCACCATAAATTTATTTTGTACCGGTACTGCGAACGATCTTCTCTCATTTCGTGAGGATTGTCTACCTGCGAACTGTGAAGGTTATGTAAATTAAAATAACCATCACGTTTGCATGATGATTCATCGCTCCAAATTATTTTATTAAAAAACTTGGGGTCTGATTCATGCATTCGCAACATTTCACGGCAAAATCTAACCCTCGACAGGTAATCTCTTTCTTGTAGAGCCTGAGCACGTTGAATGTGGTAGGGATGAAATCGATGGTATTTTAAAGCTTTGTGAACTGCAGTTTGTGGTATTCCCGTCCGTCTTTCCATCATTCTCACTGAAGTCGATGGACCTAGTTCCATTTCCTCTAACACAACTTCAACATCTACCGTTGCAGGACGTCCTGTTTCGCCGCCACGCCTTCCAGGTATGCGACCTTAAAAAAGTGAAAAATGATAGTTAATAAGCACGCAAACAAGAAAGGTGTAAAAATCACTTACCTTCATATATATTTCTCTATGGGTCCGGGCGAATACTTCACGACCCGGCTGCCGACGATTGGGGTATCGCTCTGCATAGAGTCTTTGAGCAGCTCTGACATTACAGCAAGCTTCACCGTAAATTAGGTGAAAATCCGCATATTCATACTGCGTGTTTTCTGTCATATTATTAATAACATAATGTTCGAAGGGTCCAATTTCACAAAATCCACTTTCACTAATTCCGGTAAGTAACATAAAATAATGTCAGGAGCAGGTAATAATGTATCTTTGTACTATTCAGCATGTCATTGGTCGGTAACAAGAGTAACTTAAATTTAAATCTATTAAATACATTCTAGCGTGTCTCAGTCCTTTGCCCACAAAAGCGGCTATAACTTTTTCTTTTATTCGAAATGGGCAATTTTTTTATGTAATGTAAAGTTATAGCTCAGTAAATTTTTTTTTCACCAGAGATAGTCCAAGTTGGGGAAGAAAATATCAAAAAGTCAAAAATCCCAAAATAGTCATAATTTTATGATGGTTCCTTAATATATTTTAACTACATTGTTTTTGAGTATGGAGAAGCAACTATCTGGAAGTATTTTACATAAAAAATTTACTAAGTATAGCCTGGTTTGTAGATGCAGTTAAAGAAAATACATGAAAATGCACGATTTTTTTAAATAAAAAAAAATGTAAATATTTCAAAAACGGTAACACTTTTACCTGAAATTTTTTTGTTTATCAGAGAGCTCACCCCCCCACCTACCTTCCCCTAAAGTTTGGCAGGTTACTTCTGGGACACCCTGTATGCATACTCTATATTTTAATGTATTAAATTACACAATCCACACCCCATATTTATATCTTTATTGAAGTAAATGGAACAATATTTAAAAGTATTTCACAGTTTCCATTAATTATCACAAATATTATTGGGAAAATTTAAGTTTACAAAATAAAACACAACAAAAAGTGTGTAATGTTTTTTATAAAAATATAGTAAATTCAACAACAAAAACCATTACAATCAACGTTTCTAACTTGCTACAAACAATTTTCATTAAAATTTTAAACTTTTTTGTCGGAAATTCTTGAAACTTTCGAGTATGCAGTTTTCAATTTTAGTGAAATAAAGTCCAAGTTTAAAGCGGCTAAGAATTCGCGTTGATTTTTAATATTTTTTAGCATTTTCCTTGGGGGTCATTTCCAAACAAAGTGTACAAGTTTGGCAGGCATTTTTTTATATTTTTTAACTTACATGAAAATGTGTGCAGAATGCGAAACTGCTTTCAGATTATTAAAAAATATTTTTTTCTTATTTTTTTAATTTTTTGTAAAATATTTTCCACTTTTATAAAAGTAAGCTAAATTCTTGTCAAAATTTCTTTTACGGAAAAATATATGAAAAAGTTTAAATTTGTCAGTAAAAAATGGTTTGTCACCGATAGAGAATTGGGCTATAATAAATAAGTTTCGAAACTTTGAGAAAAGTATACTAACCGGTAAGCATTGTACATGAAATGCACGCTTTTTAAACATTCGCATATTACTTTGAAACTAATTTATCAGTTAAGCTAATGTTGAAGTTCTTTCCCACTTCCCCATGACGTTAACGAAAGGTTTTCTTGGGAGGCAGTCTTTTTGTTTAATCTTTCTTCGGCAACAATATTCCATATATGCCATTTGCACAGTTTTGGAGAAATAAGTTGTTCAAATAAAATAAAAATCCTTTTGCACCTAAAAGTTACATTCTGAAAATATTTCAAATTTTTTGGTTTTTCTTCTAAGAGACTTATTTCACATAAATATAAAAACAAAGAAATCATTGAAACTCTTTAAGCAATAAACAGACATTGGTAATTATTTAAGTTTGTTTTTAGGGCGTGTGTGAATCGGTAACAAAGTTCTTTGGCGAAAGCTGTTGAATAATATTTTTACTATGGTGAGACAGTTTTGCCAATCTGCTGTGTGAAATGAAATATTTTTTGATAGAAGTAAATTTTTGATAACCGCAGATTTATGCGAAATAAAATTACAAATTGAAGTTCAATTAATATTTTAAGAAAACATCTACCATCGTTGATTGCAAATCATCAATTTATGCTGTTATTTAACGAAAAATTACACACATCAACAATCTTTGCGATTGTCAAAATTTTTTATGCATTTGTCAAAAATTTCAATAGCCTACTGCAATTTTATTCACCTCATAGTTGTCAAAAATTTACTCGCCGCGAACTATGTTACCGATTCACACACGCTCTTAGTATAAAAAACTTGATGCCGTTCCGGAAATATTTAGCCTTACTTACCATGGTGCAATGACAAATTCACTTAAAAACACAAAATAATTGCTTTTATTAAGTTATTTCTTATGACCTTCGATCAATAATTTCTTGCGCTTCTTAACTGCAGTGCACTTAGGCAACCAAAACAACTAATGTTAATATCACGGCACTATTAAAAAAGTGACATTCTGGAAAATTCGGACGGACAATATGATAATAAAAAGCCACGCTTATGCTGATGCAATTTTTTAGGTAAATATAGACTAAAGCAATCAAAATTAAAGAAGCATTCACATACAGTTACGCCTTTTACTTTTATATGGAGTAGGTAAAATCAAAGAAATACTGTTCGCAAAATAAAGCAAAACGAGATGACATGATAAGATTAGTAGCCTCATGGCTCTTTGGAATCTACCTTTCCAGACGCGCCGTTGTCGCCGCCGCCGCCGGCTATTTTTGAAGTTGACCACGCCGCCGCCGCAAAACCTGTCGGCGTACACCTCTAATACAGATCCATAATCTAGGACCCAAAATCAAGTTTACGTGTCTCGGCGTTTTTTGGGTCATTTGAAAACTTGAAAGTTTCCCTAGAGTTTTACAAAAATAATTTGTCCCTCCTATATAGTCCGGGAGCTAGCGACAGTTTTTAGTGACTTATTTTATCGTCGATAAAAGTATGATAAGATTTTCAATATAATCACGTAAATCACGAAAACTAACCACTTACACCCAGTTAGCGGGACAATGCCTTCCTAGAGTATTATCATTGTGTAACAAAAAGTTTAAAAATAACCTTATTTTATTGTCGTTGGGCTTTTGTGTGGTTATCAATTAACATTGGGCGATGTCAAAAATTGATCACTTACACTTATGGGCAAAAATATAATTATAGACGGATTTAAATGAAAATTCGCTTCTTTGTAAAAATGAGGACGTAAAATTCAAAAATGCAATTTGGTTTTGGATAACTTTCATACTTTCACTGTAAATGCGGTTTGAAGTTGACAATTTGGGTTCTTGTGGCATTTATATACTAGGTAGTTCGTTCTATTTTCAAAAGTGAGGTGTCAAATGGCATTGCTTGACCTGCAGATGTGCAATACAATTTTTTTCTCTGTAAGGGCTTGCCACCTGTTACAAATTTTATTAGAGTTATTTAATAATTTAAATGAATTAGATATTACAATATGGGTATCCAATGAAATGGTTTTGAAAATGCTTTACTTCTAAACGACACGTAGAAGGGTTGCCACCTGTTTAAAAAATCAAATTCACTTTAATTAAGGGAATAAGGTAACGAAAATATGTACATATATCAATATGGTTTTCAGACAAAAGAAAAAATTGGGCATATTTAGCAAGAAATAAGTGAAGAGTAAAAACATTCCTGAGTTATTTTAAGAGTCCAGTAATTTAAAATAATGTAATCAGAACAAATCACTGATTGACAATGTATGTATTTGTAATAAAATAACAAATACGATGTCGTAAACCTTTGGTTTGAAACAGTTATTATTTTTGTTTAACTAAATTGGCCTTTGCAAACAGGTGGCAACCCTCTTTGTAATATTTGCAAACTAAAACCTTCTTAAACCTCTTTCGTCTGACTCTCATATGGTGATACCTATCTATTTCAATAACCTAATTCCTTTAAGTCAAATGGAATTGGATTTTTTAAACAGTTGGCAACCCTTTATATGTAGTTAAAAAATAAAACCTTTTCATAGACATTTCTATTGATACCCATCTCTTAATAATTTATTTAACTTATTAAAAAATTTTTAAATTAATTTTTTAACAGGTGGCCAGTCTTTAAAAAAAATTTACCTCTATTGTCTATAGGTCAAGTTTTTTACTCTGACACTTCATTTTTGAAAATAGAACGTATAGTGCAGATCTGACGGCACTGACAAAAAATTAAAAAATTATTCAATGCATTAGCAAAAAACGCATTACTTCAAAAAGTGCAAAGAATGAGCAGGTTTTTATTTATTCTTACGAATGCTAAAAACCTGTACTATTTAATAAAGTAATAAAAAATAACATATCTTTACATATGGTTTTTATTTACTCCATTAGAATTTACCATTTTTTGAAATTTTGATTGAAAAAATAGTTTTTCTGGAATATCGCAGGGATCTAGACGTGGCAGGCTTATGTGCTCTCATTAAAAGATAGTTAAAAAAAACAACTTCTTTAAAAGGTCTGCAATTGGGAAATTTAGCCAAATACGTGGGTGCTCCATTGCACAATAGAGTGGTCCAAAAACAATAAAGTTGGAATTTTAATGCCGCCACCCCCTAGTATTGTTCCATACCGAAAACAAATATACCCCTATTTTTTTATTTTGAAATCAAAAAATATTTAGGGAGTGCTCACAGCATTCAAAGTTTTCCATGTATTTTATATGGGGAAAAAACAACTTTTCGTAGAAATGGTGTAAAATTCTTGAAAATCAATATTTTTCGA
>NW_023458556.1:101969551-101969890 GCF_013731165.1 Rhagoletis pomonella | reverse complement strand
ATTGTGTAATTTAATACATTAAAATATAGAGTATGCATACAGGGTGTCCCAGAAGTAACCTGCCAAACTTTAGGGGAAGGTAGGTGGGGGGGTGAGCTCTCTGATAAACAAAAAAATTTCAGGTAAAAGTGTTACCGTTTTTGAAATATTTACATTTTTTTTTATTAAAAAAAAATCGTGCCTTTTCATGTATTTTCTTTAACTGCATCTACAAACCAGGCTATACTTAGTAAATTTTTTATGTAAAATACTTCCAGATAGTTGCTTCTCCATACTCAAAAACAATGTAGTTAAAATATATTAAGGAACCATCATAAAATTATGACTATTTAGGGATTT
>NW_023458556.1:101966228-101969451 GCF_013731165.1 Rhagoletis pomonella | reverse complement strand
ATTTACTGAGCTATAACTTTACATTACATAAAAAAATTGCCCATTTCGAATAAAAGAAAAAGTTATAGCCGCTTTTGTGGGCAAAGGACTGAGACACGCTAGAATGTATTTAATAGATTTAAATTTAAGTTACTCTTGTTACCGACCAATGACATGCTGAATAGTACAAAGATACATTATTACCTGCTCCTGACATTATTTTATGTTACTTACCGGAATTAGTGAAAGTGGATTTTGTGAAATTGGACCCTTCGAACATTATGTTATTAATAATATGACAGAAAACACGCAGTATGAATATGCGGATTTTCACCTAATTTACGGTGAAGCTTGCTGTAATGTCAGAGCTGCTCAAAGACTCTATGCAGAGCGATACCCCAATCGTCGGCAGCCGGGTCGTGAAGTATTCGCCCGGACCCATAGAGAAATATATATGAAGGTAAGTGATTTTTACACCTTTCTTGTTTGCGTGCTTATTAACTATCATTTTTCACTTTTTTAAGGTCGCATACCTGGAAGGCGTGGCGGCGAAACAGGACGTCCTGCAACGGTAGATGTTGAAGTTGTGTTAGAGGAAGTGGAACTAGGTCCATCGACTTCAGTGAGAATGATGGAAAGACGGACGGGAATACCACAAACTGCAGTTCACAAAGCTTTAAAATACCATCGATTTCATCCCTACCACATTCAACGTGCTCAGGCTCTACAAGAAAGAGATTACCTGTCGAGGGTTAGATTTTGCCGTGAAATGTTGCGAATGCATGAATCAGACCCCAAGTTTTTTAATAAAATAATTTGGAGCGATGAATCATCATGCAAACGTGATGGTTATTTTAATTTACATAACCTTCACAGTTCGCAGGTAGACAATCCTCACGAAATGAGAGAAGATCGTTCGCAGTACCGGTACAAAATAAATTTATGGTGCGGTATTTTTAATTGTCAGATATTGGGACCTGTGGAACTGCCGCCAACGCTCAACTCCCACAGTTATTTAAAGTTCCTTCAGGAACGGCTTCCAACTCTTTTTGAAGATGTACCCTTAAACCTGCGGCGAAGACTATGGACGGATGCCCTGCTCTCTACGGGCGTGAAGTAAGAGCTCATTTAGACGAAACTTATCCTCGCCGATGGATTGGACGATACGGGCCAATCACGTGGCCCGCTCGATCGCCAGACCTGAATCCATTCGATTTTTTCTACTGGGGCTGTCTTAAAGACAAAATTTATTCAAAAACAATTCAAAACGAAGAGCATTTGCGGCAACAAATAAATGGAGCTGCTGCTGAGATAGCCCAATTGAGTTTAAGATCTCTAAAAGCGACTTTTCTTAAAGGGTGCCGAGCTTGTATTAGACTAGAAGGTCGCCAATTTGCGCATATTTTATCAATAAATGAATACATTTTTCTTCAAACAACTCATGTATATTTAATTTCACGTGAACCCATCCTTCACAAAAAATATTGATAGATATAGCCCTTGTTATAGACTCTAGTCCGAATTCGGGTAAGTAACATAAAATAATGTCAGGAGCAGGTAATAATGTACCTTTGTACTATTTAGCATGTCATTGGTCGATAACAAGAGCAACTTAAATTTAAATCTATTAAATACATTCTAGCGTGTCTCAGTCCTTTGCCCACAAAAGCGGCTATAACTTTTTCTTTTATTCGAAATGGGCAATTTTTTTATGTAATGTAAAGTGTTGATCATTATTCGCTCACTACTTTCATATTTGCGCGTGTTACTTTTTGTTGCTTTTCTGACAGACAACCGTACGCATATAGGTGGTCGTAAACACGTGTTTTCGCTATACCCCCCGGGGCTACCAAATTTGGGGAAAATAGGTTCGCCCCATTATCTCCAGATCTGAAACCAAAGCGTAAAAACCCAATGCTGTATCGTTGAACCAATTCCCAGAGCTACCTGTTACCAAGAAAGATGATCCTAAATACTTAGTAATCACATCGCAAGATGATAAGAAACCTCTTACAACCCTCTCATGCTTCGCTGTTTACAAGGGCATCCAAGCCATTAGTAAGGAAGTGAACAACATTTCTGAGCTTCGTGACGGCAGCCTTCTTTTATTAGTGAATAACCCTAAAACCGCAGAAAAATTCTTATAATCTAAAGTACTACCTGGATCTGTACCAATAAATGTCAAGCTTCACAACAGCCTGAACTCGGTAAAAAGAACCATCTACGCTCCATTCCTCTGCCATCTCGATGATGATGAAATTGTGGAGGGTCTCAAAGGTCAAGGTGTATCTTCGATATACAAATTCACGAGAATGATCGACGGATGCCGGAAGCCTTCGGGCGCCATATTACTTAATTTTGATAAATACCATTTACCTGATAGAATTGAAGTTGCCTGGAGAACTCTAGATGTTCGCCCTTACTTCCCTAACCCTATGCGATGCAAGCAATGCCAAATTCTCGGACACGCCACTAAACACTGCCGCAATACTCCAGCCTGTGCTACTTGCAACCTTCCACCTACACATGTCTCGCCAACAGAATGCTCAAGAGATATGTGTGCCAATGGTTCGGACAAATACCCTTCCTATTCCAACGACTGCCCAAAATTCCAGCAGTCGAAAGAGATCCTAAAAATAAAAACAATATCCAAATGTAGTATACGTGAGGCCGTCATTAAATATAAAAATCAGCTTCCGATTATTCCGAACCCCAATTCATATGCCAATGCAGCTAAAAACGCCAACTCCAATATCAATGCTATAAACGCCAATACACAATCAAATTTACCATCAAATACCAACTTAACATCCTCTAATAACAAGACCGATACCTTAACAAAGATAAACACATTTTCTTCGTCTACTCCCTCCTCTATACCCTCACCCTCTCCACTATTCTCCCCCTTATCCATTTCCTCCCTATCCGGCGATTTTTTCCCCACAAATATCCACCTATCTCCTCTTTCACATTCGCAAGAATCTTTGCTATACGATAATGATAAGTTACCTACAACCTCACCAATGAATCAATAATGTATTATTATTTTATGTTACCGAAACAACAATCTATTTTCTGTTTATTAATTACAATTTTTCTATGATCTCTCTACTTCAGTGGAATATTAATGGCTACTTCAATAATTATATCAACCTAGAGTTGTTAATAAAAACTCACAACCCATCCGTTGTGTTGTTAAATGAAACACACTTACCCCACGGTGTTTCAGCCCACACTCCCAAAT
>NW_023458556.1:101964061-101966128 GCF_013731165.1 Rhagoletis pomonella | reverse complement strand
TTAGCTCGCTCCCAAACGGGTGTTTGGTTGCTACCCAGAGGATACGTAGATATAAATATCCGGACGTTGTGAGCTGCGATTTGAACCGTACGTACAAGAATCGCTTCTAGCCACTCCCAGGTGAATGGAAGTCAAAAGTTTTCCACTTCTGCGCACGGAACCGTCCTCCAATGCTCAATGTCGTCTACCACAAATAGAACTATTTGAACAATTAGTAGTCTCCAAAAAATGTTTCTGACACATAAAATGTGTATTTTAAAAACAAAGCTGCAGGGCTCAGCAGCAAGTTGTATTGCGAATTTGCCATCAACTTCGATCAATTTCAGTGTAGCCTGGAACCTTCTTAACGAAAAATATACTAACAAAAGATTGCTAGCAAATACATATTTTATAAATATTTTAGATGCACCAGTAGTGACTGAGACTGCCTGCAGTGTGCAATCTTTTCAGGAAAAGCTTTCTGAAAGCACACAACCTTTCGGAACTCTCAGTTTGTCCAATGAAAAAATGTTACAAGCATTATTATGCTACATACTTGTACAAAAGTTGGACAATAATCTAAGGTTAAGGTATGAGAATTCCTTAACGAATTCGAAAAAAATACCAGACTTTGACTACAGAAATTTCTGAGTCATGAAGGAAACGCCTTGGAAGCAGCACATGGTTCGGTGTTATCACCTAAACCACAAAAAGTGCTTAAAAAGTGAATACTGGGATGTAACTTTTCTCATCCTATTTTTTATTGCCAGAAATTTAGGGCTCTTAATACCCAAGAAAGGTGGGACAAAATAATACTAAATAAATTATGCAGCAAATGTTTGAAGGCCGGGCACAGCGATAAAGAATGTAAGAGCATTAATTGCAAAGATTGTAATGGTAGCCATCATTTTATGCTTCACAAAGAAAAAGAAAAGCACCCAAAAGCAAAAAGTGTGATTGTGAAATTTAATGCAGATGATATCAAAAGTAAAATTTGCTACTTACCACTGCTATTATCGTAAGGGCACGTGCTTTACTCGATAATGGATCACAAGTGCACTTAATATCAAAAGAACTCAGAAATAAGCTTAAACTTATCTCAAGAAAAGAGTCACTTACTGTTGAAGGCATTGGATAAAATCAAACTATTACAAATGAAAGGATAAATCTGCATATAAAATGTTTAATTAATAATTTTGAAACATATATCGATACATTTGTAGTACAAAATATGTATTCACAGGTTCCTTCAGAACCTATAAGCATAACTAAATTACCAAACAACATTCGACTTGCAGATCCTACATTCGCCAATCCAGGTACAATTGACATACTACTAGGTGCCGATTTATTCTTTGATTTATTAAAGGAGGAGAAAATTATGGTTGGAAACAGTGATCGGACTTAAAAAAAAAATTTGTGTGGTAGAATCTGGAAAAAAATGTGGTAGATCTCAGGTTTCACCTAAATTGCAAACATTTTAATTAGAATCTAAAAAAAAAATTAATTTTAGTATAATAAAGTGCAAGATTGAAGTTGCTAAAAATTGCGTTGAGTTTTGCAATTTTTTCCTTGACAGTGTAAAGCACTTCCTTCCATTTCATGATATTTTTCGAACATATTTTAAGAGATTTTTTGAACCTTGCAGAGTGCGGCCACGTTTTCTTTTTACCACATCACGAAGTAGCGAACAAATGTGGCAAGTTCCAGAAACCTATACTTGGGATTTGCCGATTTTGACAATTCTCAAGTAAAAGTAAACAACGCTAATACTCTCACAAAATTCGTAGTTTTTTAACATTTTCGCTATTAATTCTTTTATAACTCATATATTTTGCAATTTAACACAATAAAACCATGTTTTCTGTCTAAATATTGAATATTGAGAAAATTAACAATTTTACAGTTTATTTTATACTCCCATACTGCCTGTTGTTAGTGTTTAGTGTTGGACAATTTTTGCTCTTATAATTAAGAAAATTATGTCGAGCAAAAATAAAACTACTCAAAAACGCGAATATGTGCTAGATTTCAGACCTTGTGTGGTAGATGTAGTAGATGCTCAAAAAAGTGGCAGATCTACCACAA
>NW_023458556.1:101922444-101963961 GCF_013731165.1 Rhagoletis pomonella | reverse complement strand
CTAAATATTTTTTTATTTCAAAATAAAAAAATAGGGGTATATTTGTTGAAAAATAAGTAAGAAAAATTACAAAAAAAACAATATATTTTATACTCAAAGGCATTTTTTGTCCATGTCATCAAATCTGCACCGTTCGTTCGATTTTGAAAATGAGGTGTCAAATGAAAGGCTTTAGATGGTAGGACTTACCATTGATTTTTGGAAATTTATGTTAGAATTTTTTTTTATTTTGAAAAAAATGCGGAGCACCCTCAACAAAAAAAAATGCCAAGAATCAACGGTAAGTCTAAGAGACTTTGCACTGTATTTTACTAAAATTTGATAGGCTACAAAACTAAGTACCAAAATTTTGTCTAAAGACGCTGATCAAGAAGTTAGAAATTTTGGTCAAAATCAGAGACATAACTGTTATAAGGAATATCAAAAAAAAAAGGTCCATAACTATTAAATTAAATATACATAAGATTTTGTTACTTTACATAACAGTTATTTTTAACACAAAATGAGTTTTGCTCCCCTATAAGTGTTATTCACAATATAATCTTCTTTCCGTCGCTCGTAACTTTTATTTTCGACTTCTTTGCTTTTACGTCGCTCAGTGAGTGCTATTCTCAAGACAAAATGTTTCCCGTTGCTCATAACTTTTATTTTCGACGTTTTTGTTTTTACGTTGCCTGGTAAGAGTTATTCCTAAGACAACATTTTTTCCGTTGCCCATAATTTTTATTTACGACTTTTTTCTTTTTACGTTGCATGATAACAGTTATTCTCAATGAAAATTTTTTTTCGTTGCTCGTAACTTTTATTTTCGACTTTTGTTTCTTTACGGTGCTTAGTAAAAGTTTTTTCTAAGGAAATTTTGTTTCCGTTGCTCAAAATTAGACATACGAATGTAAGTGTGTTTTAAACAAGAATTCTTTAAAAAGAACATTAATAATAACTAATATCACTCTGTTCTCGACATTCGGCAACTCCAATTTTTCATTAAATTGTTTCTTAACTTGTTCTCAGTTTTGACTCTTAATATGTGTCAAACTAACTATAAATTTGTGCTTTATGCTGATAATCCATTACAACGCTAGATGGCCAAGGTGCTTAGGGGACGCGGTAGATACTACATACATACATATGTACTTGTATTCTAGCAATTTAAAAACACTAATATTACATTTACATTGAGCCCAAATGCGTCATTTGGGCGAGAAATCTGAAATGCGAAGTCAAATCAGGTATTTCTCCATACAAATTCGCATTTCCAAAATGAGGCATTTCAACGCATTTACTCAAAATGAACTCAAAAGCAAACAAAACAAAAGCTTTTGTTGGTTTTTGACATTTTGAATTTTTCAAATCAAAACAAACTCAAAGTAATAAATAAATCTTTGATATTTGTGTATAAAAATTGTTAATTTACGCATAAATTCGCACATTTTTAGTTAATGCAAAGAATAATTGCCTCTTATGTGTCCAAAACATGTTAAAAAATATAAGGCGTGCAGTGTTTGTATACATTCATTTTGTTTTTCTTTTCCGTTTTCAATTGATGAGAAGTCAAACGAAATGCGGATCCAGCAGTGCAAGCGCCTTCAAATGACTGATTTCAAATCACGCATTTGGGTCCAATGTAAATGTAATATAACCTCCCAATTCTGTGTTTTCTTGATAAATTATTTGTAAAGACATTTTATCAAGATTTTTATCAAGTAAAAGCTCACATCGCATTCTGTGTCAATATTTATAAAATTAAAAACTACGATTTCCACATGAGGGGACCTGGTTTCCACATAAGTGGAACTCATTTCATTGTCACATATGAAAAATATTAATTTAAAAACAAAAAAGCTTTTGACTGCCGTAGCCGAGTAGGTAGAGATGTCGACTATAATCATCGTACTATATTAAAAGACGTTTTTCTGTAGGTTTGGGTGGTTAGTATTAAGTAAGTTAGAATTTAAGTGTAAACAACAAAATTAATTTTTCTACCGTTACATACTTCACTTTAAGAGGGTGAACCGATTCCAAAGTGACTTAATGTCAATTGTCATTATTTAAATTTTGGCCTGTATACTAATGTCATTGACATTAACTTCCTTACAGAAGAGAATTTGTGAAAATTTACATTAATTCCATTGACATTATTGCACGACACCGAATTTGCGTTAGAAATTACTCGATTTTGTTGCCACCTACATTTTTGCAGGCTTAGTTCTACTTATATTACTAATAAATATGTAACTAATCGGCCAAGTCTGGCTTGTAACTAAATATCGCGTGTTGTTAGGCGTTCCTGCTATTCTTTTGGAGATTTTTGGAGATCAAAATCAGCTACAGAAAATGCTGGAATCCTGCTGCTGGTTTTCAATGGAGATGGTGCTTTTTAAACTTCTAATAGCTCTCCAGAAAAGCGAAAAATTCATATACATAAAATGACGCACAAGAAATTTCTTAAATCCTTTATCAAAATTTCTTAAATCAGTTTGCTGCTCCCAAGAATAATGCTCGTATATTTATCTCTTCAAGGAAATTTACAGCGAAAGGGAAGTTATTTTTCAAGCAACAGAAATAATAAAAAAATATTTCTTGTGATTTTTCTTGAGAGCTGGATTCTTAGCTTTAAGATACAGTTCGTATTTGAGGTTATTAACTTTGTGTGCGCTAATGGATATAACGATTTGAAAAAATACGCGATTGGACATAATTACGAAAAAATCCAAAGTTTGACATATCATATCTGCGAGGAAAAAAAAGGAAGAAAAAAATTCGTCGAATACGTATGAGCTTATTTCATGTGTAGAACTCATAAAAAAAATTTGACGCGCATAGAAAGTGTGACACCAAATTTGATGTCCGATACGAATAAGAATGCCTCATATATATGTATTTCATTACTACAACGCATAACAAAAAACTTCAAAATAAAAGTTACGAGCAACGAAAAAATTTTCATTGAGAATAACTCTTACTAAGCAACGTGAAGAAACAAAAGTCGAAAATATAAGTTACGAGCAACGAAAAAAAAAATCATTGATAATAGCTCTTATAACGTAAAAAAAAAAGTCGTAAATAAAAAGTATGGGCTACGGAAAAAATGTTGTCTTAGGAATAACTCTTACCGGGCAACGTAAAAACAAAAACGTCGAAAATAAAAGTTATGAGCAACGGGAAACAGTTTGTCTTGAGAATAACTCTCACTGAGCGACGTAAAAATAAAAAAGTCGAAAATAAAAGTTATGACCAACGAAAAAATTTTAGTTTTGGGAATAACTGTTATAAAGAAACATAAAAATTTGTTTACTGTCCTACGGCCAACGTTTTCCACCTCCAAAAGAAACCATAACAGTTATTTAGGGTCTATGGTAAAAATTGCAAAATTTTCATAATTTTTACACAAAGTCTGAAATTTGAATTTATATCGTGTTTGTTAAGTAATCAGCTATATTTTCATAAAGAAGTGATAAACGTTAAATAAACTAAAGAAAAACAGCCAAAACTTACTAAAGTGTCGCGCCCCAGTTTTAATTTGGTTCAATGTATTTGTACCTCGGTAACCGATTTATCAATTTGTACAAAATTCAGTGCAATTATTGACCCTGACATAACAAAACTATATGTTGAAAATTTCGAAAAAAAAACGTATAAAACGTTAAAAGCGTATGGTGCATTGCTTTAAAAGGTTGCACCACGTTGGATTTTGTATTCTAGTAGCTGAAGGAACGCATACAAAAAACTTCGGACTCGTGCTCGCGACTTAAAAAAAAAAATGTTCACAAATAAATTCGAAGTTTCTGAGAATTCCCAATATAATTATATGAATTTATAAAATTTTAAATTCGTAATCAGTGACTCCGAGAGTTCTTAGGTATCAAGTTTCACCACAATCTATAATTATTTTAAAAAAGTCGTCGGTCATATTGTATCCCCAATTTTGAATTTTGAAAATTTAATACCAGCTTCGAAATCACCGACGACGAATGCCCCTGGATACCAAGTTTCAAAACAATCAATATATATTTTTTTAAAGTGGCCCACAATATTTGATCCGCCATTTTGAATTTTCAAAAATTTAATATATATTTCGAAATCAGTGACAACGGAAACCCTAAATTCCAACTTCCATTGAAATATTAGGAATACTTATTGAGTAAACATTTTTTTCGTTCTATATTCTCGATTTTCCTATGATAAATTTAAAGTACGATGTCATAGGTCGATTTTCGCCAAAATTTTGACATTTTTGCGCGCTTGTAAGCGGTACATTGTCCCGCTAAATAAGTGTAAGTGATCAATTTTTGACATCGTCCAATGTTAATTGATAACTACACAAAAGGCCAACGACGATAAAGTAAGGTTATTTTTAACTTTTTTATTACACACCAAAAGGTCTCACCCCAGCAAAAAATCGGTAATTGCTTTTAGTGGTAACGTGTTCTAGAAGGCATAGCGTTATAATGCCTTCGCATTTTTTCGCTTCTTTTAGGCATTGTCGGTAATGCAAAGTAGAATTTCCTACAATATTTTATTTATTTCGCTTCATTGTTTCATTTTGGGGAATGCAAAGTAGAATGTCCTATAATATTTCTTTCTTAATTCGCTTCTTTGCTTCATTTCAGGGAATGCAAAGTAGAATGTCCTACAATATTTTATTTTTTTCACTTCTTTGCTTCATTTCAGGGCATGCAAAGTAGAATGTCCTACAATATTTTTTTTATTTCGCTTCTTTGCTTCATTTCGGGGAATGCAACGTAGAATGCTGCATCGTAGTCAGCTGAAAAATAGAATGAATATCCAAAAAATCTTTTCCTACCGTTAGTTTCTGTGGAAATTTGTCTCGCATAAAAATCATGTTTTGCTTTGTTCAACTTGCAGCGAAGTTGAAGTCAGTCAATGAAGTGAAGTACATGAGTGAGAAAGTAGAATTTTAAGCTTTATTAAATATGCATGTATGTACATACCGATTTTTAAGTAAAATCTAAATACCCAAATACATAAATATGTTTGTATAAAAACTGATTTATAAAAATTTTAATTAAATTTAATCTTTTAAGACATTTTCTGATATAATATAAATAAGTATGTACTCATCTGGGCATTCTACATTAGTTTCTCTGTAAGGCATTCTTTTTTCGCTTCTCTGGATTCTGTTTATCCATGCGTTCTCGTTTCGTTTGAAGGTAATGCTGCGGGTAAGGGCTTACCGCCAATGACATGCCCATGTTAAAATAAGGCCTTCCTGAAGCGAAAGGGTAAGCGATTCTCATCGCCTAGCTCGTTTCCACATTCTTTTCTATGGTAATCGTGTTTTTTGCTGGGACGGTGCGATGTAAGTGTTGTTGTTTGTTAACCTACAGCAGTAAATTTAAGTCCCCGATATGTTTTCTTTGACGATAAAATCGGCACAGTTTTACTGTCGTTGGCTCCCGGACTATAAAGAAACTAATGCAGGTATTTAAAGCACAGAAAAAAATATTGTTAAAAATACTCTGTTCTCTTTGACATACGACAAAGGTCAAGTTGAAGTTGGAACTTGTATGACTGCCCATTGTTAGCATTGATTATTGCAAATGCGAAAGCGAATGCGAATGTTAAAGTTAATGCGGAAGCTCCGCGGTTGCGAATGCGAATGCGAATATTCGCAACAACCCTGGTATGTATGTATGTAAGTATGTCTATTAAGTTTAGTAATAGTTATATAACACTGATAAATTCATGCATTTCAACATTTCACTTAATATTACTTCCAAAATTACTTGTACAAATGCCCAGTAAAAATTTTTGTCATCTAGAGGCGAGCGACCGCTCGTGGGTGTCATCATAATATTGTTATAACTCTAGAACTACTTGTTGTCTAAACCTGAAACTTTCCCAAAAATGTCCGTATATATTTGTCTTTAATGCTGCATTAAAACAAAACAAACATTTTAAACTTCATAACACAACTTTTGAATTTGTAAAAACCACCTGCTTAATTTTTATAAAAATGTTAAAATATCCGTCATTTTGTTTTAAATAAATATAAGAAGTGCAGTTAGACTCATCTTCTTTAGAATAGTATCTAGATTATTGTGTACAAATTGCAAATCAATCGATACACAAACGTCTGAGATATAGCGACTTTAAATGAAAATTTCCCAAAAATTTTCCGCAGTGAAAAATCCGATTTTGTGGCTTTTTCGACATAAAGGCATGAGTAAAAATTTGGTTAAAATTAACTGTAAATGTATTTTTGAATAAGCTGTCGATTATAATTGGTTTGAAATCGCTTCATTTCATTTCAATTTTATGTTTTTTTACGTTTTTTTATCGCCCAATTTTACGATAAAAGAATAACGGACCTGCGCATTGCGCAACCTTTTATATATAAACCTTGGGTTGAATGTACCAGAGATGACAGTGTAAAATTTTCGATGCATCGAAGCAAAACATCGATATTTTCGATGCATCGATGTTTTTCCGATATCCCGTTCAAATACGGCGGTTGCAGGTTTCGTGCACGTTCATTCGGAATACTGGTTAGTCGAAGTCAATATCAGTATGAGCTGTTATAAGTATCGTTCACTTGTGGTGGCCGTATTTGCAAGCACTGCACGCTTTGCGCTGGTGTTCGTTCATCCCAGAAAGGGTGCAACTTCACTGTTGGTGGATGTGTGAATGGGCAAGAGCGAGGGCTGACAGTGGATACTGGAGCGTCACATTCCACTATTCGACCTGATTTGGCCACTACCTGGAGCAAAGTTGGGGACTGCAACTGGTGAGCGCACCCAAGTGATAGGACCATGCGAGGTAATAATCGGGGGCGTGGCCTCGTATACCAAGTTTATAGTCACAGACATTGTGGATGAAATCATCATCGGCGTGGACTTCCTACTTGGCCAATGCATGAAGATTGACCTCCAGGGAATGATCCTATCCTATCGCGACAGGAAAGTGCCACTTAGGGTTGGCTACGACAACCAGTACTGCAGCAGATGGTTGGTCTTAGACGAAGCCCCGGAGATTCCACCAGAAACAGAAGCGGTTAGTTTAGCAGAGGTTGGCAGTGATGGAGGCGGAGTGGTTTCGTCAGGAGAAGGTAGCGGTTCACCGATACAGGAAAAGCGTGACGGTTCCGCCAGCTCAATGTAGAAGAGGAAGTCACAACAAGGAAGTGGTCATGGCAAGCCAGGCAATGTTTCCGGCAGGAAGAGATCCACTGAACCTCGTTACAAGGGTGACACGCCGGTAACCGGAAATGGAGGCGGCTGTGAAAGCAGTAGGGGCCTTTCGATGTTTCCAGAAAAAGGTCGTGCTTTGCAAAGGAAGCAAAGACAAGCAGTAAAGCCGGAGGCCAAGTTTGAGGTTATACATGTCCGGTCAATGAAGTTGACGTCGGCGGAAGGGCGAGATGCGGAAACACTAGGCAAGTTTTAGCATGAGGATCCGGATTTAGCAAGATGTGTTAAAGGCAGTGCAGCTCGAGCATCGAAGCCTGGGAGTCATGGACAGAGGAAGCATCATAAAACCGGCGAAAAGGGTGCCTATGAGAAGAGATATGGTCTTGTCACCACCAGTGGCCGGCAGAAGCACAACCATGTGAGTAGGGATGTGCCGATACAAGTAAATACGAGTAACTACTCGATACTTTCTGCTGAAATCAAGTACTTTAAGCATCGATACTTTTACCAAGTATATTAAGTAGGTATCGGAAAAAAGTACTTGGTATCGAAACCAAAATTTTGCATGAAATTACACATCACCGCAACGTTAAAAAGGAGAATGTCGGAAAATAAGAAAACTTGATAAGCGAGAACGCTATATTTGATCTATTGGAACCAATTAGAGTGACAAAGACAAGCGCTTTTTACCGTTATGATGCGCGATATTAGATTTTTCTTTTATTCCTCATTTCATTTGAATTCGCAGAAATAAACGCTTCGTACGTTCAGAATAGCGCCGTCATCCACAGTTTGGAAGTATTTTAAAAAAGAAAATCTGAGCGAGGCCTCGTGCAAATTGTGTTTAAAGAAGTAGCTTCATCCGTTCCATGCTGGAAATACTGTTACAAAAAACCGTAATCGCCTCCTTGGGAAACATTTAGAAAAACTAATATTTCTCGGAAACATTAAGGAAGAAGATTTTTTCAAATGAACTATTTAAACTTTTTTAAATAAAAGTATGTATATGAACTTCTCAATATTTAAAAAATGTTACCCAATCTTTTTTTCGAAAGTTATTGTACGTATACATATATTGCCTAGCAAGAATCACTATCTTTTATGTTTATATATATATTGAACGTATATAAATTAGTAAAAAATGTGCATATGTACATATATAAATTTGTTTCTTTTAGCGGAAAATCAGTAAATACAAGTATATACTCGATACTTTTTGGTTGGTATCGGTTTGGTATCGATACTTAAAAGATAAAATACTTCCAAGTAAAAGTATCGATACCGAAGGGGTAGCTGGAAGCAATTTCCATTAAGCCGAGAGGGTTTCCAGGAAGGCGATTTGGTGTGGATGTGCACGCCTCAGCGGAAGAAAGGCTTCACCTCCAAACAACGTCGTAACTGGAAAGGTCCGTAAAAGATTGTTAAACGGCTGAATGATGCAGTGTATCGAATCCAGACTGTTGGGAGACCGAGAACCAAGATGAAGGTGGTCCACTTGGAAAGACTAGTGGCGTTTGGAGCAGCAAGTGTGCCTGAACGGAACGATCAGACTTAGGTGGAGGGCAGTGGGGCGAATACTGTGGCAACGCGGAGCGAACAACAAGAAAATGACAGAATGTTCGAGGAATGACGTAGAATATTCGACAGTGAGAAAGGTCAAGTGGATGAATACTGCGAACAGCGAGAGAATGAGCGACATACTTCAGAACGTTTTAGGGTTGTGGCTTTTTTGGCCTCCTTTTGAATTTGGAAAACCTGTTGGTACCAGGAAATTAACCATATTATATTTAAATTGGTTTTAATATATTTTCATTTTAATCTATTTGCATTTATTTTATATTTGAACAATTCCACTTAACTTTTCCAGTGTTGTAAATCCTGTTTATGCCGCTCATGCTTTTTAATCTAAAAACATCATAACCCTAGTAAACAGCTGTTTGTGGAACGTGGCGTTGCCGGACTTGCACCTCACGAAATAATATAATATCGAATAATATAAAAATATAATAATAATGAAATAATGCCGAATTCATGGTTAACTTTCGTTTATAATTGAATTCATGAAATGGTGTTTATGCAGCGAATTTCAACCCACGCATATACTACGTTTATGCGACAGAATTCATGAATTCAAAAGTGGTCCCGTTTATGCATAGTTCGCGAATTCATGAAATAAAGAGCTTTGAAAAAGTGGCAACGCATTAGCGAGAAACTAAACAGTAGGGTTGTGGCTTTTTTGGCCTCCTTTTGAATGTGAAAAACCTATTGGCACCAGGAAATGAATCATATTATATATAAATTGGTTTTAATATATTTCAATTTTAATCTATTTGAATTTATTATATATTTGAACAATTTCACGTAAATTTTCCAGTGTTGTAAATCCTGTTTATGCCACTCATGCTTTTTATTCTAAAAACATCGTAACCCTAGTAAACAGCTGTTTGTGAAACGTGTCGTTGCCGGACTTGCACTTCCCGATTTCATGAAATGATCCGAATTCATGGTTAACTTTCGTGTATAATTGAATTCATGAAATGGTGTTTATGCAGCCAATTTTAGCCCAAATTCATGAAATGAATTCGTGAATTAGCCTACGCATAAACGTAGTAATAGTTAGTTGCGAATCAACAAGCTACAAGTCAAGTTGTAAAACAGAGAACAATTGTGTTATCAAGTTTTGTAAAGTGTTTTAATTGCCTTAACAAGTATTGTTAATTGTTGTTATTGCATAAACAAGTATTTTAAAGTGTTTGTTGTAGAATTAAGTTTATTATACTGTAAATTGGTCATCGTGAGTGTTTATTTAACTAGCCAGCGATACGAACCTAGCGATTTTGGAAAATCCGTCAATAAAACAAGGATAATCGTAACAATATTTTGTTCTAGTGAGCTACTTGTAGTCGGTAAGCTATGAAATTTTTACACAACATAGAAAACAGGTTGCGGCATACTTAACTCAATATTTTTGAAGTGAAAATTCTTTAGCGGCGGGAGTGATTTCAAACTCGATGAAACGAAAAACGTGACAACAACAGCAAAAACCATACGCATTTGTATGTTATTTGCCTTTAAGCATATATGTAATACTGTTATGCTGTAAGTATTACATATATACCAGGGGTGAGCAAGGCCGAGGCCGTAAAGAGCCACTTGTAAATTCTCAATGCTACAAAGAGCCACAAAAAAAACAACAAAAACTAAAATTTCTTTTTTAAATAATTTAAATTATAAGAAATGAAAACATTAATTTTATTATTATTATATTGTACGTAAGATAGGGCTGCCATAATCCTGAATCCATCGACCAGGACATTTATTCCCTACAAATCCAGTTTCTTTGGTTCCGGCGTTGCATTATTTTGAAGTATTTTCTGATAACATAAGCAATGTAGTTTTGTGGCATAATCCGTAGAGCTGAATAATTGATGATGATGCAACGCTCAAGTTCTGTTTTTTTTTGTCATAAAAGAACAAATTTCTCTTGACGGTGACGTAACTTAGAAAAATGTTTGGCGCTTTTAACGTGGTTTTGTTAGGGTTGTCGGGTTTTCCGAGCATACGAAGAGATGTTTCGAGTCACGAGGGGTGTCTCCGCATACCGGAAACTCATTTGGAACATCTGCGTTTAGTCTGCTCAGGTATGAGTTTACCCTACTGCAGTAGCCAGAGCGAAGTTGCGCTATTGTGGTTCTGTCACCCGAGGCAGATGAAGCTCCGTCTCGTCAATGTCCGGTGGTTGTGTGCCTAGAACGGCATTCACAGGTCTGGAGTCTACATAACTTGAGACTGACGGAGTGCTTAATGAACCTCTGGACTTCGTCCTTCAGTTCGTAGAGATGCCTCCTGATGTGCCTGGGCGAGGCCTCTTCTGCAAGCAGTTGTCTATTTGGGTGACCACGTCTGTGGCTCTCAACTAGAAACTGCTTGCAGAGCATTGTGTTATGCTCATTTACGGGGAGCATTTTCGCCTCGTCGTGCAGGTGGTATTCTGGCGACATCAGAAGGCATCCAGTCGCTGTCCTAAGTGCAGTGTTTTTTGTCGTCTGTAGCTTAATCCACTGCGTCCTACTAGTCCCCGGCGACCACTGCCGTAATTTAAAACCGGCGGGCCTATTGCCTTGTATGTTGCCAGCAACGTTGTCTTTGCCCCAAGTGCTGCCGGCTAGCGACTTGAGGACCTTGTTGCGGCTCTTTACTTTGTTGACAATAGCGGTTGCGTGCGCAGAGAAGGAGAGCAGACTGTCGAAGGTAACTGTGAGGACTAAATGTTCAACAAGAAATTTAGCCCACACAAACAACCATAACATAGATCAGCAATACGACATCACGCAACAGCCAGTCAAGCAACACAAGTCATAGCAACACAAGTCATGGCAACACCCAGCAGCATCTTCGCTGCCATGACAACGTAACACCACACAGCAGCATGTAGCTGCGGGACCACGCAACATCAAGCACAAAGCCTATTAATGATAAAACGCAGCCGATCAACAGTCAGTAAGCACGGAGCTGTGGTCGCGGTCGAAAGCCTACAACTGACTGGAGGGATTGCTTGTGCGTCGGCTCGAACCACCACAAGACATTCACCATTCGGAAGTAGAAAGCCATAGATCTGAGCGAGGGGGGATACGGATCACTCTTCCGAGCTTGAAATCGGCTTTGATCCACCACTCACCACAGCCCACCATGAGCCGCGTACGGACGACACCCGCTCGTCCGCCGTCAACAGAGCGACATTAAGCAGTACCAGCAGAGCGGCCTTCTTCCGCCATCAACAGAGTGTCATTCATCAGTACCAGCAGAGCGCCACTCACCGGCTCGACCAGAGCGCTACTCTCCGGCATTGCGACAGCGCCGCATACCGGCGTCACCTGAGCGCTACCCACCAGCGTTGTTATAACGCCACTCACCGCACCGACCAGAGCGCTACTCTCCGGCATTGCGAGAGCCCCGCATACCGGCGTCAACAGAGCGCTACCCACCAGCGTTGTTATAGCGCCACGACCAGAGCGCTTCTCTCCGGCATTGCGAGAGCGCCACATACCGGCGTCACCAGAGTGCTATCCACCAGCGTTGTTAGAGCGCCGCTCACCGGCACGACCAGAGCGCTACTCTCCGACATTGCGAGAGCGGCCACATACCGGCGTCGCCAGAGCGATAATCACCGGCGTCATCAGAGCGCCACTCACCGACGGTGTTAGAGCGCCACTCACCGGCACGACCAGAGCGCAACCCACATTGCAAGAGCGCTACATACCGACGTGGCCAGAACACCACATATAGACGTTAGCAGCGCGCCACTCAGCGGCGTCAGCAGAGCGCTGCCCACCAGTACTAAAGCCACGCCACTACAGCCTAACGGGATCATAACAGAACAAGGAGCAATTACCCAGCCACTGCAAGTGACGCTACCGAATGTTTCCAATTGTTATTTGTTATATGTTCTTTTTATAGAAATTAAGGAAAATTAAACAATAAAGTACGATTTACCAGAGCCCCGAAACTACAAATTTATTGTAACGAACCCTGGACACGGCGAGTATACCCCAGCATTTTAGAAGAAGCATCAGGGCCACCAAAACGCTTCGTTACATAACTCCGAGTTTTGTGGGGTTATTCATCGTCGGAATTCGTGTATCATCGACGTGAATTCCCAGCGGTAGCCTGACGTCCTACGTCTAGGTGGTGAACAAGGTCGCAGAAGATTTCGTAGGGGAGAGGGTTAGGCTCCTTGCAGCGAAGAAGCGAGAAAGCTCGGAGAGATACCCGTTTACTTTCGAACACAAGTCATCAATTCCATTCCCAGTCGCCATGATCGAGCAATCGTCGACATAAGAGACAATCGAGACTCCTTCTGGTGGTTGAGGGTGCTTTGAAATATAAAAGTTAAACAGTAGTGGGGAAAGGACACCACCCTGTGGAACCCCCTGTTTTATTTTCCTGAGTTTGCTCGATTTGTCTCTAACATTACCGACGAGTGTCGACCACTCAGATAATTCTATATCTTCTAGTAGCGTAGAGTGGCTGACGGTGTAAATCGCCTTTGACAGGTCCAACGCTACTAGAATAGTTCTCTCACAGGGACGGTTACGGTTAAGGCCGCGTGTTATCTGAGTGTTTATGGCGTTAAGTGCTATTGTTGTACTGTGCACTTTACGGAACCCATGCTGATGCTTCGCTGGGGTCAAGTGGTTTGTGAAATACGGGAGCAGCAAGGCCTCGACTGTCTTCGCTACCGGGAAAAGGAGTGTTATCGGCCGATAAGAATCTCCTATGTTGGCGGGTTTCCCTGGTTTGAGTAGTGGGACCACTCTCCCCACCTTCCAGATGTCTGGGATGATGAGAGTGGCCATAGACAAATTGAGGACCTCCGTTAGGTACGCTACCCCCGCCAACCCAAATTTTTCAGCATCAGCATGCATATTCCGTCGGGGCCAATGGCTTTGGAGGCTTTCGCCTTCCCGATGGCCACCTGAACTTCAGCGCAAGTGGAAGCAAGGGGGGGCACAGGTTGTTGGTAGTTTGTGCAGCCTTCTGGTCACTCGACGCTTGGCTTTGTCCACCGGAGGATGCAGTATGAACTGCCGGCTAAAATAGCTCGCGCGTCGCTCCGGGTCCGACGAAGCATGGTCGCCGAAAGAAATTTCGACTCTGTCGTCGTGCTTCGTCGGATTGGACAGTAACCTCACGGTTGACTAAAGCTTACTCACACCAGAGGTGAAGTTACAGGTCTTCAGATGCTCTTCCCACTTCTTCCGCTTATGTACGTTTACTAGTTGCCGAATCTCCGCGTTGAGATCCCTGATACGGGGATCTCCGGGATCGGCCGGACGAAGCCTATCACGCTCGTCGGCTAGAACAGCCGCTTCAGCAGGGAAATTTGGACGTGGGTCGGTGACACATCCTGCCGGTACGAAGCGAGCTGCAGCAGCGGTGACAGCCCTGCGGAACTTACCAAGGTGGACGTGGGTTGGTGTGGGGAGAGCAGCGAAGGTGTTTTCAGTAAATTCCGCGAAGCCTTTCCAATCAGCTTTAGATAGATGTTCGGTGCTCCGCGGAAGCAAAGTCGGTTGGTTTATCGATCGAGATGACTATGGGCAGATGGTCTGATGCCAAAGTCAGCATAGGTCGCCATGATATGCTGTTTATTAGTCCAGCGCTGATTATTGTTATGTCTGGCGAGCTGCAGCAGCTGCCCATAATCCTGGTGGGTGCGTCATCGTTCATTGTGCAGAATTTCGAATCGTCTATCTGCTCAGCCAAGTCAGTTCCCCTACGATCGTTTGACAGGGTTGAGTGCCAAAGATCTTGGTGCGCCTACTACCATACGGTTTTCACCTCTGAGGAGCGCACCTATGTCAGGGTGATATCCTGCCGGGCAGCAGGTGACAGGAGGTATATAAACGTTAAATATTTCGAGCTCAACATCGCCTGACCGGATAGCAATGCCCTGACATTCTAGGGTGGTATCCCTGCGGTCGATGTCAGCTTCGATAAGACGATACTGCACGGTGTGGTGCGTGATGAACGCTAAGCCACCACAATTGCACGGTGCACGGTGTACCCGGCACAATTCAACAGTGTTGAATTGCTGTGCAATTTCGTCTCTTGGACCGCAGCTATCAACATGCCATGCCTTCCCATGAAGACGGTTATCTCCCCGATCTTGCTCTGAAGCCCGTTACAGTTAAATTGAAGAAGCTTCATGTGGTTCGGGAGACGTGTGGTGATGCGGGGTGTGAGAGATGTGTGTGGTCGTGCCGCAGTTGGCTGTGTGCGCTGCTGAGGTGGTTGCCGCCCTGTGGTGGTGGCGGGATGCTTCGCAGTTGAGGTCTGCGACCGAGCAGCGCAACACGGGCCCTCGAAGTACCTCGTCCAATCTCGCGTGGTGCGCAGACCTGAGCATGCCCTAAAGTGGCACCAGCCAAGGCAGGTGTTGCACTTGACTGATGTCACATTAGGGAATATCCTGGTCTGACATACCGTGCAGATTGTAGGGGGAACCAGGAGTTGTTGGCGGCGGCGTGTGGGTGGTGGTGCGGTTGTGTGTGTTCTGTGGTCTGTAGCCGTTGTGGTGTGGTCTATTGTGTTATGTTGTTGTGCTGTGGTGTTTGTGTGGGACTGCTCAGGTGGACTGGGGTTAGCCGTGGAGGCTGCTCTGTTAGAGCAGCAGGGGGCCACAAAAGACGTGGTCCACTGCCGATGTGTCCGTAGTCCTGAGCAGACTCTGAGGTGAGACCACCCCTCGCAAGCATTGCACTTGACAGAGGTGGAGTTAAGGTGTAGTCGTCTCTGGCATACACAGCAGGTGTAGGTTTCTGGCCCTGGGTTTGACTCGATGACAGCCCTGAGTAGAAGAAAACGTAACGAATGTAGCCCTATGGACGAACAACTTCTGAGATATTTCGCCGACCTAAACGGGGTTAGATCGCCGAAACAACAGCCCTTGGTCGGGTAAAATCCGAGTCATTCCGGTACGTAGAACCGGCTGTCGTGGGAATGTCATATGCTTCGCCGGTTGTCGGCTCCTGATCTGTGATAATATCAATATCATTATTATACTAGGTGTCAAATTTTCTGATATACTGGGACTAAACACTGCCTTCGTGAATCTAATTATGAGAGATTAAAAATCAACTCTTTCCAATTATTACTGAAGTACAAGGGCGTATCCAGGTAGTGGCAAGGGGGGGCGGCAGCTGCCCCCCACAGCTACATAACGAAGGAGAAAATTTCAAAAATCAATTAATAAAAAATACAAAATTTTATGCGTAATCGAATTCGTAATTATGCTCTCAATTTCCACAAATGGCCTGCGTTTTTTCATCGTGGATACAATGAAGTTGTTCAGAGTTCTGAACAGCTCTCAACAGCAGCAGATGTATGTATGTATGTATATACATATGTATCTATGTATAGACATATCTGTGTAGGTGTACATAATATTTATGTGTGAATATTTTGTACGTGTCAATTATCGCGAGGATCTTATCCCGCGCTTAGCACATCTACATTGCTTGCACAGGACAGATACGATGCGACTCAAGTGTAGTATCAGTTAGACAAGAAACACTTGAGTGCATAATGTTTGTATGCCTATATGTAAAGATTAGATTAGACATCTGTAAATATTGAACTATCCTGCAAGGTGATGAAATTCACATACATATGTAATTTGCGCTGTGGGGGGTATTATTTAGGATTAAGTTATACGTGTGTAACATGGATAAGGTACCTATGCATACACATATGTACATGCGTGTTACATACAATAGTTTAGAGTTAGGAAAACTATGGCTGACTTCCAAAACGTCAATTGCTTTGCATACGTACAAAGTATAAGGTTCCATAACGTCGAACTACAAAATATTGACAATGTATACTGTTCCAAAACGCAGCCGTGAAGTTATCGAAACGCATCGCTAGAGCAATCACTGCATCAGAAACAAAGTTGATGCTTCATTTGTTATTGGTTAGCATTGGTGTTTTAGAAATGGAAAATTCAGAAAAATTGTTCATTGCTATATTGAATATTTAAAATATGCAATGTTTATGGTTGCAATGTTTATGGTTGCAATGTGTCGCAACTCTGCATAAACAAACAGTTTGAATACCGCAGTATAACAGTTCCATTGTATTGATACGTTTTGGAAGTCAGCCTATTATAAATAAAGGCACTTCAGAAAACTGAAGTTAGTACTACTAGTTAAGCCGAACGCGTCGTTTCTCACTTTTTCCCGCGAACATTTTGGTGACCCCTAGATTTGAACAAGTTGCGCGTGTTTAAAATGTTAACCCTGGACAGTCATCCTTATTTTTTGTACATTAACGTCATCCTTCGTCATTTTGACGACACCTAATTTGAAATCCAAATTAAATGGATTGTGAGCATAAATAATGTGCATAATTGATTTTATTGTTTTATTTATTTCATTATTAACAATGAAAAATCAAAATTAAAAAGGAAACATATATTCTTTAAACTTAAAATTGGTAATTCAAAGAACAATAAAAACTTAGTAACAATGAAAATAACATCGTGCGTAGTTGTTTTGACGAAGGATGACGGTCTAGGGTTAAAATAGAATATTAAGTCAAATTTCGAATCCGCGAGTGAAAAATAAAAAATGGAGCAGCAAATTAAACTGGCGGAGCTACAAAAGCTTCACTTTAAGTGCATGGCGGTGGATTTAAGTGAAGGCATCGAGGGAATTTCAAAGCTGAGAAATAACCTGGATGAGTTGTGGAACTCATTCAGGAGCGCCCACCAGGAGTTAATGAAGGACCCCGGCATGAAGAAATCGGGATACATGAAGAATGAAGTCGCTGGTAAAGTAAGTACGCTGTACATAATAGCGTACGCAAGGGTGAGTGAGTTAATTAATAAATTAAATAATTCCTCTAGAACGAAAGTAGAAGCAATTAAACCTGGCTTAGTCCGCAGACTTCAATTTCTGCTAAGTGATTTAGAAAAGAACGTTGAAGCCTGCAAATTGAGTGAGGTTTCTTTAGACAGCACAGAAAAAACTCTTGAAAAAACGAAAGATGTCGTGTTAGAATATCTGGATCAGTTTGAAGAAAGCGAACTGATCTGTAAATTTTATGAATTAAACGACAATTTCGATGAGTTGGCAAGAAAAAATAAAAATCAGAATGCGAGTGCTCAATGTCTTTCTTCTTCTTCTTCTTTATTGGCGCTGTAACCGCCTAAGCGATTTTGGCCGAGTCCAAAACAGCACGCCAGTCATTTCTCTTCTGTGCTAACTGACGCCAATTGGAAATGCCAAGTGAAGCCAAGTCCTTCTCCACCTGGTCTTTCCAACGCAGAGGAGGCCTTCCTCTTCCTCTGTTACCAGCATCGCGGCCCGCGTTGAATATTTTCAGAGCAGGAGCGATTCTGTCCATTCGAACGACATGGCCAAGCCAGCGGAGCCGCTGAATTTTAATTCGCTGCACTATGTCTATATCGTTGTAAAGCTCATACAGCTCATCGTTAAATCGTCTGCGATATTCGCCATCACCAACGCGTAAAGGTCAGTAAACCTTTCGCAGAATCTTTCTCTCGAAAACTCCAAGAGCCGCCTCATCAGATGCTCTCATTGTCCATGCCTCCGCGCCATACACCAGCACAGGCATGATGAGTGACTTATATAGTGTGATCTTTGTACGACGAGTAAGGACTTTACATCTCAATTGCCTACTCAGCCCAAAGTAGCACTTGTTGGCAAGAGTGATTCTCCGTTGGATTTCAAGGCTGACATTATTATTGGTGCTAATGCTGGTTCCCAAATAAACGAAGTCGTCTACTTTTTCAAACTTGTAACTGTCAACAGTGACGTGGGTGCCAAGACGCGTATGCTCTGACTGTTTGTGTGATGACAGGAGATACTTCGTTGTGTCCTCGTTCACCACCAGACCCATTCGCTTTGCTTCTCTATCCAATCCCGAGAAGGCAGAACAGACGTAGCCCTTGTTTTTACTAATAATATCGATGTCGTCGGCATACGCCAGCAACTGTACGCTCTTGTAAAGTATTGTGCCTGAGCGGTTCAGTTCTGCGGCTCTTATTATCTTCTCCAACATCAGATTAAAGAAATCACACGAAAGGGAGCCCCCTTGTCTGAAACCTCGTTTGGTATCAAACGGCTCGGAGAGGTCCTTCCCTATTCTGACGGAGCTGGTGGTATTGCTCAACGTCATTTTACACAGCCGTATTAGTTTCGCGGGGATACCAAATTCAGACATCGCGGCATAAAGGCAACTTCTCTTCGTGCTGTCCAAAGCGGCTTTGAAATCGACAAATAGATGGTGTGTGTCGATCCTATTCTCGCGGGTCTTTTACAAGATTTGGCGTATTGTGAATACCTGATCTATGGTGGATTTTCCAGGCCTAAACTACACTGATAAGGTCCAATCAGCTCGTTAACGGTGGGCTTCAGTATTTCGCACAATACACTCGATAAGACCTTGTAACCTATGCTGAGAAGGCTGATTCCGCGGTAGTTGGCGCGTATGGCGGGGTCGCCTTTCTTGTGGATTGGGCAGAGCACACTTAAATTCCAGTCGTCGGGCATGCGTTCATCTGACCATATTCTGCATAGCTCGGCTGGCAGGCCGTCAGATCCAGCAGCTGTGTTGTTTTTCAGCCTCCTAATCGCTATTCGTACCTCGTCATAGTCAAGCGGTGGGACAGCTACTCCATCATCATCGACTGGGGACTCGGGTTGTTCTTCTTCACTACCTTCAGCGCTGCTGCCATTCAGTAGGTTGTTCCGGTAGAATTTTCGGGCGTTCTTCCTGTCGGCCAGCATCTCAAGCTCTTCGCACTCACGTTTTTCGGCCTCTCTCTTCTTATTGCGGCAAATACGTCTCGCTTCCTTCTTCAGTTACTTATAACGGTCCCACATGGCTCGCGTTGCGCCCGATCGCAGCGTGGCCCTGTAGGCGGCATATTTTTTCTCTGCGGCTTCTTGACATTCCTCATCGTACCAGTTGTTCTTTCGGGCTCGCTGAAATCCAACTACTTCTTCGGCGGCGGTACTTAATGATCGAGAAATGTGGTTCCACTGCTCGCGTATGTCGGATTGTTGAAGAGTGCTCTCAGAGAGCAGGTGTGTGAGTCGAGTGGCGAATAAATTGGCCGTCTGTTGTGATTGCAGCTTTTCGACGTTAAGCTTTCCTTGCATTGTTGGGCGCACATTTTTTGCTGCACAGAGGCTGGTGCGTATCTTGGCTACAACAAGATAGTGGTCCGAGTCGATGTTTGGCCTCGGAGTGTACGTACGTCTAAAACGCTTGAAGCATGCCTTCCGTCTATCACAACATGATCGATTTGGTTTCTCGTTTTTCGATCTGGAGACAGCCATGTAGCTTGGTGGATGTTCTTATGCTGGAA
Organism: Rhagoletis pomonella; assembly: GCF_013731165.1. Lineage (NCBI taxonomy): Eukaryota > Metazoa > Arthropoda > Insecta > Diptera > Tephritidae > Rhagoletis > Rhagoletis pomonella. The sequence goes on along the minus strand of NW_023458556.1, from coordinate 101,943,912 downwards.
CCTAGTACTACATATTACCATGTTTTGGGCCCCGGCGAAGTCGATCAGCCTCAGTCCGTTATCGGAAGTTTCGTCGTGGAGGCTGAATTTTCCGACAGTGGCGCCAAAGATCCCTTCCTTGCCCACCTTGGCATTAAAATCGCTAAGCACGATTTTTACATCGTGTCGGAGGCAGCGTTTATATGTACGTTCCAAGCGCTCATAGAAGAGATCCTTGGACCCCTCATCCTTCTCTTCCGTCGGGCGTGGGCGCAGATGAGCGAGCAGTTGAAGAATCTAGCTTTGATGCGGATTGTGGCTAGACGTTCGTCCACCGGGTTGAACGCCAGTACTCGGCGACGGAGTCTCTCTCCTACCACGAATCCAACACCGAATTTGCGCTCCTTTGCGTGGCAACTGTAGTAAACGTCGCAAGGCTTCACGCTTACTTTTCCTTGCCCCGTCCATCGCATTTCTTGGATGGCGTTGATGTCAGCCTTTGTCTTCCCGAGGACATCAACCAGCCGGGCAGAGGCACCTTCCCCATTAAGGGTCCGGATATTCCAGGTGCATACCCTTAAATCATAGTCCTTTATACGTTTGCCGTGGTCGTCATCAGAAAAAGGGGGTCTCATCCGAGGCTTTTTTTTTCTTTTCATTGGGCGGGGTTTTAACGTGGCGTGACCCAAACCCAGCGCACGCGAAGTTTTACGCCTTCTCACTTTAGCTCGCTCCCAAACGGGTGTTTGGTTGCTACCCAGAGCATACGTAGATATAAATATCCGGACGTTGTGAGCTGCGATTTGAACCGTACGTACAAGAATCGCTTCTAGCCACTCCCAGGTGAATGGAAGTCAAAAGTTTTCCACTTCTGCGCACGGAACCGTCCTCCAATGCTCAATGTCGTCTACCACAAATAGAACTATTTGAACAATTAGTAGTCTCCAAAAATGTTTCTGACACATAAAATGTGTATTTTAAAAACAAAGCTGCAGGGCTCAGCAGCAAGTTGTATTGCGAATTTGCCATCAACTTCGATCAATTTCAGTGTAGCCTGGAACCTTCTTAACGAAAAATATACTAACAAAAGATTGCTAGCAAATACATATTTTATAAATATTTTAGATGCACCAGTAGTGACTGAGACTGCCTGCAGTGTGCAATCTTTTCAGGAAAAGCTTTCTGAAAGCACACAAGCTTTCGGAACTCTCAGTTTGTCCAATGAAAAAATGTTACAAGCATTATTATGCTACATACTTGTACAAAAGTTGGACAATAATCTAAGGTTAAGGTATGAGAATTCCTTAACGAATTCGAAAAAAGTACCAGACTTTGACTACAGAAATTTCTGAGTCATGAAGGAAACGCCTTGGAAGCAGCACATGGTTCGGTGTTATCACCTAAACCACAAAAAGTGCTTAAAAAGTGAATACTGGGATGTAACTTTTCTCATCCTATTTTTTATTGCCAGAAATTTAGGGCTCTTAATACCCAAGAAAGGTGGGACAAAATAATACTAAATAAATTATGCAGCAAATGTTTGAAGGCCGGGCACAGCGATAAAGAATGTAAGAGCATTAATTGCAAAGATTGTAATGGTAGCCATCATTTTATGCTTCACAAAGAAAAAGAAAAGCACCCAAAAGCAAAAAGTGCGATTGTGAAATTTAATGCAGATGATATCAAAAGTAAAATTTGCTACTTACCACTGCTATTATTGGAATTAAAGCGCGTGATGGAAAAATCGTAAGGGCACGTGCTTTACTCGATAATGGATCACTAGTGCACTTAATAACAAAAGATCTCAGAAATAAGCTTAAACTTATCTCAAGAAAAGTGTCACTTACTGTTGAAGGCATTGGACAAAATCAAACTACTACAAATGAAAGGATAAATCTGCATATAAAATGTTTAATTAATAATTTTGAAACATATATCGATACATTTGTAGTACAAAATATGTATTCACAGGTTCGTACAGAACCTATAAGCATAACTAAATTACCAAACAACATTCGACTTGCAGATCCTACATTCGCCAATCCAGGTACAATTGACATACTACTAGGTGCCGATTTATTCTTTGATTTATTAAAGGAGGAGAAAATTATGGTTGGAAACAGTGATCGGACTTAAAAAAAAAAATTTGTGTGGTAGAATCTGGAAAAAAATGTGGTAGATCTCAGGTTTCACCTAAATTGCAAACATTTTAATTAGAATCTAAAAAAAAAATTAATTTTAGTATAATAAAGTGCAAGATTGAAGTTGCTAAAAATTGCGTTGAGTTTTGCAATTTTTTCCTTGACAGTGTAAAGCACTTCCTTCCATTTCATGATATTTTTCGAACATATTTTAAGAGATTTTTTGAACCTTGCAGAGTGCGGCCACGTTTTCTTTTTACCACATCACGAAGTAGCGAACAAATGTGGCAAGTTCCAGAAACCTATACTTGGGATTTGCCGATTTTGACAATTCTCAAGTAAAAGTAAACAACGCTAATACTCTCACAAAATTCGTAGTTTTTTAACATTTTCGCTATTAATTCTTTTATAACTCATATATTTTGCAATTTAACACAATAAAACCATGTTTTCTGTCTAAATATTGAATATTGAGAAAATTAACAATTTTACAGTTTATTTTATACTCCCATACTGCCTGTTGTTAGTGTTTAGTGTTGGACAATTTTTGCTCTTATAATTAAGAAAATTATGTCGAGCAAAAATAAAACTACTCAAAAACGCGAATATGTGCTAGATTTCAGACCTTGTGTGGTAGATGTAGTAGATGCTCAAAAAAGTGGCAGATCTACCACAATGTGGTAGAAGTCCGATCACTGGTTGGAAATGAGAACTATCGCTTCCATAACAGCATCTTAGGATGGCTTATATATGGATCAGCCAATAAAAAATCAAGTTTAGTTCATTGTGGCGTCGTTACTCATTCAGGCAAAGTCATAAATGACCAATTAAAGAAATTTTGGGAAATTGAATCCATCGAAAATAAGGACGTTTTTCAAACCACAGAGGAAAGAAAATGTGAGGAGCACTTTGAAAATAACTTTAAAATCAATACAGATGGCAAGTTTATAGTAGGGCTTCCATTGAAAGCGGAAAACGTGGACATAGGAGAGTCATCCTTACACGCAAAAAGACGATTTTTCTCTTTGGAAAAACGGTTTAAAGGTAATTATGAACTAAAAACTCAATCCAAACAATTCATGAATGAGTATAAGAACCTTGGACATATGGTAGAAATAAAGAATATAAGTAAACTAGATACAAAATATTACTTACCACACCATTGTGTTCTAAAGCCAGATTACTGTTTGATGCTTCACGCAGGACAAATAAAAATACTTCTCTGAATTCAATCATGCATACTGGACCTAAGCTACAAGAAGATCTATTTAACATTTTGCTAAGGTTTAGAAAGCATAGGTACGTCTTCACCAGAAATTGAAAAAATTTTTAGACAAATATGGATTCGACAAGAAGATGAAAAATATCAATTAATCTATTGGAGAGAAAACGAAAATGAACCTCTAAAGATATTTGCACTTAAAACAGTTACTTATGGAACTGCAGCTGCGCCTTACTTAGCTGTCAAATGTTTACAAAAGGTTGCAGAAAAAGATCAAAATCAATACGCACAAATATCGGAAATAATTAAGACAGATTTTTATATGGACGATCTTATGACCGGTGGAGACAACATAGACGAGGTGAAGTTAATACAAGAAAATATTAAACAAATATTGCTAAAGTATGGATTTAATCTTAGAAAATGGTGTGCCAATAGCATAGAATTCCTAAAAAGTGTTCACATTGATGACAGCGAAAATCACTTAAATTTAAATAAGGAAATGTCTAACGATGTGAAAACTTTAGGGGTAACTTGGACTCCATTTGATGACCAATTTTGTATTAAATGTAACTGGAGCTGCAAAAACACAATCACAAAAAGAAATATTTTATCAGACATCTCAAAATTGTTTGATCCGTTGGGTCTAATTAATCCAGTAACAATAACTACAAAAATCTTACTTCAACAACTGTGGAAATCAAAAACAGATTGGGACGAAAAGCCTTCTAATGAAATAATAACCAATGGCAGAAAATTAAAGAAGAGCTACCTCTCTTAAACCAAAATCAAATACCAAGACGCATTCTGTGTAACAATCCGTCAGTCATCGAGTTACATCGATTCTGTGAAGCGTCTATGAAAGCTTATGGAGCAGTAGTTTTTGCAAAATCCGTGAATACAGTGGGCGAAAAAAGTATAAATATTCTAGCAGCGAAATCTCGGGTTGCTCCGGTAAAAGTAGTAACACTGCCCCGATTAGAGCTTTGTGCTGCAGTGCTCTTAGTAGAATTAACGCAAAAAATTTTAGAAAGTTTAAAAATTGATTGCTCTTTATATTTTTATACAGATTCCACAATTGTGCTTAACTGGTTGCGGCTTGATCCTGGGCGCCTGCAGATATTTGTTTCGAACAGGGTGAATTTTATTCAATCCAACTCTATGATTGAAACCTGGAGACATGTGAGTTCGAAAGAAAATCCAGCGGATATAATTTTCCGAGGAGTAACACCAAGAGAACTCATTCACTATGACCTCTGGTTTAAAGGACCCTTAATACTCTAAACAGATGAGTATAAAGCGATGCAAATCATTAACCCAGGAGAGGTAAATATACCCGAAATCAAAAAGACAATAAAATAATGTAAAAAAAATATTTTTTAAAAACAAGCTTTTATTTAACCTGTACAATCAAAGGAATAAAATGAAGTAGTGTAACAAAAGATTTTTTAGCAAGAAAATTTTGTCAAAACTGCACTAAAATGAATAAAATAAAATAAGTGAAGGTCTCGTTAAAGTTACTAAAAGTCATTTAGTGAAAGGAGTTATTCAAACTCTAATGAAAATTACTAACAATTTGTACTAGTTTACTTCGTTTTTAAAAAAGCTTGTCGCGCGAATAGCAAACCGGCATTTAAATATCTGCATACATACATATACATACATACCTAACCAATTATGCATGTCATTAGAGTTTGAATAACTCCTTTCACTAAATGGCTTTTAGTAACTTTAACGAGACCTTAACTTATTTTATTTTATTCATTTTAGTGCAGTTTTGACAAAATTTTCTTGCTAAAAAATCTTTTGTTACACTACTTCATTTTAATCCTTTGATTGTACAGGTTAAATAAAAGCTTGTTTTTAAAAAATATTTTTTTTACATTATTTTATTTTATAATTTTTAGTCCATTTATAAAATCGTTGAATATTAAAAAGTGTTATTTTATTTTATGTACAAAATTTTGCAATAGATATTAAAATAATTCAACTTGCAATGAAAGAGAACAGAAGACTTGGCAAGCAAAATGTTGTTTGCTTACGTTTTGTATAAACATACATATGTACATATAGCAGCAGTTAATTTTATTTAAAGAAATGGCGTGTCGTCCATTTCCGCTGTAGCATGGCATATATTTAGGCGCAATATTTAACTTCTTCTGGCGGGGCGACATCTGGGGTGTTCTAATTGTATCTCCTTGGTATGATGCCTACAACGAGGTTCATAACGAGACTAAGATTATATCTAGAATTTGCCACAAATAGCTTTGCTACACTACCGCCGCGGCGCGTCGGCAGCTTTAACAATTTTATAGAGGTTTTACGTTCTTTGGCAAATTACGCTCTGTTAGCCATAAATCTTACTATTTTTTGACAGCCTTTGAATCAAGGCCCCTGGACCATATGGGGAATTCATTTATATTTTAAATTGCATTGTCATCGTGATTGGAACTATGCTGAAAATTTCAAGTCTTTAACTTGTCGGGAAGTCAGTTTAAAATCGATTGGAAATTTCCGCGATTTGCGCGGGATGACCAAGTTAAATAAAAGCTTAGAATAAAAATTGTTTCAGTCTTGGTCTTAAAATTCATCAACCACAGAAATAGTTTCGAATTTCTACAGAACGTTATTGCAAACATTTTAAGAATTGTAGATATCCTTAGGAAAAAACAAAAGGATAGGCTCTTTTATAAACAACAAGCATTAAAATTCTTAATACGAGAATTACAGAAAAAGTATTTTAATTTAGAATTAAAGTTGATTTCTTCAAATAAACAGCTACGAAGAAATTCAAAATTAGTCACATTTTAGACAATAATGGTATAATCAGGGTAGGAGGCAGATTACAAAATTGTAGACTTACAGAGGATGCGAAACATCCTATTCTATTGCCGTATGAAGATGAATTCGTACGACTTCTAATGACCTACCTTCATCAAAAGCATTTACATGTAGGCCCGCAGGGATTATTAGCAATAAGCCGACAAAAATTTTGGATATCGCGTGGCAGGCAACAACCAGGTAAAATAGTTAGTAAATGCTATAGATGTTTTAAAGCTAATCCTCGACCATTACATCAATTGATGGGAAATTTGCCACACGATAGATTAACGGCTACGCGACCTTTCTATAACGTAGGAGTAGATTTCTTAGGCCCCATTAGGATTCATCACAAAATAAGAGGAAAAAGAGCTGACAAAGCTTATGTCTGTGTGTTTGTGTGCTTCGCAACGAAAGCAGTGAATTTAGAAGTAGTTTCAGATCTAAGTTCAGCAGCGTTCATAGGAGCTTTTAAAAGATTCATAGGTAGACGAAGTTGTCCAAATAAAATATATTCTGATAATGGCACCAACTTCATAGGAGCAGACAATAGTCTTCACGAGGTTTATAAGCTATTTCAAAAAGAAAACCACAAAAAGGAGCTCACAACATATTGCAGTCAGAAAGAAATTACTTGGGTAAATATACCAGCAAGATCTCCCCATGTAGGAGGACTATGGGAAGCGGCAGTCAAATCAGTAAAAAAGCATTTCTTCAGAGTAATTGAAGGTACAATGACCTTTGAGGAAATGTCAACATTAATGACTCAAATTGAAGCCATGCTAAATTCAAGACCCCTTACACCCTTATCTGATAAGCCCAATGACCTTCAGGTGCTAACTCCTGGCCACTTTTTGATAGGTGAGCCGTTAGCTACGATTATTGATAACAACGGTAACACAGGGCAACACTGATTTTGGTGCGGCAAATGTTAAATTTGTTTTTGATAGACTTTTTTGAGCTGATTACGAATCCGTAATTATAAAGATTCCATCACGTACATATTTTGAGAAAATCGTGGTCAAAGTGTCAAAAAATCGAGTTTTTTTCAATATTTGAGAAGCTCGAGCAAAGAGTAAAAATCTGGTAGACTCTTCCACTTAGGCTTAACTTAAAGCTAGAACCCTAGGCTACTGCCCCTGAAAATACCATCCCTGCACCTTTACTTGATGGCCATTTATAAATAAGAGTTATTCCTAAGACAACATTTTTTCTGTTGCCCATAATTTTTATTTTCGCCGTTTTTTCTTTTTACGTTGCATGATAAGAGCTATTCTCAATGAAATTTCTTTTTCGTTGCTCTTAACTTATATTTTCGACCTTTATTTCATCACGTTGCTTAGTAAGAGTTATTCTCAATGAAAATTGTTTTTCGTTGCTCATAACTTTTATTTTGAAGTTTTTTGCTTATGCGTTGTAGTAATGAAATACATATATATGAGGCATTCTTTTTCGTATCGGACATCAAATTTGGTGTCACACTTTCTATGCACTTAAATTTTTTTTTAATGGGTTCTACACATGAAATAAGCTAACACGTATTCGACGAATTTTATTTTCTTTTTTTTCTTCGCAAATATGGGCCCTTATTATGAGTTGCATTCGATTTTCGATCTTCGCTGGTTATCGAAGATCGAAGATCGAAAGTGAAATTCGTATTATGAGCTATGCAACCGTGTCGAAATTTTCGTTGAGTATGGAACTTTCTGTCGAACAGAATTTTGCTTTCGATGGTGTAGCGAAGTGTTTGAAAATTGTGAAAAATGATTTTGCATTTGTTTTCTTACTTTTTGGCGGCTAGACACTAATTTTAAACAATTTTTATTAATTTCATGCAGTCGTGAATACTAAACACAAGCTCGAAAGGCTGGTTTTACTTGTGAAAGAAAATCCCAATACTCAGTTGGCACGATCTCTGAGAACAAATCATAGAGCTGTGGATAGTTTTAAAATATTGTAGATAGATTTGGCTCACAAACGCCTCTTTAGACAGTCGGACGTTTTTAGTAAATCTGTAAACAAATTTCTTAAATATATTTTATGTCAAAATATATTGTAAAGACTACACTTAAACTCTCTTTAACATTTACTACTCCTGGTCAGTTCACTAAACTCTCATCCTCTGACGAATCGTTGAACCCCAGAACTTCGTTGTACTAATTTTTACCACGTTTTTATAAACTTGCTTTCTTTTTTATTTCATTTTAATTTGCACAAATTTACATAAATATGTATAAGCACACTACTTAGTTTGCTCGATTTGTAAACAAAGCTTCTCAGCGGTGAAAAATATACTATTGTGAACAACATAAACGAGCGAAGTTCACAATAGCTCTATTCTTCATCGAACGAGCGCCATAATACCAAATGAAAATTCGTTCGATCAGCACTTTCGACCACAGTCCAAGATCGAATGTAACTCATAATAGGGGCCATGATCTGTCTGCTGTGTGACAACATCAGCACGCACACGACAAATTAGAAGAGAGCACGGCGGGCGGTCCTCGGCAGAAATGCCGGCCTTTGGGCGGCAGTAGTAGTAGCGGCCCCGGTGATGATGATGGTGGCGGCGGCCCTGAATGGCAGCGAGTACGATTAGCGGTCCTCGGTAATGTTTGCGGGCGGTCCTCGGTAGCGATATCGGCCTAAGGGCGGCAGCGGTGCTGGCGGTCCACATTGGTGACCTGGACAACTGATCATTAGTGCGGTCCCCCAGGGCGTCGAAAGGTTGCCCAGTCAACCCGTATGTATTCGTGGTCGCTAGGCGCTGCAGGGGGTGGTTCGCCCCCTTCAACGCCCGCTATCCGCGCAGTATCGTAAGCAGGCAGGTGTGCTCGGAATTGGGCAAGCCCAAACGGGTCACGCCCCCTGTCTGCTTGAGACCGTGTCCAAAAATGGGTCTAGCCCATAATAGTTTAGGAGTGTTGCATGAGTGGTATTCCCCCCTTACAGACCCCTTCAACCAGTCGGTCTTTTTCCGAGGAGGAAAGCCAAGAGTGCCCCAAATAGGCCCGAAGCCCCGGACACGCTCCGTGCTTACCTACGGACAACTGATGCTGGTTGAATTCAGGTTGGCCGCTTTAGTTCCGGCTTTGTATGAGCTGTTTGAGAAGTGGGCGGGCTTATTGCGCATTTTGTGTTTTGCGTAACGAATTTCTTCCATATTTTAGTGCGCATGGTTGTCTAATTTGGTGTTTGCGAAATTTGTACGCGCTTGCCATGCCAGGTTCGTGTATACGTAATGTGATCAACCGTACTTCTTTCGGAAGTACAGTACTTCTTTTTTCGCTCTTGTACTTCGTACTTCGAAGTACAGTCAAATGTACTTCTTTGCGATATTTTGTACTTCAGGAGGGAGATTCTGTAACCAGTTACGACAATTTTCGGATCGCTATCGCACTTTTTGACGCATGATATAAATGTTTTTGCGTCAAAAAGTGCGATAGCGATTCGAAAATTGTCGCTAATTGGTTACAGAATCTCCCCCAGGTCCTGTACTTCTCCGATCTTCTGGACGACCGTTACATGGCCTGGGCGATATATTCCTTCAAACCATTAAAGTCGCCGGGGACCGATGGCATCATACCTGCGCAGCTGCAAACGTCTCTGAAGGTATCGTGCAATTGGTTGGATCCTATTTATGCGAACAGCGTGAGGACAGGGTACGTCCCCAAGGCTTGAAGGGTGGTCAGTGTTGCGTTCATCCCGAAGGCCGGAAAATATTCTCATTTTTCCTCCAGGGATTTTAGCCCTATCAGTCGCTTCGTTTTTGCTAAAAACGCTTTTTCTAAAAACGCTAGAGAGACTGCTAGATCTGTACATAAGAAACGCGATTCCTCGTGACTGTCATTCAAGACAAGAAAATGTCGGCAAATACCGCCCTGCAAACATTGGTAAAGCGGTCAGAGGAAGCCAACACGCATGAGGATTATGCAGTAGAGGCCTTCTTCGATATCGGGAGGGCCTTCAACAATGTCACTCTAGAAGCAATAGTCAAGTACATATATTCATAATCTGGGGGTTGAAACCAACCTATTAAGACTTATCTACAGCTTACTTCGCGACAGAACTGTCACGGCAGAGTGGGGGAGCGTCTGCACTCAGTGAGGAATCAATAGGAGCACTCCACAAGGTGGTGTTCTCTCTCCCCTGCTCTGGATTACGGTTGTACACGACCTTCTAGTGGAACTGGAAAAAGTGGGCTGTCAGGTGATCAGGTGTCAGATTGATTAAAGTACGATTTCTATACACCCCTTTTTGATCTGGCTAAAGGTTACCTACATAGGTGGGCGATCAACGGCGGCTGTCGTGGAAGCCTAACATTGAGGAAAGGGTAGTAAAGGTGTCGGTTGCCTGGTACCGCTGTACGGGAGCTATCGGTAAAAGGTGGGGTCTATCGCCCATATTAATTCATTAGCTTTAGGAAACCAGATTTAAGCCTATATTGTTTCAAGGAGCCTTTGCCTGGTGGAACTCACTAGAGAGGGCTACACTTGTAAAACAGGAATAGGCGGAGCATTAGGAACCAAACCTACACTGGCGCTTAACATACATATGTTGAGCACGGTGCCTGCGGATATTGCAGACAGAATTGTCGCAGCACAAGCTGATATTACTCTTAGGGAAACCGGGTCCTTTTGTGTCATGAAAAGGGAAAAGAAGACGTTTCTCTGCTGCAGCAAAAGTTTTCATAGGGCACTTTAAAAATTTTAGCTCTCAAGGGCTAGGGATGGGGGTTCTGACTTGTCATGGTTAGGGTTCGAACGATACTATCGATATTGAGTAAGAATCGATACTGAGGGTATAAAAATGAGTACTTTAATACTCGATACCTTATTTGGTGATTTTACTCGATACTTTGCAAAGTACTCGTAGTATCGAATACTTATTAAAAACACACACTTTTTAAATTTTTTCTTCCATTAGCAACCCAATTTTCTTTGCATATATGGATTACTATCATTCAATTTTGTCCATCACTTAAAATAAACTGAAATTGCGTGTAGTCTGTTGCATAAGTTCAGCACGGTTTCTAACCATTCAACTTTACCAACTAAGTCCACTAGCTATTAAACTGCCAATTACTGTGAGCTTGAAACGTTTTCGTACAATACATTCCTAATTTCGCTATTTTTATTCCTTTTTAATAAAATTCGCTGAAAATGTCCTGTCTGTTCGAAAAATGTAACGTAAAAGCCGGTTCGGACCGTTTTGTGGCGTGCTGGCTTTGCGATGATCGTTGTCCCTTCCAAAAAATCGGTCTTTGTATCTAGGCTTTCAAAAGATACCACTGTCGATGATGTGAAGGGGTATTTAACTTCCAGGCTGATAGCAAATGAGTTGCATGTACGCAGGTTCAGGTTCTCGTATGAAAGAAGCATTTCTTCTTTTAAAATAGACATATCTGAAGACTGCTTTGATAGAGTAATGAGCCCATCTTTTTGGCCAAGCGGTGCCTTCATTCGCGAATTTGAATTTAGATCTAGACCGCAAGGGCAAAATTTGGCTCAACTTCCGCCTTCCACCTCGGCATCAAAAAACTAATAAGTAGCCTCACCATTAGCATTTACTACCAAAATGTGAGAGGTTTGAACACAAAGCTATCAAGGTTACACTTGCAGTCCCATGATTTTGACATCAAAGTACTGGTGATTACTGAAACCTGGCTCAAGCCGAATGTGTTCAACTCCGAAATTTTGTGTCCTAGGTATGAAGTGTTTCGAAATGACCGTTTAAATAAAAAAGGTGGAGGCGTCCAGAGGTTAATAGCTGTCCAGACTGACCTTTCTTCTGAAGAAATTGAGTTCACTGACACCGATGAAGTTGAATTCATCTGCGTTCGAATAAGATATCATTCTAATAGCGTTTATCTTGTTGCTGCTTATGTACCGCCTAACTCGAGCCTTTCTGTTTATTTAAAACCCTCCTCCTTACTGCTCTCTCTACATGCCATGGTGAAGCCCTCCGATACTGTTATTGTCCTGGGTGACTTCAATCTTGCGGGTGTTTCTTGGGATCTAATAGATGGTATTCTAGTACCAAATTCCTCTCGAGATCTCTTCAATCAATTGTTGAACGATCTTTCCGACCTTAGTCTTTACCAGATCAACTCTATTAGTAATAACTTAGGTAAATGTCTGGATTTAGTTTTTGTAGACGACGTTTCCAACGTCACAATAGTTTTTGCTAGTTTTGCTTTGATCACACCTGTTGATTCTCACCACCCACCACTAGAATTGTCTTTGATAAATTCACGCAGCTCATGTTGCCTTACCAGTAAAAAATCAAGAGCGGAGCGTTACTCATTTAAAACAGCAGATTATAGTAAACTTAGGTTAGAGATATCGAAGATAACTTGGCCCCAGCATGATGGGAATGCTGAAGATAGTGCCTTACATTTTAGAAATTCCTTACGCCATATTTTCAGTAAAATCATACCTCTTGTTAAGGAAGCTAACGTAACGTCTAACGCTCAGTGGTTTACTGGCGAATTAAAACGCTTAAAAAATAAAAAATCCAAAGCATTTAAGCTTTTCAAAAAATCTGGCTTGTCTTCTCACTACTCCATTCTTAGGCATAAATACTATGTATTAAACAAAAAGTGTTACAATAATTATATTAACAGGGTTCGACTCAATATAGTTTCTAATCCCAAATCGTTTTACGCCTTTGTGAACACAAAGCGTATGACTAACGGTTATCCCTCAACATTGAAGTTAAATGACTTAGTCTCCAGTGACGAAAATATTATTGCCGATATGTTTGCTGGTTTCTTCGAGTCAAACTACTCTGCCAGTTCTACATCTTCCCAACTAAATTTGAATCTATCTAGCTACCCATTCTTTCTGCCATCATTTGATTGCATCCGAATTCCATCGATATCTGCTGCGGACATCCTCATTCATTTGAATTATTTGAAAATTACATATACAGCTGGCCCAGACGGTATACCCACAAGTGTTCTTAAAAGTTGTGCAGAGTATTTGTATAAGCCTCTGACAAATATTTTTAATGCTTCCCTAATACAGGGTGTCTTCCCATCTTCCTGGAAGGATTCGTTTATCTTGCCACTTTATAAAAATGGAAGTAGGACTAACATCGTAAACTGTAGAGGAATTGCGAAGCTTTTTGCTATTCCTAAAGTTTTTGAGGCAATCGTTACGGAAGAACTATCTCACTCTATCACTTCTGCTATTGACCTATTGCAACACGGTTTTTGCAAGGGTAAATCAACTGTATCCAATCTTCTTGAATTCACTACTTATGTGTCTAATGGGTTTAAAAACAAGCTTCGAACGGATGTGATTTACACTGATTTCAGCAAGGCATTTGATAAAGTATGTCATTCAACCGTTATATATAAACTTGATCGAATTGGTTTCCCTCCTATTCTTCTCAGCTGGCTTTCTTCTTACTTAGTGGATAGGAAACAAAGAGTAATTTTAAAAAATTGTACCTCCCGGCCAATACATGTCACGTCCGGCGTACCTCAGGGCAGCCATCTTGGTCCCGTCTTGTTTATTTTATTTATAAATGACCTTCCTAAGGTGTTGAATTACTCCAAATGCTTAATGTACGCTGATGATGTTAAGCTCTTTAAGTACATTAGTACCGCAGCAAATTCCATGTCACTCAATTTGAAAAAGTGTAAATTCATGACCTTCTCTAGAAAATCGTTCCACCCAAATTCGTATATGATATCTGACCACAATGTTGAGCAAGTGACCAATTTCATTTACCTAGGTGTAACTATGGATCCGAAACTAGAATTCAAGTCTCACATAAACTCTTGCGTGATTAGGGCTAGAGGGTTGTCACTAAAGTTCTCTTTACCTCTCTAGTTAGACCGATTTTGGAGTATGCATCTATTGTATGGAATCCTAGTTATCAAATTCATAGTGACAGGCTCGAATCAGTGCAGAAACAGTTCCTGTTATTTGCCCTAAAAATTTATGTTGGGACTCGTCTAAAAATCTCCCACCTTACAAGGATCGCTTGAAGCTTATAGATTTGCCGACGCTTCAGAGTCGTAGAGAGATGCTTGGTGTTCTTTTTTTAATTAAATTAATGAACGGAATGGTCAGTAGTCCCTTTTTACTGAGTGAGATAAATCTTTGTATTCCTACAAGACCAACGAGTATTTGTAAATCAAACTTTGAAATGCATGATGCTTTTCGGTGTTTATGCCAAGATTTTAACAAACATTATGATTGCTTCGACACATCTGAATCGCTTTTTGCAATAAAGAAAACTTTGCTCAACAAGTTAACTAAATAAACTAATATCTGTAACCGTGAACGAAAAAATTACACAATATCTATGACTGCTTAGTACAATTGTAACGGCTTCGTATATTTTCGCGACCGCGTAGGACAATACGAGCAGGGATCGGAAACTCGGCCTTTCCGACCACGCCCAACAGTTCGTCTATAGCGCGGAGCGGAAACTAGGACTTTCCGCCTGCCTCACATACAAAGTAATGACTACGGGAACATGGATCGGAAGCTCGGCCTTTCCGACCATGATCAACGGCCTGCAAACAGCGCGGACCGGAAACTAGGTCTTTCCGCCTGCCGCACACAAAAGTAGACTGGAGGCTAGGCCTCGCCAGCTACCCAAATTGCTATTGTATATCATTATTATCTTTACAGGTTAATATGTGTAATTAGTTAAGAAAACATTTTTCTGTAGACTAAATAAATAACATAAACCAAATAAGTTAAAGTTTAATGGTGCATTTACATGGTATGAATCTCTTCATAAGCCGTATGAATTTTCCTATAAAAGAAGCACCAACTCTATAAAGAAATGAATGAAAGCGATATATATTTAACATTTTTGACTTATATACTTGGCAAGTATTTTTTTTGTAAGCAACAAACAAACAAATTTCATTTTGTGCTAACTTCGAAACTAGAAGCTTATTTTATTTTTAATGTGCTTTAAAAAGGACCTACTGCCAATAAAGCCTTGCGGTTTGCTATTTTATCAAATGTGTAATGCTTCCATTCAAACATCTTTGTGGATAAACAGTCTTTGTTCAGAAATTGCTTGTTTACGTTTTTTGTCTTTCATATTAAAAACGTTTGGCATAAGTTGAAATCATAGGGATGCCGTTTTCTTTCGTTTCTCAATGCATTTTATACTTGAAAAGGCACCAAAATATGTATGCAATACTTTTACATATCGTCATTTAAAGTACAAAACCGCGCATCAAGAAAATGCAAAACTTTGTATGTGAGGTTGCCTAAATTTTATAGGGGAGAGTAAAATTTGTCATAATTCAAAACGGTTCCCTCTTTTAAACTTAATTGTCTCTTCTTATGTCTATGTATCGAAATTTTAGTATAAATGATTAAGGGCGTGATGATAGGAGCTTCCGGTGAGCAAATATCTTTTTTTGGCACAAATGTCACTTACGAGGTTTTGCAGAACCACGATACGCGATTTTTTACTTAAAACGACGATATGCAGATTGGCGCTTACACAATATGTTAATGTTTGGCCTAGCTTCTCCTCCCATATGGGGCGTGCACCTTGATTTTGTCACACAAAGGGAAAGGGCAGTTTTACGCCGACTCCGAACGGCAATTGTGTTTTTATGAGAAGCTGTTTACATGACAGAATACACTCGGAGGTTTACTATTACCAATAGAGGAGCGACAGCGAACAGCGGAGTGTATATATCGATGGCTGAGTGGAAGATCGACCTACCTCGGCAGCCAGTTCGAAAACGCCCTATCTCAGAAAATTTTTCCAAAACGCCCTACTTCAGAATTTTATTGAAAAACACTCTATCTCAGAATTTGGTTGAATAACGCCCTATTTCATAATCCGGTTCAAAAACGCCCTATCTCAAACGAAAATACATTGAAAATAAGCTGAGATAGGGCGTTTTTGAATCGGCAGCTAAGATAGGGTGTTTTCAATCAAATTCTGAAGTAGGGCATTCTTGAAAAGTTTTCTGAGATAGGGCGTTTTCGAACTGGCTGCTGATAGGTCAATCTTCCACTCAGCCATCGATATGTAAAATAAAAAATAATGAGAGGTACTATAAGAAAATGTTCCCAAAATTCAGGAGCAAATGAAAAAATGCTCATTGAAAATAACTCACATGTATAAATTAAATAATATAACTTAAGCGGTTACAGCGCTAAACAAAAGGAAGAGTTAGAAAAAATAGCAATGCGGTTTGAAGGAAACATAAGACCATAAAATGTTTGTTTGTTTCGTTAATTCTCCTAACCTTTTAAGATATGACACTCCATTCTTTGCAT
The DNA here is from genome assembly GCF_013731165.1 of Rhagoletis pomonella. NCBI lineage: Eukaryota > Metazoa > Arthropoda > Insecta > Diptera > Tephritidae > Rhagoletis > Rhagoletis pomonella. Next base: position 101,927,473 of record NW_023458556.1, on the reverse strand, counting down.
TAGTTTGCAAATATATACTTATTGTTCTACAATGGCAAACATTTTCGTGGGATGTTTTTTCTTTAATTTCGAATTGAAAATACATTACGATCATATTGTACCGAAATAAGTGTGGTATCCCTGCATTTTGTAAAAGCCAGAAAGAAGCATCAACTGTATGAAAAAATGAAAGGGAGAAGTATACATACCTTCTATAATTTTTACTTATATGTATATTTGGCAAGTCTTGCTGTAAACAACAAAAAATACACATTTTCATTTCTTTGCAAGCTTGGAAAATATAGGGTTATTTTTACTTAAATGTGATATAAAGCTCATTAAAATGTTGTGTAATGTCCTGTTATCATAGTGCTTTGTATTTTTATTGTCCACCATACGTGAATTGTTTCTATTGAAAAAGATCTAGTACAAAGATTTTTTGTTGTTTTGAAATTATTTGTTTATTGTTTTTAATTTTAAAAATTCCTACATTTGACATGTATGTGAATGGCGGAGTTGCCGCTTTCCTCCTTTTCGGTGGGTTTTATATTAAAAAAGGTATCAAAATGGGAAAAAACCTCCTTGGTATCTCTGCATCTGTTAAACTTTTTATGGGAAGATGTATGAAAATCCAACTTGCTATAATTTTATATGCTTAACAGTATCAAAACAGTATGTTTACAGCATCTCCCCATAATTTTTCATATGAAAAAATCTATTATATGCATCCCACTCGATATCATTGAATTCCTCACATGAAGTCCCTCTATTTTAGGGTATCAACAGTTCATATGGCTTCATACCATGTAAATGCACCATAATGGCCTTATTCATAAAAAATAAAGTAGGTTTAAAGAGCTTAATAAAATTACATTTTCATACATTTTTCAGTTGATATACCTTTTTTATTTTTTATGAATAAGGCAATAAAACTTTTCGCAAAGTTCACGAAAATGCAGAAATTTTAGAAACTTTTTGGGTATGCAGTTTTGTAACCTATTCAAGTTTACGTGCCTACTACCGTTGACTTTTAATTCAAACTTCCACATTATTATACTAAAATTGAATAGGCTACAAAAATGCAAATTTCTATTGTTTTAATTTCAGGAAATAACTAGATATACGATTGAAGAATAAAATAATTTTAGTATCCCAAAAAACGTATTTTAATGAGTCCGATACTGAGTAGTATCGATACTTTTAGAGTCTCGATATCATGAGCTCGATGCCAGAATGAGTACTCAGTATCGATACCAAAGTCTGAAATTTCGAACCCTAGTCATTGTGCGATTGGTATACATGCGGTGAGACTACTTAGGAATTCAACTGATCTTTTTGTATCAGCTGTCAAGAGAAAGATGAAGTGGAATCATCTCCCCACTTTCTTTTAGACTGTCCAACCTTCGCGAGGCTAAGATGGAAGCATTTTGGCTCGCACTTCTCAACAAACACTGAGCTCCCAGGGATCGAAATTAGCCGCAATCGAAATTTCGTAATCGGCTCGCGGCGTGAACTTAACCCAACCTAAGCTGTACTTCTTTGAGCTATGAAATAGTTGGTCACATTTAGTCTGTTCCAATAGCAGTCCGGTTTACAGGATTTAGTCAGAACTTACAGGAAGCCGTTCCTATTGACATAAAACCTGTAAGTGGGAACACATTTGAGAGAGTAACTGAGCAACTGTTCCTAGTCAGAAGTTACAGGATTTAGTCCGGAGTTTCTTTTCCTGTAAGTTCATGAAAAGTGTCAAACGATCAGCTTATTTGCATGTGCAAGCAAAAACTTACAGCGGTGAAAGCAAAGTACCTTATATTTGTAAAAAAAATGGAAGTAAACAACAAAATGATTGAATATGTATAGATTTTAATAATTATTTAGTGATATTTCAGCTAAATCAGTGTTGTACAAATGACATGTAAACAAACCGACTGACGTTTTTACAGGAAATAGTGCTTTTTGCGTTCCTATGCACTTCCGCATCTGTTCTCCTTTTACTCTCATTTGAGAGAGTAAAATTGTAGTTTGACAGTTCCACAGGTTTTAGTCCGAAGTTCAAAGGAACAGACTAATTATGTATACGTATGTATGTAGGTATGCATGTACATAGGGGTTCTTTTAGTCTCGTTGGTATGTTAGTTTGTGTGTACGTCTACCTGTATGTATGTATGTATGTTTATATATTTGTTGTAAGACGCATGCTAGGGTGATGTTAAATATGTTATTGTAGCGTAGGCAAAGCAACTTTACAGTGCCCCTCCCACTTCGGCAGAACACAAGTTGTGGCATTCTTTACCAGAGTGAAATCGGCCGTGGTTCGTCCGGTGGGATTGGTTGTCACCGACTGCGTTTACGGATGGATGTGGCTGTCTCGGTATCACCTGCTGCATGGCAGGATTGCGTGGGTAATAGCGTTGTTATAGTGGTCGATGATGCCGGAGTGTGATCTCGCGTTCGGCGGTGGTGCTTGGCCCGGTAATTTTGGAAAATCGCGCTTTGTGGATTTCCAACAAATCGACCAGTCTTTTGTTTTGCTTCTCTTTCAGGTGCGTACTTTCGGTTAAGCTGCACAGAACGGCCGTAGGATCGGCTCTCGGGGGTGGGGCGAGAGCTAGGGGCTGGTTATCAAGTGTTACGACAATACCTCGTTTCGCCAAAAAGTCTATTCCCAATATCATTCTTTCGACCAGATTGGGGATGACGGCAACCAGTGTGCTTGTTGCTCGGCCGTTATATTCAATTTTGACGGGATAGGAACGCGTACTTGCGACGCACATTTGGTCTGATAGTTGCACGTTTTGTTTGTCGGATTGTGGCTGAATATTGCGCTGCTCCAGATGTATTGATGTATGTTAACGTGGCTGCAGTGTCGATTAGGGCTCGGAAATCCATGCCGCTTGCCTGGTTTGTCTGGCCTCCTCGCTTCTGAGTAGCTCATATTAGTCTGTGAACCCTATCTACTCATCGATAGTCTGGATAGTCACAAGCCTTCGTAGATGCGCTCCAAGTGGTCTTCGTTGCACATCGTTGGGTGCTGTCGGATTAGCGTTTGGAGGGCGAGGATGTAGTCCTTGGTCTTTTCTCGGTTTAGCTGTTTTCGCTGACGGATGGCGTCTTCCAACTGTCTTACGTGTCGGCGCGGAAGAAATAATCGTTCAACTTCGGTGCGGAATACGGCCCAGGTGATTATGTGTGGTCTTCGGGTCATTGGAGTTCATTGCCGCGGAGTATTTCAGATAGGGTTGGAAGGAGTTGGTCTGGCGTGATTTGGTCGCATTCCGTCAGCTCCTCAATCCTCTCCAAGAAGTCGTGCAGAGTGTCGCCGCCGGAGTAGTGAACGTCCCAACGGCGGACTGTGCTCATTACCTCGGTGTTGCTCATATGGTCTCGTTTCTGGGCGGTTGGTCTTGCCCCCCCGGCGTGCAAAAGGGATTCGCCAGCCGCTCCAGAGACCAGCAAAGGTCCCACTAACCCCCACCAAATAAAACATAATGATTTGTGTATTAAGTCGAACACACACACACCAGCAACTTGTCGTGCAGGGGAGAGAGGGAGATAAAGAGAGAGCCGGCAGTCTGTGTCGCAGATTATTCAGCGGGTATTTGTACGGCGACGGGAGCGCTACTGGTGACAGCAAGATTGGCAGTGGTACGTGCCAGTCGTAGCGAAGAGCGTGTCAATGAGAGCAGTCGCGGTGGTTGTGACGGCGACTGCGACCGCAGCTTGCAGTTCCCTTGCAGTGGTGGTGGCGGCCTCAGCGGTGACGTTGGCAGTGGCCCATATAGTGATGAGTGCGGCAGCGATCTCCCGCAGTGGTGTTGTATGCAGCCCTGATTGTAGCGAGGGCGAATGCGGCCCTTTTTAACTACGATGGTGACAGCGGTCCTGGACGGTGATGGTTGACGTTCGCAGTAGCGATTACCGTACTCGTGACGGGTGGTAGCGGCCCCGGTGATGAGAGCAGCGGTACGGGCCCTGCTGTAATTATGATTATTGCGGCCGCCCTGGATCACAGTGAGTACAAATCGCGGTTCTTTGTGTTGCTGGCGGGCGGTCCTCGGCAGAAATGTCGGCGTTAGGGCGGCGGTAGTAGTAGCGGCCCCGGTGATAAGAGCAGCGGTCCGGGCCCTAGCGGTGATGATTTTGGTGGCGGCGGCCTTGGATGGCAGCGAGTACGACTAGCGATCCTCGGTAATGTTAGGGTGCGCTCCTCGGTAGCGATCTCGGCCTTAAGGCGGCAGCGGTGTTGGCGGTCCAGATTGGTGACCTGCGGACAACTGATCGTTAGTGCGGTCTCCCAGGGCGTCGAAAGGTTGCCCAGTCCCCCCGTATGTATTCGTGGCCGCTAGGCGCTGCAGGTGGTGGTTCGCCCCCTTCAACGCCCGCTAGCCGCGCGGTATCATAAGCAGGCAGGTGTGCTCGGAATTGGGCAAGCCCAAACGGGTCACGCCCCCTGTCTGCTTGACACCGTGTCCAAAAATGGGCACCCCAAATAGGCCCGAAGCCCAGGACCCGCTCCGTGCTAACCTACGGACAACTTATGCTGGTTGAGTTCATGTTGGCCGCTTTAGTTCCGGCTTTGTATGAGCTGTTTGAGAAGTGGGCGGGCTTATTGCGCATTTTGTGTTTTGCGTAACGAATTTCTTCCATATGTTAGTGCGCATGGTTGTCAAAGTTGGTGTTTGCGAAATTTGTACGCGCTTGCCATGCCAGGTTCGTGTATACGTATGTATGTACATAGGGGTGCTTTTAGTTTCGTTGGTATGTTAGTTTGTATGTACGTCTACCTGTATGTATGTATGTATGTTTATATATGTGCATTTCTAAGACTCATGCTACTCATGTTACAAAATCGATCTCAAATTTGTACTTGCGCTGAGAAATTTTAGGTCTATGATATGTAGTTTTTTTATTGTTAATTAAATCTAATGCTGTGTTTTGCATACGCTTCACGTTTTTCGTTTTCAATCTCATAAATTGTTTATAATGACTTTTGCTAAAATTTCAAAATCAAAAGTTATCAAAACTATGGGACTGTGAAATATTATTTTTT
>NW_023458556.1:101919257-101922434 GCF_013731165.1 Rhagoletis pomonella | reverse complement strand
TTTTTTGGTAGAAACGAAAACACCATTACTAACAAAATACTTCCGCAGCCGCTACTCCAACATGCCGGGCATTCACTTGGCACATCTGCATTTATTCTGCTCAGGTATGAGCTCAACCTGTTGCAGTAGCCAGAACCAAGTTGGGCTTTTGTTGTAAAAGTCTACCGAGGCAGACGAAGCTCTCTGTCGTCAACGACTGGTGGTTGTGTACCCAGAACGGCATTGACTGGTCGAGAGTCTATGTAACTCGATACTGACTTCTGACGGGCCGTGGCGGGGGTTCTTCCGCAAGCACATGTCTGTTCGGGTGCCCACGACGGTGACACCCTACTAGGAATTGCTTGCAGAGCATTGTGTGATGCTGCTTAATCGGGACCATGTGCGCCTCGTCGTGCAGGTGATGTTGCGGCGACATCATAAGGCCTTAATGCCGTGTTTTGGCAGGACTGCAGCTTCATCCACTGCGTCCTTATTAGTCCCCGCGACCACACAGGCGCTGAATAGTTCAGAACCGGCCGGCCAATTGCCGTGTAATTTGCCAACAACGTTTCTTTGTCTTTGCCCCAGCTGCTGCCGGACAGCTACTTGAAGACCATGTTGCGGCTTTGTACTTTGTTGACAATTCTGGTTGTATGCGCCGAGAAGTAGAGCAGACTGTGGAAGGTTACTCCGAGGATCTTCGGGTTATTCACCATCGGAACTGGTTCGTCATCGACTTGAATACCCAGTTGCAGTCTGACTTCCTTCGTCCAAGTGGTAAAAAGCGTTGCTGAGGAGAAAGCTCGGCGAGATAACCGTTTACTTTCGATTGTCGAACAATCATCAGCATAAGAGACAATCGAGACTCCCTCTGGTGGTTGAGGGAGCTTTGTAATGTAAAAGTTAAACAGTAGCGGGGAAAGGACATCACCCTGTGGAACCCCCTGTTTTATTTTCCTGAGTTTGCTCGATTTGTCTCTAAACATTACCGACGAGTGTCGACCACTCAGATAATTCTATATCTTCTAGTAGCGTGGAGTGGCTGACGGTGTCAAACGCCTTTGACAGGTCCAACGCTACTAGAATAGTTCTCTCACAGGGACGGTTACGGTTAAGGCCACGTGTTATCTGAATGTTTATGGCGTTAAGTGCTATTGTTGTACTGTGCACTTTACGGAACCCATGCTGATGCTTCGCTGGGGTCAGGTGGTTCGTGAAATACGGGAGTAGCAAGGGCTCTAGTGTCTTCGCTACCGGGGAAAGGAGTGTTATCGGTCGATAAGAATCTCCTTTGTTGGCTGGTTTCCCCGGTTTGAGCAGTGGGACCACTTTCCCCACATTCCCGATGTCAGGGATGATGAGAGTGGTCATTGACAAATTGAGGACCTCCGTTACGTACGCTACTTCCGCAGGACCCAAATTTTTCAGCAGCAACATGCATATTCCGTCGGGACCCATGGCTGTGGAGGCTTTCGCCTTCCCGATGGCCACCTGAACTTCACCGCAAGTGAAAGAAAGGGGGGGCACAAGTTGTTGGCGGTTTGTGCAGCCTTCTGGTCACTCGGCGCTTGGCTTTGTCCACCGGAGGATGCAGTATGAACTGCCGGCTAAAATAGCACGCGTATCGCTACGGATCCGACGAAGCATGGTCGCCGAAAGAAATTTCGACCCTGTCGTCGTGCTTCCTCGGGTTGGATAGTGACCTCACGGTTGACCAAAGCTTACTCACACCAGAGGTGAAGTTACAAGTCTTCAGATGCTCTTCCCACTTCTTCCGCTTATGTACGTTCACTAGTTGCCGAATCTCCGCGTTGAGATCCCTGATACGGGGATTTCCGGGATCGGCCTGATGAAGGCTGTGACGCTCACAGCCGCTTCAGCAGGAAAATTTGAACGTGGGTCCGTAATGCATCCAGCCGGTATGAAGCGAGCTGCAGCAGCAGTGACAGCCCTGCGGAACTTACGTTCACCAAGGTGGACGTCGGTTGGTGTGGGGAGCGCAGCGAAGGTGCTCTCAGTTGATATATGTCCGGTGTTCCGCGGAAGCAAAGTCGTTTGGTTTACCAATCGAGATGACTATGGGCAGATGGTATGATGCCAAAGTTAAAGCGCAAACAGTCAACGACGTAGCGTAGGTGGGTGCGTCGTCGTTCATTGTGTAGAATGTCGAATCGTCTATCTGCTCAGCCAAGTCTGTTCCCCTACGATCGTTTAACAGGCTTGAGTGCCAAAGACCGTGGTGCGCATTAAAGTCGCCTACTACCATACGGTTTTCACCTCTGAGGAGCGCACATATATCAGGGTGATATCCTGCTGGGCAGCAAGTGACAGGGGGTATGTACACAGTAAATATTTCGAGCTCAACATCGCCTGACCGGATAGCAATCCCTGATATTCTAGGGTGGTATCCCTGCGGTCGATGTCTGCTTCAATAAGACGATACTGCACGGTGTGGTGCGTGATGAATGCTAAACCACCACTATTATCTCGCTCGCGATCTCGACGGTGCACGTTGTACCCGGCACAATTCAACAATGTTGAATTGCTGTGCATTTTCGTCTCTTGGACCGCAGCTATCAATATACCATGCCTTCCCATGAAGACGGTTATCTCCTCGATCTTGCTCTGAAGTCCGTTACAGTTAAATTGAAGGAGCTTCATGTGGTTCGGGAGACGTGTTGTTATGCGGGGTGTGAGGGATGTGTGTGGCCTTGCCGCCATTGGCTGTGTGCGCTGCTGTGGAGGTTGCCGCCCTGTGGTGATAGCGGGTGGCGTCGCAGTTGGGGTTTGCGACCGAGCAGCGCAACACGAGCCCTCGAAGTTCCCCGTCCAATCTCGCGTGGTGCGCAGACCTGAACATGACCTAAAGTGGCACCAGCCAAAGCAGGTGTTGCACTTGACTGCTGTGGTGTTTGTGTGGAGCTGCTCAGGTGGACTGGGGTTAGCCGTGGAGGCTGCTCTGTTTGAGCAGCAGGGGGCCACAAACGATGTGGTCCACTGCCGATGTGTCCGTAGTCCTGAGCAGACTCTGAGGTGACTCCACCCTTCGCAAGCATTGCACTTGACTGCGGTGGAGTTGTGGTGTAGTCGGCTCTGGCATACACAGCAGGTGTAAGTTTCTGCCCTGGGTTTGACTCGATGCCAGCCCTGAGCGGAAGAATGTAGCGAATGTAGCTCTATGGACGAACAACTTCTGAG
>NW_023458556.1:101916489-101919157 GCF_013731165.1 Rhagoletis pomonella | reverse complement strand
TTTTTTTTTTCTAAAAATTACTAGTTAGTTTTTAACCCTTAATTTGTTAAACAATCGGTAAATAATACAAATTAAGTTGCTTTTTAAAACTACACTTTCATTTCAACAATTTGGTGTTTAAATTGCATCGATATACGTTTTGGTTTTCAAAATACAGCACTCGAAATTTTAATACTTTACCTGCATGAAATAAGCTGTGAGCCACTGTATGTGGACGACATCTTCGCTATTATCAAACGTAATGACGCGAATATTATTCTAGATACCCTTAACAATTATCACAATAAACTCAAATTTACCATGGAAAGTGAGAAAGACTCAAAAATACCATTCTTAGACGTATGCATTTACCGAGAAAAGCGAAATCTCCTTTTAGACTGGTACTCAAAACCAACCTCTTCTGGGCGACTGATAAATTATTTTTCATCACAGCCGAGAAAATATAAAATGAACACCGCAAAAAACTTAATCCACAAAGTACTGACGATAAGCTACACACAGTTCCATGACACTAATATAGAGAAAATAACCAATATCCTAAAAAGCAATAATTATCCTGTCAAATTAATACACGAACTCATAAATCAGGAAACAATAAAAAACAGCAACCAGCCAAACACAAAATCGAGTACGGAAACGACAAAAAGCGCAAAGAAATTCTACAGTGTTACATACATTCCCAATCTTACTGATAACTTTGATCACAAAGTAACAAAAACACAAAACACAACACTTGCATTTAAATCGAATTACACCCTTTCGACAATATATACAAAAACAAAATGTCCAGTCGATGTCCACCAACAAAGCAACGTAGTCTACGAAATTAAATGCAAAGGAAAGGAAACTGAAACATGCGGAAAAGTGTATATCGGAACAACGAAGCGGCCTTTAGGTGTTCGACTAGGCTAGGGATGCCCAAATCAGCACATATGTATGTGTCGCGGGCAAGAATGATAGAATACAAGATTGCGCCGATCAGAGAGGATTTTTGAGAATAACTTTTGTGTGACGTCACACTGGTGCAATTGCGAGAGAGAAATGCCAAAACGTGAGCAAGAATGGAAGAAGAAAAAATGTTGCAAGGAAAACGTAAACAAGTTGCACAAGTGTGACGTCATGCAAACAACGATTCTGTCAAGTTCGTTAAGAGAGGAATAGCGGTCCGAGATCGGCGCAACCTTTGTATTCTCTCAATCGTGTGTCGCGGGCGACTGCGCGTGCAAAGCTTTGCACAGCGGTGCTGGGCAAGCGCGGAAGCAAAAAGTTATCGGAAGGGGAAAACGAAGTCAACAGAATAGTGAGATTGTATGTGTGACAGTGATGGAAAATGAGTGTGCATTGTGCCATTTTCGGGCCTTTCGGAAGCAGCCGGCACCTTCAGCACAATCGATTGATTTTCGGCACTATTTTTGCGTAACTCAATGCAACTAATAAATATTTCTTTCGGATCCGCAATTAAAAATTTTTTTTTAACATTTAATCGTATGTGCTTAAACTGATAAATGATATAAACATATAAACGCAAGCAGAAGAATCTCGCTTCCACATTCTGCATATGTGCTTAACATTTTTGTTTAAACCAATTTGTCCAAATTTCATCTCTAAAGCAAATATTAAATATCATTTAGTATATACTTTAGATTTAAATAATTATTTTTAGTGGTGGGCGAGTCCGAGATGTTTAAATGATCGAGATAGTACATTCAATTCGCGTCGATTTTTGAGAACTTTTTTCGTTGAAGGTGTTGCACTTTTTCTTCCATACTGAAATTTTTGTACATCCAATTTGTATAAAGAAAATGCAAAAAAATATTAAAAATCAACATGAATTCTTAGCTGCACTTTCACTTTATAATACTAAAATTTAATCGAGTATAAAACTGCATACCGTCAGTTGGTGTCGAACACTCATGCGGTGAGGATGTGATCGCGCTTTTATTGATTTTATTGCCGTCAAAAAGCATTTTCGTAAAAGCGCTAGCACAACCTAGGGTCGGAAAGGCCTCTCGCACCCTTCCCTTTCGTTTCGACAAAAATTACGTACGAAAGGATGTAGTAAAATTTTATTTTGACAAACAAAAAAAAAACATAAAAACATGAGATCATGAGATCATTACAACGTACACCAGCAAAACAAAACAATTTATCACAACTTAAGCACAGAAAATGTTTCACAATGCATTTACCTTTTTTGTTCCTTATAAAAATACAGTTTATACTAAATACATCAGAAAACATAAAAAAATAAAATTTCTAAACTTTGTGCAAAACTCGGGAAAATTTGCATACAAATTTGCAACTTTCTATTCAGACTTTTTAACAAAAATTTTGAAAATGAAGTTTTGCAGCCCATAAAAATTTAGTTGATTTTTGGATTGTTTTTACTGAGAGTTTCTTCCATACAAACTACTTATATTCGACATTTTTTGTATGTGGAAGACACTGTCAACAAAAAATAAATAATTGCAAAAAATCAACGAAATTTTCTGGTAACTTCAGACTTCCACTTTACTAATTGGCTCAAAAGCTACATTTTCAAAATTTTTCTAAAAGATCTGATTAGAAATTGTGATTTGATGAAAGAGTCTCCGAGCCAATAATTTTGTACGGCACGGTACTTATAAGAAATCTAGGTTTCACGAAAGAAAAACAATTAAATATAAGG
>NW_023458556.1:101878313-101916389 GCF_013731165.1 Rhagoletis pomonella | reverse complement strand
TTTAAGTCTCTAAATAAAGTTCTACAGGGTAATTACGTGCGTAGATTTGAGGACGAAATTAAAACGAACCCAAAGGCATTCTGGCGTTACGTAAAATCCAAAAAGTCCTGCTCTAGCATTCCTTCGGAGGTGTTCTACAATGGAAACTACGCTTCCTCTACCAAAGAGGCTGCTGACCTTTTTGCGGACTTTTTCAGTTCTAATTTTGAACCGGTGGAATCAATTGCACACGATAGAGGGAACTCTACTTCCTCTGTTAATTTTGGTTCTCTCTCTCTAACTATCGATGATGTTTGGGATGGTATCCAGCACATCAAAAGCTCATGGCAAGTAGATGTTGATGGTTTCTCATCTTTTTTTTTCAAAAACTGTTCAGCGCTTGCTTATCCACTTATGTTAATGTTTAATAAATCGTTAGAATGTGGACAATTCATAGATGCTTGGAAAGTTACTTCTATCACGCCTATTTTCAAAGCTGGGAATAAAAACGACATCGCGAACTATAGGCCCATTTCCAAACTTTCAACGGTTTCAAAGCTTTTTGAGTATATTATAAAACAAAAACTATACTTCGCTGTAAAACATGGCAGGTCTGCTGTCACTAATCTCGCTGTTTTTTCAGACTTTTGTATGTCGGCTTTCAATAACAGACTTCAAGTTGATGTGGTTTATACGGATTTTTCCAAGGCTTTGGACAAAGTCTGTCACTCAACTTTAATCTCTAAACTAATAAAGTTTGGGTTTCACTCGATTTTCTTAAAATGGATAAAGTCGTACCTTTTCAATAGGAAATCTGTAGTCGTTGTTGATAATGTCTCTTCTTATGCTTTTATTGCCTCTTCCGGTGTTCCGCAGGGCAGTATTTTGGGCCCCTTGTTCTTCGTAATTTTTATTAATGATCTCAATGTTTTCATTTCTCTTAGTTTCTTTTATACGCTGACGACTTAAAAATTTTTAAAACAGTATCAAGCCTGTCTGATTCATACAATCTTCAGTCGGATCTCAACAATGTCGTGGAATGGTGTGATAAGAATCGACTTCAACTAAACATCAAGAAATGTTCTCATGTGTCATATTCTAAGTGTAAGCATTTAACCTCTACCTCATATTTTATAAAGAACTCGCGTCTTAATACTCTCAATGAAATTTCTGATCTGGGTGTAATCTTTGACTACACTTTCCAGTTTATTGGCCACTTGAATTATGTCATTGCCAAATCTTATTCTACACTTGCCTTCATTCGACGTTTTGCTTCCGACTTTACGGATCCATACACTTTAAAGTCACTATTTGTTTGCTCGTTCGGTCTAAGCTGGAGTATGCCGTCTTTATATGGAGCCTATATCACCAGTGCCACATCAGTAGACTCGAACGCATTCAGAAGAATTTTCTTCGTTTTGCAATCAGATCGTTAAACTTCGCTGACCCGATTCCTTCTTACAACGCAAGGAGTGCATTATTAAACTTAAAATCTTTGCAGGGTAGAAGAAGTATACTTTCATTCTGTTTTGTTTACGATATCATAAACGGGATAGTTGACTCTCCATTACTCTTAGAGCGCATTACTTTTCATATCCCACAAAAAAATCTTCGGAGTAATGACTTATTCTTCCTAGAGCGGGTTAGAACTGTTTATGCCTCGATGTCACCTTTGCTTAGAACATTGAAAGAGTTTAACCAGATTTCAAGTTCCTTGGCTTTTGATTTTTCGCTATCTAAATATAATTTCAAATTATCGCTCAATCAATTTTTTACATAGCTACTTATTATGTATGTACATATAATTGTTCAAATATAGTTAGTTCTATGTAGTCTGTATGAAATTTTGTATTTCTAGATTACTATTTGAATGAATAAATAATAATATCAACACTGTTTCACTGGCGCGACAAAGTACTTGCTGCAGCGATTTGAGCGTACCCAATTTTTTACCGATAATAACTCATGCGAGGGATTTGGGTATTGGGCATTTTACAAGCCTATTAGGAAGTATACATATCTGTGTTCGTATAGAATAGTAGTTTATGTCGGAAGACTGACTTTAGTATAATGAACCATTCGCCGCAGCATACGATTGCGAAAGACTCACTGGCGCCGAGTCGTTGAAGAACTCTTGGAAAATAAACATAAAAGAGGCAGTTGCGATGCTAGCAAGTCAATATTCGTATAAAGTCTCATAAAAAATTCCTTTTGGTTTAAAGAATATAGGAAATGGTACATTTTACTAAAGCCAGCCTCCCGACATAAGCTACTATTTCATACGAACACAAATATATTCGTCTACAAATAATGTTGATTCTTTTAATTAAGTCCTAAGATAAGTTTGTGAACCTTATCAGTGTTCTATGTAGGAACCAAAATCAATTCCCTCGCCAATTAGAACTTTTGCTTTAAAAGAAAAATATACATAGCGCATTTACTCAATACTTGGTCTGGCATCACTGTTTGAGCATTGATGTGCCCAGCTCACTGTTGCCAAGGTCGTGCATTTTGCACTAAATTTAGTGCTTTTGGGAAACCAAAAAGCCACAATAACTGGAATTCAATGCTTGGAGCGTTATTTAGTGATGCTTTTTTAATTTAAGCACACCGAATGCATAGGTACATATGTATGTATGTATACACTATACACTAATATTCTACATTAAGATGGAATTCATTTACTGAATAAAATGTGAGGAATAGGTAAACTAAATATGTTTTGCGTTGTTATAAATGTATTGAAATTAATTTAATAATAAAAACGTGAGGAAATGGATATGTATATACACTTTTTACTGAATCAAAAAAATTACTAAACATGATAATAAAAACTTGGCGCTTTTGTTTTGGAAAAATTGGCTTTTTCTGGTGGCCTGATGCCACACTGGCTCAGTTGTCGCAAAAGTACACATACATACACGCATTTTTACTTGAAAATAAGTATGTAGTGGTTAAAATGTATACGTTGCCATCTCCGTACAGCTCACTTCACCTCGCCTAACACGCTCGCGTGCTCGCAGTTTGCCGTGCATCCCTAGACTAGGCGAACATGAAGCGGACATAAGAAAACAGAAAAGCAGTACAGCATTATCACAGCACATTTTAGAAAGTGGACACACAGCTGACTTCGCAAATACAAGTATTATTGATAAAGAAAAACTACAGCAAACCCGATACGCAACAGAGAGCCTTAAGGGCTAACTATAATATGAATAAGCTGCCGTAACTGACTGTCAGAAAATGAACGAAAAGTCTGTCAAATGCATAAGCAACGTAGTGTAGACTTTTAGGTGGCTATATTTTACTTACATGAGTTCAGTGTTGCCACATTTATTAGATATAACAATAGCCACTATCAAGCAGTTTGTTGTAGATCACACAATTATAGTAACCTAGAAACGCCGAAGAACTGTTCGCCTTGCGAAACTTTCAGGATAACCTGGTGTTTCTGTAAAAGGAAACGCTTACGGTCCACTTCCTAATGTGGAACCAGAACTTCTTTTGACCTGTGTTATATGTAGGACTGAATCGAAAAAGTTAACAAGTTGAAAAATAAGTTACCAAATTACCAAATATGATAAATATAGAAAAAAATTACCAATTTCGGTAAAAAAATGTCAATGCGGCAACACTGCATGTGTTACATATGTACATACATGCGCAGAGAGCCTTAAGGCTCTCTGATTCCATACGGAAGGTGCGATCAGTATCGCTTTTTCCTTAAGCAAATGACGTTTGGCGATACTTGACGAAACTTGATGTTAAGCACATTATAGTTTCAGCTTGCTTATTCATATTATTTGGAATCATGCAAAAACGAGATATGACAATTAATAAGAAGGAAGACACAAACAACATTGCGGCCGCATACATTACTTGTTTATATAAATAAAATTTTCAGTAAGGACAAAACTACCATATCAGGTGGTATGGGTATTTCTTTAGTGATTAAGTTTTTAAATATTTATGTATATCAATGTTTGAATATCTAAATAATGTAAGTTGGTTTGTTATTTAATTAAATTTGTTGTTGTATATGTACACATATTCATTTGTTTTTCGATTAACACTTAATGTGAGTGATTTTTTTGTGTTCTTGTATATTTGTCTTAACAGAGAAAATAAACAATACCCTTGAAGATGATAGAAAAGTTTTAGCGAAACGTCGGGTAAAAAGTTGAATAATGTAATTTTATTTGCACCAAAGCTTAAAGATCAGGCTAGCCTATAAACATAAAATTAAACAAATTTGAACTGATCGGACAAAAATATATAGTCCAGTGTTATAACCAAGCAATATTCTTTATCACCGCCAAGCCAGCGTGTCCCGCTAATAGCCTTTTCTGCAATGGTCTTGGTCACCTCTATTGCGTCTGTCGTTGAGCGGTTTTTCCTAAACCCAAACTAGAAAAGCGATAATTGGTTTTCGGTGTATGTTTCCAGGCGGATTTTAATTATATGCTCAAACACTTTACCTGTGTTGTTGAGCATGGCATGTGGTGGTATGCTGAAGGCGAGGATCTATCGGCAGACTTTGGTATTAGTACCAGTCTATGTTGCTTCCATATGCTTGGAAATATACCATCTTTCAGACATGCGCTAAAAACATTTGCGAATATGTTGGGGTTGCAGGTTATGGCTCTCTTCAGGGCAGCTTTTGGAACCCCATCTGGGCCAGGAGCTTTTTTAAGTTGTAATTTATTACCCTCATGTGTTACCTCCTCTGCAGTCACGGCTGGGATGCTATCTATAGGCACAGCTGCATTTTCTCTATCAAAGTCGATATGCTTTGGGAAGAGTGTCCCCACTATGCGCGGCTGAACTCTTCAACCTCTTTAGCACAGTCGTGTATACAAGGCTCCATGGGATATTTTCAACATCGTTGCACAGTTCTTTAAACTTTTTGCGCTTGCTTTTTGCTTGGTATTGAATGCTTCTCTTTAATGTCTAAAGTTATTTGTCCCTCGTGCACGCTGGCATGCTCGTCTTGCGAGGTTGCATTCTGTCCGTATCGCTGCTATGTTGCTGTTCCAGCAGTATGCAGGTATGCGTTTATTTTTACAGCGACGTCGCAGCATTGCAGCATCGCATGCAGCCGTTTTCGCGCGCATAAGATTAACAGCTGCAACTTTTGAGGGGCCCGTAGCATCGGAACCGGTGAAAATCTCCTCAAACAGCTTCTCATCGAGCCGCGATTCCAGTTGGATTTAGACGGCTTATCTTGCAGTGGTCCTATATTAAGGATAATAGCGCGGTGGTCACTTTGAGTATAGCACTCACTGATGTGCCAGCTGGTGTTTTTATACAAGCTTTCCCTTATGCATGCAAGATCGATTACTGATCCTACCCCGTTCTTGCTATATGTATGCTCGCTACCTGTATTTAGGAGAATAACATTCAGCGACGCTAATGCATTCAACTGAGCTTTTCCTTTTGGGTTGGTCTTTTTGCTGCCCCACTCAACAGCCCATGCATTGAAATCGCCTGCAATCAGTGCGGCTCCCCTTTCTTTGGCGTCGTCTACCAACGCGTCTATAATTTGATTGAAGGCACTAAGATCAAAGCTTGGCGGTATGTAGCAGCTATATACGTACAGGTGGTTAATTTTAGAACATACTGCTCACTAAAGATGACAACATCCACGGCAAGTTCATAAAACGTTTCATTGAGCTGGTCTTGCGCTGCTTGGCAGTGTTTTAAATTTAGTTGGAGGCACTTCATTTCGAATTTCGTTTAGTAGCTCCTAATTTGGCTTTCGCTTCCTGGAACGACGCACACATTCGGTTACCTGCCGCATGGTTAGTGTTTTTCTCACCCCTCTTAGTGCACAACACGCACGACGGCTCCTTTGTGCAGGACTTGGTCTTATGGTCTTTGCTACCGCACTTTAATCATAGGGGCGATCGGTAGTCCTGGCTTCGCCAAATGACTAAAGTCGCGGCATTTGTAACACCTTGTTACCGAGTCTTTAGCTCTTATGCGGCAGATAACCCAACCAATTCGTATCTTCGCCATTTCCAGAAGCTTGTGGGCCATCGCGGTCGGCAGGCTAATTGTGCACGTTTGCGTACCGCCATATGCCGTACGCATCGAGCGTATCGCTGAGAGTTGAATGCACAAGCCGTCCATATTTTCATTTAGCGCTTTTAGGACTTCCTCTTTGGAGGTAATTTCATCGATGTCCTTTACTTTGAGCACTACTTCCTGTGTGTATGTATGTACATACATATATGCATGTGTGTATGTTGAAAGAGAATATAAATAAAGTCTGATAAAATACAATACTTACATATGTTTCTGAATTTCTTTGGTGTTGGTAAGGGTAAAATTTGCGAAGATGTAACGCATAGCCCAGAAAAATATTTCGAAGGGCTAGACAGAGACGAACCAGTTGGTAACCAGCCTGAGACCAGTTGGGAATCATTTTGCGCCTAGTCCAAAGCTAGTTACTTTCGTACCATTTGGTTGACTTGAGCTCCAGTGGCCGTTTTGAGGCGTTTGAAGGCCTTTTAAGGTGTTTTTAACGTGTTTCTGGACGCTGGGAGTGCCGTATTTTTGGGTACTGAACGCCCCTCGGCAGGCAATGGCAAACCTCCGAGTGAATTTCTGCCATGAAAAACAGCTTATCATAAAAATACAATCGCAGTTCGGAGTCGGCGTAAATCTGTAGGTCTCTCTTCTTTGTGTGACAACATCAATGCGCACGCCACAAATCAGAAAAGATGCTTGGCCAAACACTAACATAAGTAGGTGTTAGAATCAATCTATTAATATCGTTGTATTATTTTAGTATCTACTAGTAATAATTCCCCGAAAATCGGGGTGCTGCGTGGTCTAAAAAATCTGCATATTTCTTTATTCTAAAAACCACATGCATTGCTTTTGGTAGTTAACTTCAACTCTGTATTTGGGCAAGATCGTACTCTACTCAATACGCCGTACGTTAAGCAATCTTCTTGCTAGGGCCTGACCTTGAGATTTATTTATTGTTATTGCGAACGCTACAATAATTTTGAACTGGCGACGTTTAAATATAAAAACAAGTGTTGATTCGCTGGGCTGTTAATTTATATGGGATAGATAGTTCGAATCACACGTTTAAAGTCCATTAACTAACCCTTTATATGTACATATTTGTATTGCGGCATCCAAACTATTACATTGTAATTCTTTAACTATTAGGCGAGACCATTAACTAACCCTTCATATGTACATATTTAGGTTATGGATTAGCATCACCTGCTCCTGTGGATATTCAGAAACGAAAGTAGATATCGACGCCATTTATACTCCGGACAACATATTAACCGTTTCTTTATGAACTATCGTACAGTGCTTATTTTGTGGACGCGAAATTAATCGATCCTTCGAGGGGTTTTGATTAATTACACCAGGCTGAGGTTCAAATACCCAATCGGCTAAATCTCGCAAAATAATCTCTTGTGGCACTAATCTTAATTTTTTATAGTCTGGGGAGAGTTCTCGCCCTTCTGTAACCCGCAAGAGAAAACTGAAATAACCAGATTCTCTGAGACGCATATTTATCGAGAGTTTAAAATACTTTACCGTTCCCTCAGTTCGCCCGCCAGGATTTTTTTAAGTTTTCCAGCATTTTAAAACCATACAAAATTGAAAATAAAGAAATGAACTTGTTCAAAATTAGTGAAAATGAGAATGCGTGTGTGAGATTCAGTTTTACAATTTAAAATTGTTCAGTGCAAAATTTTAAAAATCTTTCCCTGCAAATATGTACATCGTATGATTCTTAAATCTGAAATGTTTTTGCGAAATTTTCAGATCCAGAACCTTAATTTGAAAGTAAATTTTCTCTGTACGATTATATGTAGATACATATATAGATTTATAATACAAATATAACCATATTTGCCTCAGAGAAAAACATCGAAATAAACCATGCAAGTCCAATTTTTGGTGGCAAATGTCAGTTACGCGGTTTTGCAGAATGACGATACGCGGTTTTGTACTTTAAACGACGATATATGGGTGTCTGTACAGAGGTAAAAGCAACATTTTTGTTTTGCAGATCTACCGCTGTATCACATTCGCACGAACATAGCAATGCGTTGCTCGATATGAAACAAAAACAGGGACGAAAACGAATAAATGGAACATAACAATTTTCAAATCAAAATAAAGCGCACAGCGCTATAGCGATGTTGTTGTTGATACTGTGTATGGATGTATGGATATGCAACAACGTTGTTTATGTACATATGTACCGAGCTAAAGCGAACATTTTTGCAGATCTTGCGCTGTATCGCTGCCTACATGCACACCAACGTAGCAATGCTTTGAACGATATGAAACAAAAACAGAAACGAAAGCGAATAAATGGAACAATTTTTCATTCTGTTATGTCCCGCTGAGACGCTGCCTATCGAAATGAACGTAGCAATGCTTTGCTAAATGTAAAAATTTTAAAATCTTTCGATGCAAATATTTCGAAAATGGTTCAATGAATCTTAAATGTGAAAAGTTTGTGCAAAGTTTGAGATCGAGTACTTTAATTTTATGTATAATTTGTCTCAATACGACTTGAAGATCGCTGGGAATAAGCGCCTTGTTTCAGAATAATATATACACCCCTAATGCGAATGTCGACTGGCAGTAGATAAACGACTATTAAGCGATTATCGATTAGCGATGCTATTGCGAGTGTCGCTTAGTCGCTCAATTAGCGACTGTGAATACTTTTTAATCGCTCATTCTTCTATTGCTGTTTTTTAGTCGTTGGAGTTTGCGTTTATAAAATTTACATAAGAAAGTGGTACTATAATGGATAAAAAGTAAGTCAATTGAACTGGAAGTTGTAAAAAATTGTGAAATATACATATGCATGTATGTGTCTGAATTACAGATCAAAAATTATAAGCAACAAAAGGCAACTTGCGCGGTTGTTCGTACTGATGCAGGAGAGTGAAGACAGAGGCAAAGGAATTTCCTGAAAGAGTAGGGTAGGAAGCTGCGCTTCTATTGGAAAATATACATATACAATATTTCTTGTGCATATAACTCCGGCTACGCCATCCACAGTGTTTTTGCGCAGAACCAACATCAAAAGTTTATACAAAAAAACTGCATAATTTATTAATTGACTAGTGCTCGGAAATTTGAAATCTTTATTTTAAATTAAAGTTGAATTCTTTCAATACACTTGTTATGTTGTTATGTTAAAATTTTTAAACTCGGGTCACGCGTTTGGACACAAAAACCCAACATCATTGTACAAAAAACTTAACCGTACCGTATTTCTTAAACTTCCATAAAGTTTATTAATGAGGAAAACAGCTTTTCCTGCAAATCATGTAAAGCCTAAGAACTGTGAAGCATCGGGAACGCAACTTCTATTCATAAAACTCACACGTGTACATACACCTTCAAAGTCCAAGGGATCCGAGGAATCTCGCAATTCCCTCCTTGCTTTAGCTAACTCTACTAATCTATTAGCTTCCGCATCATCTTCCTCATCACTAAACCATATTTCAACTGTGTCCATTTTTTAAATTTTATAATAAAAGCAATTATTTTAAAAATGATGTAAATAAAACACTCAAGAAACAAATGTAAACAAACAAACAGCTGTTTACAATTCTGTCAACCATTCACAATAGTACAAATTTTTATCGATCAAGTTACACAATAGCAAAATAAAAGATAATCGACTCGATCGACAAATTTCTATTCTACTGCCAGTCGACACTCGCAATAGGGGCCATAGATTGCAAATTTTTATACAGACAGGACTAAAAAGTAGAAAATAAATAAAATAAAACTTTTTAATATACCACGCCAACCAAGTAGAAAATAATCGGCCCTATCCTGAGTTTCACCTGGAAAAAAAATCACCCGAAAATTTGTCATTCGCCCATAGTAAAACCATGGAAACCAAATGTGAAAAGTGAATCGGTTCGGGGAAAATGAAACTCATGATAAGGCTGAATATTTCTCAGTCCCATAGAATTTGTTTAGATGAGTTTTGATCTAAAATTTTAGCAAAAGTCATTATAAACAATTTATGAGATTGAAAATGAAAAACGTGGGGCGCATATAATAGACTTGAAGTGATATGAAAAGTAATATTTGTATGTATGTGGGTATGTGAATAACGATCGCTTAAAATTATGAGGTGGGTTTTGTCGAAGGCTGAGGTATGCTCAGCCGCTCCAGAGTCCAGCGAAGGTCCCACTTACCCCCACCAAATAAAACAATGATTTGTGTATTAAGTCGAACACACCCACACACACACGCGGCTATCTAGAATATCGGCAACTTGTCGTGCAGGGGAGAGAGGGAGATAAAGAGAGAGAGTCAGCAGTCGGTGTCGGAGATTATTCGGCGGGTATTTGTACGGCGACGGGAGCGCTACTTGTGACAACAAGATTGGCAGTGGTACGCGTCAGTCGTAGCGAAGGGCGTGGCGATGAGAGCAGTCGCGGTGGTTGTGACGGCGACTGCGACGGCAGCCTGCAGTTCCCTTGCAGTGGTAGTGGCGGCCTCAGCGGTGACGTTGACAGTGGCCCATATAATGATGTGGGCGGCAGCGACCTCCAGCAGTGGTGTTGTATGTGGCCCTGATTATGGCGAGGGCGTATGGGGCCCCTTTTAACTACGACGGTGACAGCGGTCCTGGACGGCGATGGTTGACGTTCGCAGTAGCGATTACCGTACTCGTGACGGGTAGCAGCGGCGGCCTGGGGCGACGATAATTGCGGCGGCCCCAGTGATGAAGACAGTAGCAGCGGGCCCTGGTGGCGGTGATGGTGACCGCGACCTGGTTGGCGATAGCTAGCGTTCGCAGTCCTCGGTGATGATGACGGGCGGCCAACGGTTGTAGCTTCGGCCTTGGGGGCGGCAGTGGTAATAGCGGCCCCGGTGATGAGAGCAGCGGTACGGGCCCTCGCGGTGATGATGATTATTGCGGCGGCCCTGGATGACAGTGAGTACAAATCGCGATTCTTTGTGTTGCTGGCGGGCGGTCCTCGGCAGAAATGCCGGCCTTTGGGCGGCAGTAGTAGTAGCGGCCCCGGTGATGATGGTGGTGGCGGCGGCCCTGAATGGCAGCGAGTACGATTAGCGGTCCTCGGTAATGTTTGCGGGCGGTCCTCGGTAGCGATATCGGCCTAAGGGCGGCAGCGGTGTTGGCGGTCCACATTGGTGACCTGGACAACTGATCATTAGTGCGGTCCCCCAGGGCGTCGAAAGGTTGCCCAGTCAACCCGTATGTATTCGTGGTCGCTAGGCGCTGCAGGGGGTGGTTCGCCCCCTTCAACGCCCGCTATCCGCGCGGTATCGTAAGCAGGCAGGTGTGCTCGGAATTGGGCAAGCCCAAACGGGTCACGCCCCCTGTGTGCTTGAGACCGTGTCCAAAAATGGGTCTAGCCCATAATGGTTTAGGAGTGTTGCATGAGTGGTATTCCCCCTTCTTACAGACCCCTTCAACCAGTCGCTTATTGCGCATTTTGTGTTTTGCGTAACGAATTTCTTCCCTATTTTAGTGCGCATGGTTGTCTAAGTTGGTGTTTGCGAAATTTGTACGCGCTTGCCATGCCAGGTTCGTGTATACGTAATGTGACCAACCGTACTTCTTTCGGAAGTACAGTACTTCTTTTTTCGCTCTTGTACTTCGTACTTCGAAGTACAGTCAAATGTACTTCTTTGCGATATTTTGTACTTCAGGAGGGAGATTCTGTAACTAGTTACGACAATTTTCGGATCGCTATCGCACTTTTTGACGCATGATATAAATGTTTTTGCGTCAAAAAGTGCGATAGCGATTCGAAAATTGTCGCTAACTAGTTACAGAATCTCCCCCAGGTCCTGTACTTCTCCGATCTTCTGGACGACCGTTACATGGCCTGGGCGATATATTCATTCAAACCATTAAAGTCGCCGGGGACCGATGGCATCATACCTGCACAGCTGCAAACGTCTCTGAAGGTATCGTGCAATTGGTTGGATCCTATTTATGCGAACAGCGTGAGGACAGGGTACGTCCCCAAGGCTTGAAGGGTGGTAAGTGTTGCGTTCATCCCGAAGGCCGGAAAAGATTCTCATTTTTCCTCCAGGGATTTTAGCCCTATCAGTCTCTTCGTTTTTGCTAAAAACGCTAGAGAGACCGCTAGATCTGTACATAAGAAACGCGATTCCTCATGACATGACATGAAGTGGGCTGTCAGGTGATCGCCTATGTAGATGATGTGAAACTTTTGATTAAAGTACGATTTCTATACACCCCTTTTTGATCTGGCTCAAGGTTACCTACATAGGTGGGCGATCAACGGCGGCTGTCGTGGAAGCCTAACATTGAGGAAAGGGTAGTAAAGGTGTCGGTTGCCTGGTACCACCGTACGGGAGCTATCGGTAAAAGGTGGGGTCTATCGCCCATATTAATTCATTAGCTTTAGGAAACCAGATTTAAGCCTATATTGTTTCAAGGAGCCTTTGCCTGGTGGAACTCACTAGAGAGGGCTACACTTGTAAAACAGGAATAGGCGGAGCATTAGGAACCAAACCTACACTGGCGCTTAACATACATATGTTGAGCACGGTGCCTGCGGATATTGCAGACAGAATTGTCGCAGCACAAGCTGATATTACGCTAAAGGAAACCGGGTCCTTTTGTGTCATAAAAAGGGAAAAGAAGACGTTTCTCTGCTGCAGCAAATGTTTTCATAGGGCACTTTAAAAATTTTAGCTCTCAGGGGCTAGGGATGGGGGTTCTGACTTGTCATTCGAACGATACTATCGATATTGAGTAAGTATCGATACTGAGGGTATAAAAATGAGTACTTTAATACTTTGAAAAGTACTCGTAGTATCGAATACTTATTAAAAAACACACTTTTTAAATTTTTTCTTCCATTAGCAACCCAATTTTCTTTGCATATATGGATTACTATCATTAAATTTTGTCCATCACTTAAAATAAACTGAAATTGCGTGTAGTCTGTTGCATAAGTTCAGCACGGTTTCTAACCATTGAACTTTACCAACTAAGTCCACTAGCTATTAAACTGCCAATTACTGTGAGCTTGAAACGTTTTCGTACAATACATTCCTAATTTCGCTATTTTTATTCCTTTTTAATAAAATTCGCTGAAAATGTCCTGTCTGTTCGAAAAATGTAACGTAAAAGCCGGTTCGGACCGTTTTGTGGCGTGCTGGCTTTGCGATGAACTGTCTCATTTAAAGTGTGCTGGTATTAATGGGAGAGTTCTGGATATGATTATTGGAGACAATGGACTTCGCTGGTCATGTCCAAAGCATAAAAAAACTGTTGTGGGTCTCTGTAAACTATTTATAACCGCTAAAAATGGATTTTCGGAGATAGGCAAAGAGCTAAAACTTCTCAACGAGAAGTTCAAGAAGTATGAGGATGAATTCAAAGAATTTAAATTATTAGATACTTCCTCCTCTCCTTCTCCTGGAAAAGGTCTAAAAATACGTAGGAGAGGCGTGGAAAATATTGTGTTGAATCCCATCACTGTGGACCTTGATCTTCCGCAGAACCGCCTACTTTTGACTCCAGCTATGAACAAAGAACTCATAAGTTTTAACACACCGATTCCTCAGCGGACAGAATCTCCCCAACTACGTCCTTCTTCTACTGGAGTTTCACTAAATTCATGTTCAACAGCTTCATCTCAACCCTCTACCACATCTGTAGCCGTCTCCGATTGCGTCAACACCGTTCCAAAGGAAGTAGTCGTTGCTCCTTCCAAAAACTCCACAGCTACATCTCAACCCCCTACTACATCCGGAACCATCGTTGCTCCTTCCAAAAATTCGACAGCTGTATCGCAACCCCCTACCACATCTGAAACCGTTTCCGATTACGTTAACCCCGTCCCGAGGGATTTAATCGTTGTCCCTTCCAAAAAATCGGTCTTTGTATCTAGGCTGTCGATGAGGTATCACTGTCGATGATGTGAAGGGGTATTTAACTTCCAGGCTGATAGCAAATGAGTTGCATGTACGCAGGTTCAGATTATCGTATGAAAGAAGCACTTCTTCTTTTAAAATAGACATATCTGAAGACTGCTTTGATAGAGTAATGAGCCCATCTTTTTGGCCAAGCGGTGCCTTCATTCGCGAATTTGAATTTAGATCTAGACCGCAAGGGCAAAATTTGGCTCAACTTCCGCCTTCCACCTCGGCATCAAAAAACTAATAAGTAACCTCACCATTAGCATTTACTACCAAAATGTGAGAGGTTTGAACACAAAGCTATCAAGGTTACACTTGCAGTCCCATGATTTTGACATCAAAGTACTGGTGATTACTGAAACCTGGCTCAAGCCGAATGTGTTCAACTCCGAAATTTTGTGTCCTAGGTATGAAGTTTTTCGAAATGACCGTTTAAATAAAAAAGGTGGAGGCGTCCAGAGGTTAATAGCTGTCCAGACTGACAGCGATGAAGTTGAATTCATCTGCGTTCGAATAAGATATCATTCTAATAGCGTTTATCTTGTTGCTGCTTATGTACCGCCTAACTCGAGCCTTTCTGTTTATTTAAAACCCTCCTCCTTACTGCTCTCTCTACATGCCATGGTGAAGCCCTCCGATACTGTTATTGTCCTGGGTGACTTAAATCTTGCGGGTGTTTTTGGGATCTAATAGATGGTATTCTAGTACCAAATTCCTCTCGAGATCTCTTCAATCAATTTTTGAACGATCTTTCAGACCTTAGTCTTTACCAGATCAACTCTATTAGTAATAACTTAGGTAAATGTCTGGATTTAGTTTTTGTAGACGACGTTTCCAACGTCACAATAGCCCCTAGTTTTGCTTTGATCACACCTGTTGATTCTCACCACCCACCACTAGAATTGTCTTTGATAAATTCACGCAGCTCATGTTGCCTTACCAGTAAAAAATCAAGAGCGGAGCGTTACTCATTTAAAACAGCAGATTATAGTAAACTTAGGTTAGAGATATCGAAGATAACTTGGCCCCAGCATGATGGGAATGCTGAAGATAGTGCCTTACATTTTAGAAATCCCTTACGCCATATTTTCAGTAAAATCATTCCTCTTGTTAAGGAAGCTAACGTAACGTCTAACGCTCAGTGGTTTACTGGCGAATTAAAACGCTTAAAAAATAAAAAATCCAAAGCATTTAAGCTTTTTAAAAAATCTGGCTTGTCTTCTCACTACTCCATTCTTAGGCATAAATACAATGTATTAAACAAAAAGTGTTACAATAATTATATTAACAGGGTTCGACTCAATATAGTTTCTAATCCCAAATCGTTTTACGCCTTTGTGAACACAAAGCGTATGACTAACGGTTATCCCTCAACATTGAAGTTAAATGACTTAGTCTCCAGTGACGAAAATATTATTGCCGATATGTTTGCTGGTTTCTTCGAGTCAAACTACTCTGCCAGTTCTACATCTTCCCAGCTAAATTTGAATCTATCTAGCTACCCATTCTTTCTGTCATCATTTGATTGCATCCGAATTCCATCGATATCTGCTGCGGACGTCTTCATTCATTTGAATTGTTTGAAAATTTCATATACAGCTGGCCCAGACGGTATACCCACAAGTGTTCTTAAAAGTTGTGCAGAGTATTTGTATAAGCCTCTGACAAATATTTTTAATGCTTCCCTAAAACAGGGTGTCTTCCCATCTTCCTGGAAGGATTCGTTTATCTTGCCACTTTATAAAAATGGAAGTAGGACTAACATCGTAAGCTATAGAGGAATTGCGAAGCTTTGTGCTATTCCTAAAGTTTTTGAGGCAATCGTTACGGAAGAACTATCTCACTCTTTCACTTCTGCTATTGACCTATCGCAACACGGTTTTTGCAAAGGTAAATCAACTGTATCCAATCTTCTTGAATTCACTACTTATGTGTCTAATGGGTTTAAAAACAAGCTTCGAACGGATGTGATTTACACTGATTTCAGCAAGGCATTTGATAAAGTATGTCATTCAACCGTTATATATAAACTTGATCGAATTGGTTTCCCTCCTATTCTTCTCAGCTGGCTTTCTTCTTACTTAGTGGATAGGAAACAAAGAGTAATTTTAAAAAATTGTACCTCCCGGCCAATACATGTCACGTCCGGCGTACCTCAGGGCAGCCATCATGGTCCCGTCTTGTTTATTTTATTTATAAATGACCTTCCTAAGGTGTTGAATTACTCGAAATGCTTAATGTACGCTGATGATGTTAAGCTCTTTAAGTACATTAGTACCGCAGAAGATAGGGAGCATTTGCAAGCTGACCTAACCAGCATTTTCGAGTGGTGTGAAGCAAATTCCATGTCACTCAATTTGAAAAAGTGTAAATTCATGACCTTCTCTAGAAAATCGTTCTACCCAAATTCGTATATGATATCTGACCACAATGTTGAGCAAGTGACCAATTTCATTGACCTAGGTGTAACTATGGATCCGAAACTAGAATTCAAGTCTCACATAAAGTCTTGCGTGATTAGGGCTAGAGGGTTGTTGGCTTTTCTTAAGCGCTGGGCCAAGGAGTTCAACGATCCTTATGTCACTAAAGTTCTCTTTACCTCTCTAGTTAGACCGATTTTGGAGTATGCATCTATTGTATGGAATCCTAGTTATCAAATTCATAGTGACAGGCTCGAATCAGTGCAGAAACAGTTCCTGTTATTTGCCCTAAAAATTTATGTTGGGACTCGTCTAAAAATCTCCCACCCTACAAGGATCGCTTGAAGCTTATAGATTTGCCGACGCTTCAGAGTCGTAGAGAGATGCTTGGTGTTCTTTTTTTAATTAAATTAATGAACGGAATGTAGTCCCTTTTTACTGAGTGAGATAAATCTTTGTATTCCTACAAGACCCACGAGACATGTTAAACCTATTGTGTTGAGTATTTGTAAATCAAACTTTGAAATTCATGATGCTTTTCGGTGTTTATGCCAAGATTTTAACAAACATTATGATTGCTTCGACACATCTGAATCGCTTTTTGCAATAAAGAAAACTTTGCTCAACAAGTTAACCAAATAAACTAATATCTGTAACCGTGAATGAAAATATTACACAATATCTATGACTGCTTAGTACAATTGTAACGGCTTCGTATATTTTCGCGACCGCGTAGGACAATACGAGCAGGGATCGGAAACTCGGCCTTTCCGACCACGCCCAACAGTTCGTCTATAGCGCGGAGCGGAAACTAGGACTTTCCGCCTGCCTCACATACAAAGTAATGACTACGGGAACATGGATCGGAAGCTCGGCCTTTCCGACCATGATCAACGGCCTGCAAACAGCGCGGACCGGAAACTAGGTCTTTCCGCCTGCCGCACACAAAAGTAGACTGGAGGCTAGGCCTCGCCAGCTACCCAAGTTGCTATTGTATATCATTATTATCTTTACAGGTTAATATGTATAATTAGTTAAGAAAACATTTTTCTGTAGACTAAATAAATAACATAAACCAAATAAGTTAAAGTTTAATGGTGCATTTACATGGTATGAATCTCTTCATAAGCCGTATGAATTTTCCTATAAAAGAAGCACCAACTCTATAAAGAAATGAATGTAAGCGATATATATTTAACATTTTTGACTTGGCAAGTATTTTTTTGTAAGCAACAAACAAACAAATTTCATTTTGTGCTAACTTCGAAACTAGAAGCTTTTTTTATTTTTAATGTGCTTTAAAAAGGACCTACTGCCAATAAAGCCTTGCGGTTTGCTATTTTATCAAATGTGTAATGCTTCCATTCAAACATCTTTGTGGATAAACAGTCTTTGTTCAGAAATTGCTTGTTTACGTTTTTTGTCTTTCATATTAAAAACGTTTGGCATAAGTTGAAATCATAGGGATGCCGTTTTCTTTCGTTTCTCAATGCATTTTATACTTGAAAAGGCACCAAAATATGTATGCAATACTTTTACATATCGTCATTTAAAGTACAAAACCGCGCATCAAGAAAATGCAAAACTTTGTATGTGAGGTTGGCTAAATTTTATAGGAGAGAGTAAAATTTGTCATAATTCAAAACGGTTCCCTCTTTTAAACTTAATTGTCCCTTCTTATGTCTAAGTATCGAAATTTTAGTATAAATGATTAAGGGCGTGATGATAGGAGCTTCCGGTGAGCAAATATCTTTTTTTGGCACAAATGTCAGTTACGAGGTTTTGCAGAACCACGATACGCGATTTTTTACTTAAAACGACGATATGCAGATTGGCGCTTACACAATATGTTAATGTTTGGCCTAGCTTCTCCTCCCATATGGGGCGTGCACCTTGATTTTGTCACACAAAGGGAAAGGGCAGTTTTACGCCGACTCCGAACGGCAATTGTGTTTTTATGAGAAGCTGTTTACATGACAGAATACCCTCGGAGGTTTACTATTACCAATAGAGGAGCGACAGCGAACAGCGGGGTGTATATATCGATGGCTGAGTGGAAGATCGACCTACCTCGGCAGCCAGTTCGAAAACGCCCTATCTCAGAAAACTTTTCCAAAACGCCCTACTTCAGAATTTTATTGAAAAACACTCTATCTCAGAATTTGGTTGAATAACGCCCTATTTCATAATCCGGTTCAAAAACGCCCTATCTCAAACGAAAGTACATTGAAAATAAGCTGAGATAGGGCGTTTTTGAATCGGCAGCTAAGATAGGGTGTTTTCAATCAAATTCTGAAGTAGGGCATTCTTGAAAAGTTTTCTGAGATAGGGTGTTTTCGAACTGGCTGCTGATAGGTCAATCTTCCACTCAGCTATCGATATGTAATATAAAAAATAATGAGAGGTACTATAAGAAAATGTTCCCAAAATTCAGGAGCAAATGAAAAAATGCTCATTGAAAATAACTCACATGTATAAATTAAATAATATAACTTAAGCGGTTACAGCGCTAAACAAAAGGAAGAGTTAGAAAAAATAGCAATGCGGTTTGAAGGAAACATAAGACCATAAAATGTTTGTTTGTTTCGTTAATTCTCCCAACCTTTTAAGATATGACACTCCATTCTTTGCATTAGTTTGCAAATATACACTTATTGTTCTACAATGGCAAACATTTTCGTGGGATGTTTTTTCTTTAATTTCGAATTGAAAATACATTACGATCATATTGTACCGAAATAAGTGTGGTATCCCTGCATTTTGTAAAAGCCAGAAAGAAGCATCAACTGTATGAAAAAATGAAAGGGAGAAGTATACATACCTTCTATAATTTTGACTTATATGTATATTTGGCAAGTCTTGTTGTTTTTTGTTGTTTTGAAATTGTTTGTTTATTGTTTTTAATTTTTAAAATTCCTACATTTGACATGTATGTGAATGGCGGAGTTGCCGCTTTCCTCCTTTTCGGTGGGTTTTATATTAAAAAAGGCATCAAAATGGGAAAAAACCTCCTTGGTATCTCTGCATCTGTTAAACTTTTTATGGGAAGATGTATGAAAATCC
The DNA here is from genome assembly GCF_013731165.1 of Rhagoletis pomonella. Taxonomy (NCBI): domain Eukaryota; kingdom Metazoa; phylum Arthropoda; class Insecta; order Diptera; family Tephritidae; genus Rhagoletis; species Rhagoletis pomonella. Next base: position 101,896,977 of record NW_023458556.1, on the reverse strand, counting down.
AACTTGCTATAATTTTATATGCTTAACAGTATCACAACAGTATGTTTACAGCATCTCCCCATAATTTTTCATATGAAAAAATCTATTATATGCTTAATAAAATTACATTTTCATACATTTTTCAGTTGATATACCTTTTTTATTTTTTATGAATAAGGCAATACAACTTTTCGCAAAGTTCACGAAAATGCAGAATTTTTAGAAACTTTTTGGGTATGCAGTTTTGTAACCTATTCAAGTTTACGTGTAGCCTACTACCGTTGACTTTTAATTCAAACTTCCACATTATTATACTAAAATTGAATAGGCTACAAAAATGCATACCCAAAAAGTTTAAAAAAATTCCTTAATAAAATTTGAAATTCGTGAAAGGTTATATATATATATATATGTACATTTAACGTTAAAATTACTTCTAACGTGAAAGTAAGTTCTGCAATGAAATGAAAATCAAATATTTTAAATTTCTATTGTTTTAATTTCAGGAAATAACTAGATATACGATTGAAGAATAAAATAATTTTAGTATCCCAAAAAACGTATTTTAATGAGTCCGATACTGAGTAGTATCGATACTTTTTCCCTAATACTTTTAGAGTATCGATACCATGAGCTCGATGCCAGAATGAGTACTCAGTATCGATACCAAAGTCTGAAATTTCGAACCCTAGTCATTGTGCGATTGGTATACATGCGGTGAGACTACTTAGGAATTTCAACTGATCTTTTTGTATCAGCTGTCAAGAGAAAGATGAAGTGGAATCATCTCCCCACTTTCTTTTAGACTGTCCAACCTTCGCGAGGCTAAGATGGAAGCATTTTGGCTCGCACTTCTCAACAAACACTGAGCTCCCAGGGATCGAAATTAGCCGCAATCGAAACTTCGTAATCGGCTCGCGGCGTGAACTTAACCCAACCTAAGCTTCGGCAGAACACAAGTTGTGGCATTCTTTACCAGAGTGAAATCGGCCGTGGTTCGTCCGGTGGGATTGGTTGTAACCGACTGCGTTTACGGATGGATGTGGCTGTCTCGGTATCACCTGCTGCATGGCAGGATTGCGTGGGTAATAGCGTTGTTATAGTGGTCGATGTGCCGGAGTGTGATCTCGCGTTCGGCGGTGGTGCTTGGCCCGGTAATTTTGGAAAATCGCGCTTTGTGGATTTCCAACAAATCGACCAGTCTTTTGTTTTGCTTTTCTTTCAGGTGCGTACTTTCGGATAAGCTGCACAGAACGGCCGTAGCATCGGCTCTCGGGGGTGGGGCGAGAGCTAGGGGCTGGTTATCAAGTATTACGACAATGCCTCGTTTCGCCAAAAAGTCTATTCCCAATATCATTCTTTCGACCAGATTGGGGATGACAGCAACCAGTGTGCTTGTTGCTCGGCCGTTATATTCAATTTTGACGGGATAGGAACGCGTACTTGCGACGCACATTTGGTCTGCTAGTTGCATGTTTTGTTTGTCGGATTGTGGCTGAATATTGCGCTGCTCCAGATGTATTGATGTATGTTAACGTGGCTGCAGTGTCGATTAGCGCTCGGAAATCCATGCCGCTTGCCTGGTTTGTCTGGCCTCCTCGCTTCTGAGTAGCTCATATTCGTCTGTGAGCCCTATCTACTCATCGATAGTCTGGATAGTCACAAGCCTTCGTAGATGCGCTCCAAGTGGTCTTCGTTGCACATCGTTGGGTGCTGTCGGATTAGCGTTTGGAGGGCGAGGATGTAGTCCTTGGTCTTTTCTCGGTTTAGCTGACGGATGGCGTCTTCCAACTGACTTACGTGTCGGCGCGGAAGAAATAATCGTTCAACTTCGGTGCGGAATACGGCCCAGGTGATTATGTGTGGTCTTCGGACGCGGAACCATTGGAGTTCATTGCCGCGGAGTATTTCGGATAGGGTTGGAAGGAGTTGGTCTGGCGTGATTTGGTCGCATTCCGCCAGCTCCTCAATCCTCTCCAAGAAGTCGTGCAGAGTGTCGCCGCCGGAGTAATGAACGTCCCAACGGCGGACTGTGCTCATTACCTCGGTGTTGCTCATATGGTCTCGTTTCTGGGCGGTTGGTCTTGCCCCCCCGGCGTGCAAAAGGGATTCGCCAGCCGCTCCAGAGACCAGCAAAGGTCCCACTAACCCCCACCAAATAAAACATAATGATTTGTGTATTAAGTCGAACACACACACACCAGCAACTTGTCGTGCAGGGGAGAGAGAGAGATAAAGAGAGAGTCGGCAGTCTGTGTCGCAGATTATTCGGCGGGTATTTGTACGGCGACGGGAGCGCTACTGGTGACAGCAAGATTGGCAGTGGTACGCGCCAGTCGTAGCGAAGAGCGTGTCAATGAGAGCAGTCGCGGTGGTTGTGACGGCGACTGCGACCGCAGCTTGCAGTTGGTGGTGGCGGCCTCAGCGGTGACGTTGGCAGTGGCCCATATATTGATGAGTGCGGCAGCGATCTCCCGCAGTGGTGTTGTATGCGGCCCTGATTGTAGCGAGGGCGAATGCGGCCCTTTTTAACTACGATGGTGACAGCGGTCCTGGACGGTGATGGTTGACGTTCGCAGTAGCGATTACCGTACTCGTGACGGGTGGTAGCGGCCCCGGTGATGAGAGCAGCGGTACGGGCCCTGCTGTAATGATGATTATTGCGGCCGCCCTGGATCACAGTGAGTACAAATCGCGGTTCTTTGTGTTGCTGGCGGGCGGTCCTCGGCAGAAATGTCGGCGTTAGGGCGGCGGTAGTAGTAGCGGCCCCGGTGATAAGAGCAGCGGTCCGGGCCCTAGCGGTGATGATTTTGGTGGCGGCGGCCTTGGATGGCAGCGAGTACGACTAGCGGTCCTCGGTAATGTTTGGGGGCGCTCCTCGGTAGCGATCTCAGCCTTAGGGCGGCAGCGGTGTTGGCGGTCCAGATTGGTGACCTGCGGACAACTGATCGTTAGTGCGGTCTCCCAGGGCGTCGAAAGGTTGCCCAGTCCCCCCGTATGTATTCGTGGCCGCTAGGCGCTGCAGGTGGTGGTTCGCGCTCTTCAACGCCCGCTAGCCGCGCGGTATCATAAGCAGGCAGGTGTGCTCGGAATTGGGCAAGCCCAAACGGGTCACGCCCCCTGTCTGCTTGACACCGTGTCCAAAAATGGGCGCCCCAAATAGGCCCGAAGCTCCGGACCCGCTCCGTGCTTACCTACGGACAACTTATGCTGGTTGAGTTCATGTTGGCCGCTTTAGTTCCGGCTTTGTATGAGCTGTTTGAGAAGTGGGCGGGCTTATTGCGCATTTTGTGTTTTGCGTAACGAATTTCTTCCATATGTCAAAGTTGGTGTTTGCGAAATTTGTACGCGCTTGCCATGCCAGGTTCGTGTATACGTATGTATGTACATAGGGGTGCTTTTAGTCTCGTTGGTATGTTAGTTTGTATGTACGTCTACCTGTATGTATGTATGTTTATATATTTTTACCTATGTGCATTTCTAAGACTCATGCTACGTTACAAAATCGATCTCAAATTTGTACTTGCGCTGAGAAATTTTAGGTCTATGATATGTAGTTTTTTTATTGTTAATTAAATCTAATGCTTTGTTTTGCATACGCTTCACGTTTTTCGTTTTCCATCGCATAAATTGTTTATAATGACTTTTGCTAAAATTTCAAAATCAAAAGTTATCAAAACTATGGGACTGTGAAATATTATTTTTTACTTTTTAGTCCATTTATAAAAGCGTGGTATATTAAAACGTTTTTTTTTTATTTTATTTATTTCCCTTGCAAGACTGCGACATTGTAAGAAACGAACACAAAATTTTCTCATCGTTTGCCTTTATTTTACAATCGAACACGAAAATGGAAAGGTGCAACCAAAGGGCGATATTTTTTGGTAGAAACGAAAACACCATTACTAACAAAATACTTCCGCAGCCGCTACTCCAACATGCCGGGCATTCACTTGGCACATCTGCATTTATTCTGCTCAGGTATGAGCTCAACCTGTTGCAGTAGCCAGAACCAAGTTGGGCTATTGTTGTAAAAGTCTACCGAGGCAGACGAAGCTCTCTGTCGTCAACGACTCTTGGTTGTGTACCCAGAACGGCATTCACTGGTCGAGAGTCTATGTAACTCGATACTGACTTCTGACGGGCCGTGGCGAGGGTTCTTCCGCAAGCACATGTCTGTTCGGGTGCCCACGACGGTGACACCCTACTAGGAATTGCTTGCAGAGCATTGTGTGATGCTGCTTAATCGGGACCATGTGCGCCTCGTCGTGCAGGTGATGTTGCGGCGACAACAAAAAAACTCAACGCGGGATGCACGGGAGTTAGACGTGTTTTGTGAGCGGAGAATTTAGAAAAATAAATACACTTGAAAATAAAAAAGAAAAAAGCGAAAAGGACGCATTTTATTACATTTAATGACTTAATGGTGGTATGACCATTAAAGTGAGGCACTGACATGGAGTTGAGGTGTGGAAAATGTAAAAGTGGCTCGCGGGAGGCCACTATCCCGTGTAATGGTGTTTGTGGAGGTGTGTTTCACGTTAAATGTGTTGGCTTCTCCAAGTATGAGACGGATGCCTTGTTGAAGCATTCGAACTTGAAGTTTTTATGTGATACATGCATTGACTATATCAAAGGTGCACATAATAGTTACAAAGAGTTAATTGAGTTGATTAAAGAAAATGGAAAAAAATGTGAAAATATCGTTGAAGAAAAAATAAGTAAAGTGAACGAAACTGTAAAGCAAATTAAAAAGATAATCACAGACAAAAATAAAGAGAGCCAGGTCGAAGTAAGAGCGACCTACGCAGACAAACTAAAAGGTGGAGCGGCGGGAAAAGCACCTGTCATATTGAAGCCTAAAACAAATCAAGAAAGTGAAGTAACGAAAAAAGAAGTAAAAACAATAATTCAGCCATCAAAATTGAGTGTTGGAGTGAGCGGAATAGCTAATAGACAAAACGGAGCAGTGGCAATACGTTGCGATAGCGATGAAGCAAGAAAAATATTAGTTAACGACATTAAAGAAAAAGTGAGCGAAAAATATGATATCCAATTACCAACTATGAGAAAACCAAAAATTTTAATAAGTGGTCTGAGTGAAGTGCTAGATGGAGAGGTAATCATAAACGCCATAAAAAGCCAAAACAATTTGAAGGATAGCTATATGAAGTGCTTAAAAGTATATAAATCACCCAAAAATCCAGCGTTGCACAATGCATTGCTGGAAATCGACGGAAAAGGTTTCGAAAAAGTTATGAGTTAAAAAAAAATAAACGTTGAATGGGATAGATGCAAAGTATATGAGAGTAATAATATTTTAAGATGCTTTAAGTGCTGGGGCTTTAATCACAAAGCTGCAGGATGCAAGGAAAATTACCAAATATGTGCCAAGTGTGGCGAAAAGGGCCATACGCATCATCAGTGTACATCTGAATTGTTGAGATGTGTGAATTGTGTGAAAGCAAAACAAAGGTTTAATCTGGGTAGCTTATGTGTAAATCATGACTGCAGAGACACTTGTTGCCAATCTTTACAAAAAAAATTAAAAATTGAATCTGAAAGGATTCAGTATTAGCAATTAAAGTCTAATATAAATTGTTTGTATTTGAACATTGGCGGTATCAGGGCGCACTTCAACCAGCTCGAAGCCATCTCATTTGATGAACAATTCGATTTTATTTGTGTAACTGAATCCCATGTGACAAATAGTGTGCAAAATAATGAAATAGAACTCAGTGACTATAAATTAGTGAGATGTGATAGTATATCGAACCATACAGGAGGAGTACTTTTTTATGTAAGCACGAAGTGGCAATTTGAAATAATAGAAGAAATTGCAATCGGAAAAAGTATAAGGTGTCTGACTATAAAAGTAACTTGTAAAAATATAAAATTGACATTGGTTGGTCTGTACAGATCGCCAGATAGGCAAAGTTGCCCAGAAAGAGTATTTTGTGATTTTTTCAACGAAAAAATAGATCAATGGAGTGATACCGCTGGTGAAACGCTAATAATGGGTGATTTTAATATAGATTGGCTTGTAAATAACACATACGAGCAGCAAATTTTTCAAGCAGTTTCAGACAATGCGTTCACGCAAGTAGTGTCAGAACCAACAAGAGTTACAAACACTAGTGCTACATTGATCGACTATGTAGTGACTAATATGCCCGATGTTGAAGCTAAGGTGAACATGAACTATAAAATAAGTGATCACGAATCGATTGAGATAAATCTAAAAAACCGGCATATAAACCGTGATAAAACCAAAATTACGTTTCAAAAATTTAAATTCGAATCTTTTGATAAGACATCTGCAAAATACAAATTTCCAAAATAGTCTGAGAAGCAATAGCGGCTTAAGCGACATGGCTAGTATTTTAAGTAATAAACTAAAAGAGTCCATTGATAATATGGTCACGACCAAAACGGTTACAAAGAAGAATAAGTTTGATGGATGGTTCGGAAGCAATCTACGCATAATGAGACGTACTAAAATTCAATTATACAAATTAGCCAGGTGGAACAATTCGATTACTGATTGGCAAAATTATAAAGATTATAGAAACTACTATACTAAAGAGCTGCAAAGTGCGCGAAGCAAATATATAACTGGTAAAATTGATACTTCAGAAGACCAAAAAGCAATGTGGAAAACAATAAAAAACCTCGTACTAAACGAAGAAAGAGCTGAAATAGACAAAATAATTGTGAATGGCCGTGAACTAAAAAATAAAGTGGAAATAGCGAATGAGCTTAATACATTTTTTATTGAAAGTGTTGAAGAGCTTAATAAAGATATTCCCCAAGTGCCATATAATAATTATGTAAAGCCATGTGTTACCCAATTTAAATTTAAAACATTGGAATTAAATGATCTTATTAGCGTTATTAAAGCCATGAATAATAAAAAAGACTACAATCGCGTCTCAACTAAAATGATTCTGTGCGCCTTCGAAATTATAGGGCCAATCCTCTTGAAAATTATTAATAATTCTCTAATGAGTGGTGAATTCCCCAGCAGCTGGAAAATGTCCATGGTGGTACCAGTAGAAAAAGTAAAAAACGCGGTTAATCCAGAAGAGTTCCGGCCAATCAACATGTTAATGACCGAGAGTAAAATACTTGAGAAAGTCGTACACAAGCAACTGGAAGACTATATGGAGGAGAATCAACTGATATCCGAAAACCAGTCAGGATTCAGGCAGCGACATAGCTGTGAGACAGCGTTAAATTTGGTAATTTCGGTAACTGGAAGTCAGAAATGAACGAAGGAAACTGCATAGCCGCTGTATTTCTGGACTTCAAGCGAGCCTTCGAAACAATAGACAGGTCTATTCTGATAGAGAAAATGAAAAGGTACGGAATTGATGGTGTGGAAAATCAGTGGTTCGGAAGCTACTTGAGTAACAGGTGGCAGCGCACGAAAGTCGCAGAGGGCATCTCAGAGCCTGCACAAATAACACTAGGCGTGCCACAGGGTGCCGTGCTTGGTACTCTTCTGTTCTTAATATACATTAATGATATGGAAAATATACTACAAGGAGTTAAAATCTGTCAGTTTGCAGATGACACACTATTATATACGTCTGGAAAATCAAGTCAGGAGTGTATAGCTAGATTGAATTATAATTTGAAATTTGTCTATAACTACGTTAATATGAACAAGCTAAAACTCAACGTAAAAAAAACGAAAGCAATTGTGATCAATGGCGAATCTGAAGATAATATTATAGTTAACGATGAAATAATAGATAAAGTTGATGAAATAAAATATCTCGGCATTGTCATTGACAAAAAGCTAAATTTTGATAAACACATAGATTTCATCTGCAGGAAAATCTAAAAAAAAATTGGATTTTTTCGAAGAATTCGCAAAAATATATCTGTCAGCAGCGCCGTGAAGATATTTAATGTAATGATCAAGCCACACTTTGATTACTGTTCAACCATTTTATTCCTGGGATCCACACAGATGAAAAACAGGCTGCAAAAACTACAAAACAAAGGGATGCGGTGTATACTACTATGTAGCAGGCTGACGCCAATCACCTATATGCTAGACACATTGCAATGGTTAAATATTAATCAAAGAACCACTATGAACGTACTCCTTTTTGTGTTTAAAATGAAATATCATCTATTACCAAAGTACTTAACGAGTCAAATAACATATGTGGGAGATGCACAACCCTACAGCTTAAGAAACAAGAATGATTTTAGAATCAAATTTCATAAATCCAATAAGGCACAAAATGTTTTAATGTATAAAGGTCTAAAACTATTCAATGAATTGCCAAGCAATATAAAAAACGAAAGAAATATTAATGTATTTAAAAGACTGATAATATATCATATTAGAGAACATTATAGCTCACAATAAGTCAATTAACTATTCTTAAGATACATTTTGTATTTCTAAACTGTACCTGAAAGTTTTAAATAGCTACGGCTAAATAAAGAATCTAAAAAAAAAAAAAAAAAAAAAAAAAAAAAAAAAAAAAAAAGGTTTAGAAGCCGTGTTTTGGCAGCACTGCAGCTTCATCCACTGCGTCCTTATTAGTCCCCGCGACCACACAGGCGCTGAATAGTTCAGAACCGGCCGGCCAATTGCCGTGTAATTTGCCAACAACGTTTCTTTCTCTTTGCCCCAGCTGCTGCCGGACAGCTACTTGAAGACCATGTTGCGGCTTTGTACTTTGTTGACAATTCTGGTTGTATGCGCCGAGAAGTAGAGCAGACTGTGGAAGGTTACTCCGAGGATCTTCGGGTTATTCACCGTCGGAACTGGTTCGTCATCGACTTGAATACCCAGTTGCAGTCTGACTTCCTTCGTCCAAGTGGTAAAAAGCGTTGCTGAGGAGAAAGCTCGGCGAGATAACCGTTTACTTTCGAGCACAAGACATCAATTCCATTCCCAGACGCCATTATCGAACAATCATCAGCATAAGAGACAATCGAGACTCCCTCTGGTGGTTGAGGGAGCTTAGAGATATAAAAGTTGAACAGTAGTGGGGAAAGGACACCACCCTGTGGAACCCCCCGGTTTATTTTCCTACACGGTGGTCTTGATCCAGTCTTAATTTTTATAATAGTGTGCCTACAATCAGCTTTCACAGATTTTTTCTATATCATTTGTAGGTTCAAAATCCATCGAGATCAAAATCGTAGCTGACCCTTTTTTTCGAGATATTCACATTTTTATATTTTACATTTAAACGCAGTAATCCTTGTGTTTTACTAATACTTATCCTTTTTACAATGGAGGAATTGTATACAAATTTGATATAAAGGTTATTATATATAGGTATATATACACCTACATATATTATATCTTCGATGTTTTTGCAAAAACGCCCATCGACCAGTTGCAAAACCGCCTATCTTACGACAATCATATTTTACAGGAGAGCCAAAAAACGGTGTTACTTTGAAGGCATTGCCTTGATAGGCGGTATTTTCGGTGACAGGTAACAATATCAACGGAAATAAGGTCAATTGACACTATTTCGCATACTGTTGCGAAATAAAGTCAATTGACATGATTACCTTTTCAAAAGCGAAATAAAGTAAAAAAAGGAAATAAAGTAAATGATGCTATTTCCTCATTTAAATGGAAATAGCGTCAACAATACTCAAAGTATGTCGATTCAAAGGAAAAAGTGTTGTTCTTGCATCGTAAGTGAGATATGAATATTATAACCGTAAATTCTTCTGTTAAGCGTTATACAAGGTCAGCATTAATATCACCGATAACAGTTAATTCTCATGTGAAAAGTCCAGATAGAGGGTATTATTGAATATAAGCCCTCGATACGTAAAATATATGAAATATATATAAATTTCAATTAAAAGTATTAAAAAAATAAATCCACCTACGTTACAGCACGACGGGAGAGGGAGAAGGGGGGGGGGGGGGCGAGTAAGAGTACGGCGTCGGAATATATATATATATTTTTTATGTATGTTACCGCATAACTTTGGACCACGGTAACCGATTTCTATAATTCTTTTTTTAAAGGAAATGTGTTACCTCACAGGGGGTCCCATGCTAATTTGGTTCAAACCGATCATTGGATCATGAAGAAATTAACGATAATCTTACATTTTTATATGAGAATTGAAATCGGTTTTGTTTTTTACTTAAAAATTACTTGTTTTAAATCATATTTACATTTAAGCCCCTATTGCGAGTGTCGACTGGCAGTAGAATAGAAATTTGGCGATCGAGTCGATCATGTTTTATTTTGCTATTGTGTACTTGATCGATAAAAATTTGTACTATTGTGAATGGTTGACTGAATTATAAACAGTGGTTTGTTTGTTTACATTTGTTTCTTTAGTGTTTCATTTACATAATTTTAAAAATAATTGCTTTTATTATAAAATTTAAAAACGGGATGCAGTTGAAATATGGTTTAATGATGAGGAAGATGATATACTAATATATACTAATAGATTAGTAGAGTTGGCTAAAGCAAGGAGGGAATTGCGAGATTCGTCGGATCCCTTGGAGTTTGAAGATGAAGTGTATGTACATATGTGAATTTTATGAATAGATGTTGCGTTCCAGATGCTTCACGGTTTGCAGGTTTTACAGGATTTGCAGGAAAAGCTGTTTTCCTCATTAATAAACTTTATGGAAGTTTAAGAAATCGGTACGGTTTAGTTATTTGTGCAATATGTTGGGTATTTGTGTACAAAAGCGTGACCCGAGTTAAAAAACTTTAACATACAAGTGTAGCGAAAGAATTAAACTTTAATTTAAAAGAAAGATTTCAAATTTCCGAGCACTAGTTAATAAATTATGCAGTTTTTTTGTAAACTTTGATGTTGGTTCTGCGCAAAAACACTATGGACGACGTAGCACGAGTTAGAAAACTTTAACATACAAGTGTAGCGAAAGAATTAAACTTTAATTTAAAATAAAGATTTCAAATTTCCGAGCACTAGTTAATAAATTATGCAGTTTTTTGTAAACTTTGATGGTGGTTCTGCGCAAAACCACAGTGGATGGCGTAGCCGGAGTTATATGCACAAGAAATATTGTATGTATATCTTTCACAATAGAAGCGGAGACCCTACTCTTTCCGAAAATTCCTTTGCCTATGTCCCCATTCTCTTGCATCAGCTCGACCAACCGCGCAAGTTGCCTTTTGTTGCTTACAATTTTTGAATTGTAATTCAGGCGCATACATACATATGTATATTTCAAAATTTTTTACAACTTCCAGTTCAATTGACTTACTTTTATGCATTATAGTACCACTTTCTTATGTAAATTTTATAAACGCATACTCCAACGACTAAAAAACAGCAATAGAAGGATGAGCGATTAAAAAGTATTCACAGTCGCTAATTGAGCGACTAACACTGGCTACACACGACGAACATATCCGCGCACCTGTGCGCCAACATGCTCGCTGTCGTTTGCTACAGACGGCGAGCGGCTCATAAGTGATTTTGTACTCAAAGCGTAAACATGGAAAGGAAAGACGCGGATGAAGCAATTGAAATACTTATGACTTAGGTTTTTTATGTATGTGTTACATAAATTTATTTATATTTTATTTGTATGTATGTACATTAGACTGCATCACCCCATACAAAAAAAAATCGGTACTATTTTTTCCATTGGAATTATAAAATCTATTATATTTTAAGACGTCCACCAAAATATTTCGGAAAAATATTAAGATCTAAGTGAGTTGGACCGATTTGAAAATACCTCCAAAAATGCAGTTTTTTTTATGAATAAAAATAGTATCTTAAATATTTTTTTTTGAAAAAATTCCCTCAAATGACAAAACGGTTTAAGCTTAAAAAATTTGTATAAAAATATAAAAAAAAAAATTTTGAACGGAATCGTAATGTTGAAATTTTTGATGCTGTTTTTTTAACTTTTTTAAAAGATTGGTATAAGAAAAACTTGAATAACTGAACCTAAACTGTTCCGATTTAGGCTTAAGAGATGTCATTGGAAGGGTATTTTCTCACCCTTTTTATTTCTTTGCTAACAAACTCATTCAAAGGATGAAGGAGAAAAGTAGGATGAACGAACGTCATTCAAGGTTGAATTAAGATGTGTTGGTGTTAGAAAAAAAATAAATTGGGACACGAATGACTTTTTTTGGTCAGAAATAAAAACAGTGTAAAAATACTTTTCTACTGAGATCACATAAGTCTAAATCAGAATAGTTTTGGCCCAGTTATTCAAGTTTTTCGTAAATCAATCTTTGAAAAAAGTTAAAAAAAACCACATCAAAAATCTCATTCTTACGATTCCGTTGAAAAGATTTTTAAATATTTTTATGCAGATTTTTTAAGCTAATCTGTTTTGTCATATGAGGGGACTTTTTTCAAAAAGTTCTTTAAGAAACTATTTTTATTCATAAAAAACTCCATTTTTGGAGGTATTTTAAAATCGGTCCAGCTCACTTAAATCTTAATATTTTTCCGAAATATTTTGGTGGACGTCTTAAAATATAATAAATTTGGTAATCCTGGCGGAAAAACCGCAACATTTTTTGGTGATGCAGTCTAATGTACATACATATACATATAGTAATTTAGCCTCATTTATCAAAAATTCAATTAACGCACATGGCTTGGATGCATTTATCCGCGATGTGCACACTGCAAGCATCAACACAAAATGAGGTTGTTGTTTTTGTTTCCCATGCGATGCTCGCAAACCACGCTACAAACGACGAACATGCACCGCAAGCCGAGCATGTGCGCGGATATGCTCGTCGTGTGTAGCCAGTGTAAGCGACACTCACAATAGCATCGATAATCGACAATCGCTTAATAGTCGTTTATCTACTGCTAGTCGACATTCGCAATAGAGGCGTTATAGTCTCGTCCAATTGCAGAGGAAAATTTAGTTGATGCTCTGTTATAATACACACAAAAACGGAATTGCATAAACCATAATAAATAGAAATCAAGGAAACATTTTCACTAAAGGAACGTACATTTATACGAGTAACGTATTTTATTATATATGTCATAAAAACATTTCTGCGTTTTAACGTATGTACATATATACAATAGGGTGGTCCAAAAACGCATGAGAAAAAGTGAAGTCGGAATTTTGATGCCCCCTAGGATTTTGCTATACCCTTATTTTTTTTTTAATCCAAAAATATTTAGAGGTCGCTCAAAGCGCTTAAAGTTTTCCATGTATATTATATGGAAAAATACAACTTTTCGTAGAAATGGTATAGAATTATTAAAAATCAATATTTTTCGATTGGAAAACTCTGCTTCTCTGCAGGAGATTCCCTACAATAATACCCAATTGTTTATTTAACCATTTTTTGATAGTAACTATAATTTATACGTCCGCCAAAAACCCCCAAAAAGTACAATCTTGGCACCAATAAACAATCGTTAGTTTTAAAACATGGTTAAATAAACAATTGGGTACTATTCTTGGAAGTCTCTTGAAGATAACCAGAGTTTTCCGATCGAAAAATCTTGATTTTCAAGAATTCCATACCATTTATACGAAAAGTTATTTTTTTCCCATATAAAATACATGGAAAACTGTAAGCGCTTTGAGCGACCTCTAAATATTTTTTGGATTTTTTAATTATACCCGAGCGCACTTATGCACAACGGTATTATACCCCCTTATTCTAGAACCCATTTTCATAATTCGTAATTCGTAGCTACGTTACGAAAAACGAAAAATCCACATGCTGTAACCCTTGCGGAAACATGTGCAGCATTGCCAGCTATCAGTTGTTTTTCGAAGACATCTGAATGAAGGAAAACAAAGTGGAAAGGAATTAAAAAACACTCATTAAGTGCTTATTTATAGTAAAATTGTTTGATTTTACATATTTTGAAGGAAATGATGGATTGTATTGCATTTGCAATTATAGCAGCGGAGTAAGAGCGCGCTATGGAAATTATCTCACAAAGATATGCGGAGCTTTTGGGCATAGTAACCATGGGCGCATCTATGTCAACTTCTGGTTGAATTGTTGAACCACAAGCCAGAACTCCTCCTATGCCTGAATAACTGGTTCTCAATCCAGTTAATCCAGTTTTCTAAGGGCGGCATTTCTTTCCACTTTAATGTATATTTTTCAATAAACGATTTTAAATAAGTTACTTCCTCATAACATTCATCGGATATCATTAGAATCTTTCCTCTTAAATAATTGATGGATTGTTTTTTTTTACCAACTTCGATGATCGATTTTCCTGCCCCTAAATCGCCGAAATTACGCACTGTGCAGCGATTGCTGCAAACTGTATTGCATTTATAATTGTCTGGACGCCTACCTTTCAGAAAAAGTTGGCAATCAAATTAAATCACAATTTTCCGCTAACCATTTAAAATTTAAAAAAGAAAATTATATATTGTTGTCCCAAGCAGTGAACCGGGACATTTTGATTGTAAACGGGGACACTGGGACAAAGGGTCCGAAACAGGGACATGTCCCTGGAAACGGGGACGTATGACAGCCCTTTTTATGATTTTTATGCATAAATCTCGATGCCTGGAGTTCAGGGTTACCAAATCTCATGTTTGCCACAACGGCAATTTAGGCGTTTTTGCACAAACATCGACGATATACATAAATACGTATATAATTAGAATTTTTTTTTGGATTTTCTAATTATACCCGAGCGCACTTATACACAACGGTGTTATATCTCCTTATTGTAGAACCCGAATTTTTTCGTAATTTGTAGTTCGTAGCTACGTTACGAAAAACGAAAAATCTACATGCTGTAACCCTTGCGGAAACATGTGCAGCATTGCCAGCTATCAGTTGTTTTTCGAAGACAGCCGAATGAAGGAAATCAAAGTGGAAAGGATTTAAAAAACACTCATTAAGTGCTTATTTATAGTAAAAGTGTTTGATTTTACATATTTTGAAGGAAATGATGGATTCTATTGAATTTGAATTATAGCAGCGGAGTAAGAGCGCGCTATGGAAATAATTTCACAAAGATATACGGAGCTGTCGGGCATAGTAACCATGGGCGCATCTATGTCAGCTTCTGGTTGAATTGTTTATTTATTTTATTTTATTTATTTGTTACAGTCTTGCGACTTCAAAGTACAGATAGGTATTTTTAATATATAACAAAGTATACGTATATGTAAGTTTAAATTTTCAATTACAAAGCTGTTTATGTTTCTAAAACTTTCAAATAAGCTATATAAATATATATTGTCTAACTAGTTTGGTAGCTGGCGAGGCCTAGTCTCCAGTCTACCTTTACATATGTACTATGTGCAGCGTGCGGAAAGACCTTGTTTCCGCTTCGCGTTGCTCACGAGTTGATAGTCACGGTCGGAAAGGCCGAGTTTCCGATCCATGTTCCCGTCGTTATTAATATGCAAACCCTGACGCTGGATTCCGTGATGTGAGGCGGGCGGAAAGGCCTAGTTTCCGCACCGCGTTTTGTTGAACCACAAGCCAGAACTCCTCCTATGCCTGAGTAACTGGTTCTCAATCCAGTTAATGCAATAATAGTTTCTTCCAAGCCATTGAAAACATGCACTTTGTTAGGTCCACCACATGTTGCGCTTGCTTCTTCCCTCGACCGCGCTTAGGGATTATAACCCTTACTAAGTAGAATTCTCCTTTCTTTGGTGCCGGAAAAGAGGGGATTCCGCATGCCAAAGGTATACAACATTTCTTGTGCCTATACAGTGACGAGCAAAAGTGTAACACTTTTTATTTCAGCCACCGCTATCTTTCCAAGTTCTAACGAGTTTCATACTTTTGTTGTATATTCTTATTGGTACAACCCTGCTCCCTCTCTCATAACGATTTGAAGTCAATCTAACAACAATAAAAGAACTGGGGGTACTCTCTAATGTGATACGAATAGGGATGTTGCGATACCATAAAAGTATCGATACCAGTATCAAATGATGTATCAGAAACTAAGTATCGATACAAATATTGGTAGTGATATCGGAAATAAAATATCGATATTTTATCCTTTTGATACAAAAAGATACAAAAATTGTTTGACATAATATGATGCAGTTAATGAAAATTAATAAGAAATCTTTACCAACTGCAGTGCGTAATAAACAAAATATAAAAACTATATCAGAAAATCAGTAAATCCTTCTTTAAATTGGTTCTATGTACGAAAATTTCATATTTTTCAAACAGACGTTGCACTAAACCGAGCTTTTGTCAATCTTGGTAATGTGATTCCATACTTTACTTTTCTGCGTAAAAGCAGAAAAACAGAAATAAAAACAAATCAATGTTGTTACGCTGTATATGTACTGTGTTTATACGGCTTGAATACAGTACGGTGCCGTACAAGTATCGATACTAGTATCAAATGGGCATAGGAAATAAAATTTCGCGCCAACGATAACGTAGAGTCACTAATCAGGAAATATACTTAAATGGAATTCTAGGAACAATATGGCTTGTATGAAGATGATATTGATATTGATGTTATTATGATACATTAAGCGGTATCGAAAGAAAATACCCATATGGGTATCAATAGTATCGTAACCTTAGTATCGAAACCAAAATATCGATACCAAGATTATATCAGTAGTATCGCAACATCCCTAGATACGAAAGAGCAATGCGATGCGAAAGGAAAGGTAAATACGTCGTAAGTAATATGCTGTGACGATTGCATTTCTCTTTCGCATCGCATTACAGAGTAGACCCCCTGCAGACAAAAATGTAAATTAAGACAAATGTTACAGTTTAGTACTCACCCTCAGTTTTGCATTTTACAGTTATCTTTTACTTAATTGGAAGTCAGATGACGTTTTTCTGTATTGTAATTTATTTAAGAAGTGATCACCAGTAAATATTATGGTAAATCAGGAAACATAAATGTAAATAAAAGTAGATTTACTGCAGAAAGGCGGGACCGCAGGAAAAGTGGCAAAAAATTGTGGAGTTTGCCACATGAAAATGTTAACACTGAGAAAAAGATATAGCCTAAAATGTTAGTAAGGACAAAGGAAGTCTGTAAAAAAATATTACGGACCGATATCTTGTGAACTTAGTAGCAAGTAGCGCTGCATCCACTATTACGGAAGCGCTTAAGGTATTAAAATTGAATGCAAACCAGTAGACAACGAGGGGAAAAATTTACCAAATTGATCGCAAAGGCAGCATCAAAGAAGAAAAAACAAAAAAGTTATCAAAATACATGTGCGAGAGTGGTAGCATTTTGCTGCATCGCACGAAAACCGGACCGCTGCCTATTGGGATATGTTAGGCTTTTCAGAATGCAATAAAAAACACATTTTTAAGATTTAATTGAAGGTTATTTGGTCTGACAAGACTAAATTAATCGCTTTCAATCACATGGCTGGGCATGGCATTGGATCAAAGACCCAAGTTAAGCCTAAGCGCATCATGTTAGGAAAACTGTGAATCACAGTGGTCAGTCAATAATAGTTTGTGGTTGTATTTCAAAAATGTTGTTGTTCCGTTAGTACGCATTATACGTAAGGAGCAGTATCTGTTCATATTTTAACAAACTCTGCAAGATATATTCGGAAAAACGAGATTTTCCGCTGAAAAATCACCCTAAACACACTGCACATGTTCGCAAAGACTGGATACAAAAACAAAAATTTACTAATTTGAAATGACCTTCACATTCCGCGGACATGAATCTCATCAAAGACTGGATACAAAAGCAAAAATTTACTAATTTGAAATGACCTTCACAATCCGCGGACATGAATCTCATCGAGAATTTGCGAAATCAACTAAAAGCGCAGCTTCCTTAGTATCCAGGCCCGTCCAATGGAGTACATGAGCTGTGAAAGCAAACCAAGGATATATGGGAGGCTATACCTCCAGAATTTTTACAGAGATAAAAAAAGCAGAATTTTTGTACAAAGTTCAAAGTTCTGAATTTATATGGTGTTTGTTGTATACCAGCTAGACTTTTATGAAAAAAATAATAAACATTAAATAAAAAAAAAACAAATGCCAAATGCCAAAACCAGTCAAAATATCGCAATCTTCTATGTACATACATAAGTAGCATATCGTCGTTTAAAGTAGGGATGGGCGGCAGAACAGCTCGCGCGCAGCAGCGCGGGCAAGCAGTTGCTTGATGTGGGGTAAAAATTTAAAACCGAAAGGGTAAGCAATAGCCGTGTACGTGTATTAACCATTTTATGCAATGTATATTGCCAAAGGCTATTATGCATTATTTTATGCAATGTATATTGCCAAAGGCTATTATATTCACCTCTTTGTTTATAGAGGAACAATTTCTAACTATATTTGTAGTCTATTTATTAAAAATAATTCAACATCATGAAATGCCGACCAATAAAATTTTTTTTTATTAGTAAATCAATAAAGTTTAAATTGATTACACATATGTAAAAAATAGTATGTGCTAATTCATACTGGCGAACAATAACGTGTTAACGATCTTGCTTGCGCATGTGTTCGTAAATAAGAAAGCCGAGCGCTGCTACTAGGCTCAGTCGGTAGAAAACCGTCATATAAAAAGGTTGTTTTGCGCATGATTGTCCTTTTTTCCAAGCATTTTCTAACGAAAAATTATCTGCGCAAGAACAACCCCTCCCATGGGCGTAGCCAGGTAGGGGTAGGGGGGTGCTCCAGCCCCCCCCCCCCTAACTTTCAAATTTTCCTTATATATATATAAAATAGTACCCTGAAATGCCAG
Organism: Rhagoletis pomonella; assembly: GCF_013731165.1. Lineage (NCBI taxonomy): Eukaryota > Metazoa > Arthropoda > Insecta > Diptera > Tephritidae > Rhagoletis > Rhagoletis pomonella. Next base: position 101,878,314 of record NW_023458556.1, on the reverse strand, counting down.
C
>NW_023458556.1:101874552-101878213 GCF_013731165.1 Rhagoletis pomonella | reverse complement strand
CCCCCCCCCCCCTAAATTTCATTCTGGCTACGCCGATGACCCCTCCCTTTGAAAATTTGCGACCAACTGAACGCTGAAAATGCAAAAGTGAATTACAAAACAGCCACGATTGAGAGAAATAGAGATTGCGCTAATCGCGGTACCGCTAATCCGCTCTTTGTGATTTTGACAGAATCAGCTGTGTGCGTGACGTCATCTTGGTGCAATTGTTGATTGTGAGCATACGAAAAAACTAAATAACAATTTTAATATTTCTGCGTGGTTTTAAACAATTATTGAGACATAACAAAGCAAAACGAAGTGTGCAGTCGCAAAAATTATTGCTACTATTATTATTATTGTCCAAAATTATTGCTACGTGTCCCTAATGAATCAATCTTTGTTTATTTATTGATTCCTGCAAAATTGGGCCATGTAATATTAAAATTAACACATTTTTCTGCATTGTTTACATATTTTTATATGCGTTTTGGCATTTCTCTCTCGCAATTGCACCAAGATGACGTCACGCAAAAATTACGTTCAAAAATCCTTTCTCATTGGCGCAATCTTGTATTCTATCATTCTTGCAAAACAGCTAATATGCCAGCAAGCTAGTCGATACTCACCACCAGTGTTGCCATTTCTGTTTCTGCCGTCCCGCCAGATTAATAAACAAAAATCGCTAGAATCCTGCTAAATCATTTAAATTCTGTAAACTCTTATGAAAAAAAAAGTTTCTTTTATAATTTAGCAGTTAAACTTTATTTGATAAAATTAGAGATCATATGTTTATAAAAAACCATCAGTTTTTTAACAAAAACAATATTGGAACTTCGTTAAATGGTTTTATAACCAGTGTTGGGATTTTGTGGCATTAAATAAAGTATAAAAATTGCTCAAAAGAATGTCGAATTAAAATCTTCAAATCATCAAAAATATATAGATATGCATACATGCAGCTTTTTCATGTTAGCTGAGCCGAAGATACCTAAAAATATTCGACGACTATATAATACTATTAGGATACCTTTCCCGTCATGTTCAGTGCTTATTTAGTGCATTTTATTCTGTATACGAAAATCTTTTTATACACATAAGTATGTACATACATATGTGTATAAATGCATTGTTTCAAATAAAATATATATCTTGATTGAATTAAAGTGAAAATTCAATTGGTTCTATAAGTTTAAAATCGCTATTAGTGCGTTACTATTTATTTTGGTTTTTGATAAATACAACAATACTTATATCTTGGACCGATCACTAATGTTGTAAAAATGCATATTAAATTTTACAGAAAAAGTTTTTTGATGTTTTGATTTGTCCCAAGTTTTGGTGCTTTTAGGAAAGTTGGCAGCCATGGGGTCTCACATTCGTGAGTACTCACATATACTTTTTCTCTCATTCCGATCACACATACAGATGCAATTCGCGCAAAATTTTCTCTTTCCCCCCGGGCATAATTACCTCACCTCATCTACCCAACGGTTTGCACATTTGCCCGCGGTATGCACGTTTGGGCATTTTGCCCGTATCTGCACATTATGCCCATCGCTAGTTTAAAGTACAAAACCGCGTAACTGACATTGGCTGCCGAAAATTGGATTTGCTCACACAAGCTCTTGGCTCACTCCTTATCCATTCGTCCTGAAATATACTAGGCAGATATGCGATTGCTTTATAAAAAAGAGAACCATTTTGAAATATGAGTGTTTTTATACTCTAGAAAATAATTTCTACAACTTCACATACGGTTTTGCATTTTGCTGGTACGCGGTTTTGCATTTTGTTGATACGCGGTTTTGCACTTTAAACGACGATAGAAGTTCTTATGCATTGAGTGCAAAAGAGTGTACTTTAGTACAAAACGAAATGAAATTTTATGCTCCTAAATATTTCTTGCTTAGCACCATGCAAAAAAGTGTTTTATGTAATGTTCATAAATGTGATATATGTTCATATATTTATACACATACATATGTATGTACATACATGCAATTAATTCAATTGATTGTTTTCTTTTGTTTTGTTAACTCCTTTGAATTAACTGATTTTATGAATTAATACATTTATTTCTAATTTTTTATGGAATCGGCATCGGCAACGGTCGATTCTTTCCCCATAAGCCGATTAATCTGCATCGGCATCGGTACCTGAAAAAAAATTGGAATCGGTCGGACTCTACTTAGGACGACAGTGCCTTTTATGTAGAAGAAAATGCTTAGCACCGTCGGTAAAAAAAAAATATTAAAAATCAACGCGATTTCCTAGCGTCTTGAAATTTTCACTTTTACTTACTTAAATCTTATGGGCTATAAAACTGCATACCTAGAATTTTTCTAAAAATTCTGAACATAAAGTTTTAAATTTTTGGGTGTAATTGTTAAAGTTGGTTGAATGTTTATAATTTTTGTACGAAGTTTGAAACGTGGACTTACATATATGTCTCTGGTTATGCAATGAGCTAGACTTAAAAAAAAAAAAATTAAACACTCGTCACAAGTAACAAAGTCAACTACTTGCAGTTTTCTCTGCACGCTTATCCATATATGTTAAAAGAGAATAAAACTACTCAACCTGTACTCATTGAATCACTTGAAAAACTAAATGCTTACCTCCACCTCAACTCAAAACCTGAAGAACGCGAGTGTTTATTTCGCGGCAGTGCCAAACAATGAATATTCTCCCTTAGATCATTTTAACAGAAGCTGCTCTCTCTTCTCATTTCTTGTAATTATTATGTTAAATAATCTTATTAGATTTAATGTAGAGATCAATATTATATTTAGCCATATATGTAATACTCCTATATTGGCAGTAAGAGCTAGTACCGTCCGAAAACACTACAGTACAGATATATCAATAAACACGTACGAAAGAAAAGGAACACATACGTTTATAAATAAACATGTACACAACACATATACAAAAACGGCACTCAAGTACACAACACATTGACAAAAACGGTACTAGACTGTCTCGCTTTGATTTCGGAATGCTTACACATTGAGAAGTTAGCTTACTGCCAATATAGAAGTATTACATATATGTATTTAGCATTTCACTCCCCCACAATGTACTCTTTCGTATATTCTCCATTCAGCTAAATTATGTAAATGTACGTGTTTTATGTATACTGCACTATGGTTTACTGTTTTCTCCATCACCTTATTTGGAGGTCTTTATTCTCTCGTATGCCTTGAAGCCGCCATCCTTTAATTTACGTTTCTCTTTAAGTTATGAACGGCAAGAGAATGCAAAATAACTTGGGTATGAGTTCTACAGACAACACTTTCAATATGATACGCATACTATGTAAACAAAAAACTGGTTTAAATATAAGCCACATTAATGCCCAAAGCTTAATGAGTAAAATTAATGAGTTCAAATATATCTTTGAGGGATCACTAGTTGATGTAGTATGCGTATCTGAAACTTGGTTTCAGTCGTACCACAACAACAATTTAATAAACTTGAAGGGATACAATGTAGTTCGCGCGGATAGGATAAATCATGCCGGCGCACAGTGGTTGATAAATGGGATTTAATGTTCATAATTCACTGGAGCCTTCATTTCTCAACAAATTTGAATTTTTTTTTTTAATGAAAGCTAATAAAAATTGCAAGAGAATTTTTATTTGTTTGTATTAAATTTTTTAGTGCAAAGTGCAAAAAA
>NW_023458556.1:101798445-101829552 GCF_013731165.1 Rhagoletis pomonella | reverse complement strand
ATTTACTAAGTATTGCCCGGTTTGTAGTTGCAGTTAAAGAAAACACATGAAAAGGCACGATTTTTTTTAAATTCGAAAAAATGTAAATATTTCAAAAACGGTGACACTTTTACCTGACAATTTTTTGTTTATCAAGGAGCTCACCCACCCACCTACCTTCCCCTAAAGTTTGGCACGTTACTTCTGGGACACCCTGTATAGTAGTGAATATATATCTACTCAATAAACAGTACGGCTACATATGTGTATCAAAATATTACCCTCTTGACTCATTTGTACATTTCATATATGCATAAATAAGGCGCAAAATTAGGCCAACGATTTGTGTTAAACCCAATCAGCGTCGCACTTAAAATTTAGATTTTTTTTCGAACCAGCCTAACAATATCAATCTCGTTAGCTTGCATGTATGTATGTATGTATACAGCGACATAAGTAAATATTTAAAACAAATATATACTGGTTGGTACAGCTGGTATCACTAGCCGGTGGTCGCGGTGTATATACGTTCGTACACACGTAAATATATATAAAAAATATTCTTGGCTAACGGCTTAACAAGGTGTACATTAGACTCCTGCGCAATTCCATTTAAACGGCCCAACAAGACATCCGATCGCCGCGCAAATACTTTCCATCCCCTACTTTCATCGTTCGGGTCAATTGTGAGTAAGCATAAACCAGTTTCAGCAAGCGTACGTAAACTACCGATCAATAGCAACACGCGTAGAGTATTTACTTTGCCTTCCGCAACTACTGCGAGTAAAAGGTATTTGACAGTAGAGTACTCTACTGGTAGTATTTGAGTATTTTCGAAGAAAACATACATTTGTGGCAAGAATGATAGAAGTATTTTCTGGATCGCGCATTTGCGGTATCTGAAAAAAACTAAGGACAGGAATGTAGTGGAGCGATGAAGAGAGCGACGAGCAAAACGTACTTTCAACTAAAATGCTGATATACATACCTAAGTACATATGTATGTATGTGCATAGATACGTATGTGCATAGATACATACATATGTGCATAGATACGTATGTGCATAGATACATATATATGTGAGTGTCCGCATATATTTTTTCTCGTCACTTGTTCTGTCGCTTCACTGCAGCAAAACCAAGTTGTGAGGAAAACCCTGACGATATGCGTAGAATTGAAACCATGGGTTCATATTAAATATATTTATGTATGCATGGACATATGTACATATTCCGAAATTTTTTTTATTTGTAAAGGCTCTCAAGAAAAACTAAAAATTCATATAAAATTACGCACAATAAATGGAAAATAAATTTTCTTCTATAAAAAATTTCTTAAATCAGTATGCAGCTCTTAAGAAAAAAATGCTCGTACATCTCGTCGCTACCATGTCCAACTATCGAATGTGAAAATCGGCACTTTTCAAAATTTTGATTTGCCACTAATAATTTTATTTCGTATAGCAGCATTGCTTAAGTTATTGTTTTTGACAACTTATTTGTTGGTTAATGACTGCAAATAGTTTTATAGAAAATTAGAGACGAGAAATAATACTTTCATAAAAATTTAAGTACATACCAAGGTACATTGAACAGGTAGTATCAGTAGAGCAGCTGATTTGATTTATTTTCAAATTATTTGGTCTCGAAAATGTCAAATATTTTTAATTTTTTCTCACAAAAATTCTGAATTGTTAAAATCCATTTGCATGTGAAACCTTTTTCCATACGAAACAAGCGATTGAATAGCAGCTTTTGGAACGTTCGCCCAACTCAGCAGCACAACCGCTGATTACTGGCCCTTGTAAAGGATGGAGCAATGCTTCGAGAAGCAAACAAATTTACTAGGAAAGAAAGTTGCATCAATTTTTATTTTTTCCAATTTCAATTTTTTATTTTTTATAATTTTTTGTATTTCACATGGTACGCTTTGATTTAGAAGAAAAAATTCAGAACAGTTTTTGACACTTTCGATACCAGAAGCAACAACAAAATACACGCAAATGTTGTTTTTGCTCTACTGATACTACCTGTTTAATGTGCCTTGGTACATACATAGATTTAAAAAGCTGCTTGAATACAAAAGTTTTATGAAAATGTCACATTAAACAACTGTCTAAATCTACGTTATTTTTTATAAATAAGGCCGTAAACATTTCCTTACATCGTCGATTTCCATATTCTATTTTTACTCTTTCAATTTCACTGACCAGCGCTGCAAACGATATCAACTAGTAGGCTAACAACCAGAATTGAAATTTAATACGCAAGTACTTACCGTACTACAAGTATACAGAGAGTAGATTTGCTACTCCCTTTTAGCAGCAGCAAATATCTCTCGTACGCGATGAGGGAAAGTAGAGTACGTACTTTGGTGGAGTAATAGCAAGTACGTCAAGTATTTACTCTCTCAACGCCAAGTAGTGTATGTATGCGGAAAAAAAGTAACAATGTGTTGGGAGTAGAGTACAATGCAAGGAGTACTTATTGAATGAAATGCGGCAAATACAATTGCGCTGGACTCTAGTGTACATATACGTATGTGCATACACATATTCACAGTCGCACATAATTAGCGCTGAGCGACCGGTGGTGAAAAACAAATCCACTTGCTTCGCTCTCAAAGCAAAATATTTATTAACGTTGGAATACATACATACATGCATACATACGGTTACTGTACTCAGACAGCACAGTAGGACAAGCGCACAAACACCTCGCATAAAAATACAGTGGGTCAAAACTCAACAACTATTAAAATTTTAGTATAAATTATTGATTAAAAACTCAGTACAATTTAAAATCCCTAATACTACAACGCAATGACTGACGAAAAACAAGATAAACCCACAGGTCTACAGGCCCCACAGGGCATAAGAACACGGTCGAAATCCCAAGCCGAGGAAGAGGAACTGATCCACATTCAAAAAAAGTTCCTCTTTGAAGTCTCTAAACTTGAAAAATTCTGCACTAGGTGGTGGAATGTCCGCGAAAGTGACCACACGGAAACAGGTCTGAAGACGTATCGGGAAGAACTGGAAAAACTCGTGGACATAGTGAACCAGGCAAACGAAGCAGCGCAATTAAGTGGAATAGATGAGAAAACAAGAAGAGCGTGCGAAGCGAAGTATGACACCTGCATCGACTCGTCCATGAGCCCCAGAATTGCCTCAAGGTGCCTGCATGCGACACCGAAATCTTCTATGGAAGCTACGAAGATTGGCCATCGTTCCGGGACTTATTTACAGCGATATACATAGCACACCCAAAATTGTCTCAAGCTCAGAAACTCTACCACCACAGGCAAAAAACTCGCGGGAAGGCAGCCCTTATTATAAGAAATTATGCGTTAAACGACCAAAACTTTGAATTGGCGTGGGACGCATTAAAATCACGTTACGAGAATCGCAGGATTCTCGTTGATAGCCAAATAAAAACCCTATTTAGCATCCAACCCCTAAATTCGGAAAATGGTGAAAAGATCCAAGAGATCCAAACCATTATTAACAATTGCCTCTCAGTATTGAATGCAAACGGCGTTGCCACAGAAAGTTGGGACCCGATGTTAATATATCTCTGTTCCTCAAAGCTCCCAGACGAAACACTCACGTTATGGGAGCAATCTCTAGACTCCAGAAAAGAACTGCCTCTTTGGTCAGAAATGGACAAATTTTTGACAACCCGGTATGAAGTGGTAGAGCGGCTTGGTACGTACAGGCCGAATAAACCTAACCAGAAGCCCATTCAGAATCACACTCCCAGGTCGTCAACTCCTGCTAATCACTCCTTCAGCTACAAGAACAAAACCCGTGCATTCCATATGCAGCAAAAGAGGCAGGTATCTTGTAAGCTCTGTAACTCAAACCACTCGATGATGAGCTGCGTCAAATTTAGGGAACTCTCCGTCCAAGATCGTAATAAGTTTATTAAGGACAACAAATATTGTAGGAACTGTCTGGCATTCTCGCATACAGAAGGTGAATGCGGAAGCGACTTCACGTGTGTGTATTGCCAAAAACGCCACCATTCACTCCTACATTATGAGTCTAAGCCCCAATCATCAAACTCTGGTGCTCGGCAAAGGATAAGCCAGGCACAGGCGTCGCCTCAAGCAAATTGCGACCCTGACAAACACTCAACCTCCAAGCAAACCCCAAAAAACGCAGGCTCTCGAACACAGGCCAAAAGGAGAAGGTATTTTCACATTTTGCTAGTAGTAGGGAGAAAACTTTGCTCCCCACCGCAATTGTACCAGTTTTACATCAAGGTGAAACTTTTCCAGTCCGAGCGTTAATAGATCAAGGGTCCCAAAAAACTTTTGTATCGTCCCGCATCCAAAAGCTGCTGGGTCTACCAACAAGCAACACGAAATATGAGAATTTGGGTATGGGTGGACGGGTAGTCCAAAACGCTAACAAAACCTGCACGATGACAATTTGCTCACCGGACTTGCAGGTTCAAATCGCAACTCAAGCGATAATTCTCCCAAAGCTTACCCAATTCTTGCCCTCATTCAAGGTTACCTATACAGACCTGAAAGAGTACTCCTCGCTCAATTTGGCAGATCCAAATTGTTTTGCACCGGCCCGCATAGATATGGTGATAGGAAGCGATTTGATACCCAAAATATTCATCCAAGGACTACAAAGTAATGTCGCTGGAAGCTTAATAGCTCAAAATACAATCTTTGGGTGGATATTAAGCGGACCAGTTGTCGAACAAGTCGCCACCTTCTCTACTCAGGTATCAGAAACTACAGATGATTCCCTCAACGAACTCTTAAAAAGGTTTTGGGAACAGGAAGAAGTCATTCAAGCCCCCACTTTGACAGAGGAGAATAAATACTGCGAAGAACTATATAAGAGAACCACCACCCGGAGAGAAGATGCACGTTACGAAGTCAAGCTCCCATTTAAGGAGGATTTCCCGCAAAATATAGCCTTAGGTCATACTCGATTGGCAGCACAACAACAGTATATCAGCATGGAGCGTACCCTGGAGAAGAAACCAGAGTTAAGAACCCAGTACTCAAACGTCTTGGAAGAGTATGTGACTATGGATCACATGACACGAACTTCACCCCTAGAAATTATTAAAAACGGAAAATACTTCTCATTCTATTTGCCCCACCATGCTGTCTTAAAACCCGACAGCAAGTCGACAAAGGTGCGAGTCGTCTTCAACGCCTCTAAAATATCCCACTCTGGAAATTCACTAAACGACGTACTCCACACAGGTCCCACTTTACAGAACGATTTAATGGTAATAATCCTCCAATGGCGACTTTATAAGTTCGTTTTTAATGGCGACACTGAAAAAATGTACCGCCAAATCCTCGTCTCTGAGGAAGACCAAGACTTTCAACGGCTCCTCTTTCGCAGATCTCCACAGTCGCCCCTCGAAGACTTTAAATTAAAAACGGTGACGTTCGGCGTGAACTGCGCACCGTACTTAGCCATCAGAACGTTGCAGCAATTAGCCGAAGACTGTAAAAGTGAATTTCCTCTCTCTTACAATGCCTTGTTACGAGAAACATATGTAGATGATATACTGTCAGGCGGCCACGACATACAGTCCACTCTCGAAACAATGACCCAAGTAATCGAAGCGCTTAAGTCCGCAGGTTTCCCGCTGAAGAAAATAACAGCTAACCATCCCAAAATATTGGAATCAATTCCCGATTCGGAGCTTCTTCATGCGGACTTCCTCAAATTCCAAGACGCTAGCTCGACAAAGACGCTTGGAATAAGGTGGAACGCCCTGACAGATTCATTTTCGTATACGTATGACCCCAGATCCGACACAAACTCAACGACCAAACGACAAATATTATCGGCGGTAGCGAAATTGTTCGACCCGGCAGGGTGGCTATCGCCCATAATGATACTAGCCAAAATTTTTCTCCAACAACTCTGGATGGAGGGAACGGACTGGGACGAACATGTAAAACCGGTATCATTCAACAAATGGAACGCCTTTCGTGAAGCTCTCCCAGCAATTAGTGAGATAAGCATCCCCCGGTGGGTACAATTCTCGCCCGCGAAGGCCATTCAATTACATGGATTTTCGGACGCTTCCGAAAAGGCATTTAGCGCTTGTATTTATATTCGAATTCAACATAGCGAAACCTCCTTTTCGTCACACTTGCTTGCCGCAAAAAGCAAAGTCGCTCCACTACAAACTGTCAGCCTCCCTCGTTTAGAACTTTGTGGAGCAGTCTTGCTCTCCAAACTCGTGAAACAACTGCGCGCCCAACTGGACCTGCCACCCCACGAACTAACTCTTTGGTCTGATTCTTCCATAGTACTGGCGTGGTTAGAAAAGCCGCCGCACACGTGGAAGACGTACGTAGCCAAGTGGAGACATGTTTCAAGCGCAGACAACCCTGCAGATTTAGGAACCCGCGGATGTCGACCGCAAAATTTAGTTGGCTGCTCATTGTGGTGGAACGGCCCGGAATGGCTGGCTCAGCCCTCCACGTTGTGGCCTAAACTTGCGACGCAACATCCCTCTCCTCCAGAACAGAAGCAAGTAGAAGTGTACTACACTGCGGAAAATGACGATCTCCTCGAACGGTTCTCCTTATATTCAAGAGCACTTCGAGTTCTTGCATTCATGCTACGATTTATTAATAAATCTCCTAAACGACCACTTCCGTCCACCCTGATTTTAACGCAGGAAGAGATAAATATGGCTAAAGTTCGCCTCATCAAGAACGCTCAATATAAATACTATGGAGAAACCATCGCCACATTGAAGGCCGCGAAACCCATCAGTAAAAAGAGTTCTTTACTTTCCCTCAACCCGATGTTAGACAAAGCAGGCGTGATGCGAGTGAACGGCCGTCTCGCGTATGCTACACTCAGCTACAGCGAACGGCATCCTATCATAATCCCAGACAATTCTAGATGGTGCTCTCTTTTACTTGATTTCATTCACCAAACACTCCTTCATGCCGAAAAGCAACTTATGATTCGTATAGTCCAACAGGAGTTTTATATCCCACGTTTAAGGCAGAAAGTCAAAAAATGCATTTTCCACTGTAAACCCTGTACGATTTACAAATGAAATCTCAGATAATGGCCGCCCTGCCTCCAGAACGCGCAACATACTCTCTACCGTTTCATACCACTGGTCTTGACTTCGCTGGCCCGTGGTGAAAACGTCCGTCCTGCGAACCGCCTCACACACAAAGGCATATGTGTGCGTGTTTGTATGTTTTTCAACAAAAGCCATTCACCTCGAAGTGTGTTCTGATTTGACCACTGAGGCTTTTAAGGCGGCCTTTGCTCGATTTGTCGGCCGCCGTGGTATTCCACACAAAATCATGTCTGACAACGGCAAAACCTTTGTTGGAGCCCAGAGATCAATTCAAAGAGAATTTTCCCTCTTCCTCAACGAAGTCACTTCGGATGTGGCGGAAAAGTACGCTGTCCATGGGCTATCATGGCAGTTTATACCTCCCTACGCTCCCCATATGGGTGGCCTGTGGGAAGCAGCCGTTAAAAGTTTCAAGACACATTTCACCAAGGTCGCTGGGAGCCAAAAATTCACCTTTGAAGCCTTCAACACCCTCCTTGTGCGAATCGAAGCGGTTCTTAACTCGCGACCACTCTCTCCTATGTCCCAGGATCCCAATGACGTATCGGCGTTAACTCCAGGCCACTTCTTATGCGGTGCTCCACTCCTGTCAATACCAGAACCCAATGTAGGAAACCCCTCCCTAATAAACAAGTGGCACATGCTTAAAGTTCTCCACCACCAATTCAGTTCGCGGTGGAAAAACGAGTACCTGAAAGAATTACATAAAAGGCACAAATGGAAAAATCCGCAAGTTAACATAAACGAGGGGGATTTAGTAGTCGTGAGGGATGATCTCTTACCTCCGAACGAATGGCGACTGGGACGCGTTGTGAAACTGCATCCGGGTCCCGATCAGAACGTTCGCGTAGCAGAAGTTCAAACTCAGGCAGGGATAATCACGCGCAATATTACGAAATTATGCCTACTACCCCCTATGTAGCTTTGGGGTATCTTTACCCTGTCCAAAACTCTTTTATACTCTTACTATTATGTGTTCAACTCATCTCACCAACTCATATGTTCATAAACGTATCCTTAAACTAGGCGCAAACCCACGAGTCTAATACCACTTACGATTTTTTCTCTGCAGATCATCCAAGGAAACGATGGAGCTGAACAAGTGTCGTCTTTGCTGCCGCGTCCACTCCTTGCGGTACTGTCATGCTTTCAAGGCCATGACTCCAGCTGAAAGATATGAGTCTGCGCGCGTACATAAGTACTGCGTAAACTGTTTGGCGACATCGCATGTTACGGGCGCCTGCCACTCACCTGCCAGCTGCCGTCGCTGCGGAAAAGCCTATCACACGCTGTTGCACCGAGCACCATCCTCATCGCCAGGTCGTAGTCGGCGAGAAATGAACAGGAAGAAAACCGTGGCTAGTCGACGGGTGATCCGAAAACCGAAGGGCAGAGTGCAGAGTCGGACTTCTACCCAGCAACGCATACGGGAGTTGTTCAAGCGGGCTATGCTTACGCTCCAAAGTCTACAACAGCTGCTACGTATTCCAGCGTTCCGGCCGGCCGCCATGTCGGAGACATGAGCGCAGATCTCACCGATTGTTAATCACTTTGTTATTAATGCACTGGTTCTTAAACCATGAATATGAAAAATTTGAAATGTAAACCCACTGTAACTTTCGAAATTTGAACCTACTCATTGTAACTTAATCTATTGTAACCTAATCATGTTTGCTTATTATATACGGCGTACGGGGTGGTCTAAGGCGGGTTTGCAGGAGTATAATTCAATCGCTTTCGAACCGCTGAAGAGACCGCCTCGTTTATTTTGAAATATTTTTCGCGCCAATGGCACACTAGTACTCGCTAAGTAGTTTTAAATTTACCTTGAATAACAATTGAATTGATATAATAAAACGTTGTAAAATTATTGCATTCCACAAAGGAAACACCTTGCGTATTCTAAATTAACTTTGCACACCACTACTTCAAGCAAACCCTGAACAATTTGCATACAAATTTTTTTTCAACTGCGATTATTTTCCTTGTTATTGTCATCTAAACTGTTAAATTGAAGCCGCATGAAATAAGCTGTGAGCCACTGTATTTAGTTATAAATTTGATGTCAATATTAAATTTTCCTTTCAGCTCCGTGATGGTGTTGTCAAGTAGGTTGTCCATAATAACATCAGCGATTGTTGGAGAAATGGGATTGCCCATGGGCATGCCAAAAGTTTGAGCGTATAGTTTGTTGCTGAACATAAGGCAAAAATCTATTATTTCGTGAAATTTATTTTTTGGAATAAAGTTTTCTTTTGAATTAGGTCCCACTTATTCATAATGATTCTCGAAGCTAATGTCGTTGTATGTTTGTAAATAGGGAAATGACATCAAACGAAACTAACATATCTTTAAGATTAAAAGCATTGTTGAGTTATATATATATATTAAACTTTGTAAAATATCGCCAATGTATTTGGACAGGTTGTAACAGGGGACCATAACAGAAGAGATAATAGGACGGAGGGAGACTTCAGGTTTGTGTATTTTTGGCAAGCCATAAATTCTGGGCGCCGTAGCTGCAGTGCAGGTGAGTTGTTGTTTTTCCCTGAAGTTTATGTCACAGTATATACAGTAATAAACCTTTTTGATAATGAGAAGGAGCATGAATTTTGTTGATTCAGAGTTGTATACAAAATTACTGTGGTATGAAAGGGAGCAACAACCGTACTATGACAGAGTGGCACAAGTCATGACTGTGTAATATTGACCGAAACTAATTGCAAATGTGTAAAAACATTGCAAATTATTGTCTATTATTATAGATACTAGTACAGAATATCAAAGTTCGGTGTATAACTTGTTATATTACACCGTACATGATAATGAACTGTTAAATGCTGAAGCGTTTTCAGTTTCAGTAACTTGTAGATCACTCAAACTTGGGTGTGCTTAATGGACTGTGTGGGCGAATGCGCTAGCTGGCATTGGATCTGTATAGCTACACAAACCTTGTTTTTTTTTTTTAATAAAGACTTAAATATATTCGGAAATTTAGAATTTTGCTTGATAAATTCACAAAATTTACGTTTTTCATAAAAATATAATCTTACAATGGATCTTTTTTTAATTTTAAACTTACATTTAAGAGAACTGCATTCAGTGCTATAATTACGATTTGAGTTTTCCAGTTTATAAAACACAAGCGTTAATTATGTACTTAACTATTGATATTATTCTTCATTAAGCATGAATGTCAGCATACATTAAAGATGAATATTATACTTAACCTACATTTTGTTCATAAATAACACATAATTATGTATATTTTATCCTCGAAAAGAACTTTTTCTAATCATGAGGCGAAATTCCCCACAGTAAGTGTTGCCGTGCGCGCAAAACGAAAATGCTGCACACAACCCAAAAGTACTCCTCGGGGACCAAATGGTGAAAAACTGCGAAAAGGTTTATTACTGTATATAATGTGGTTTATGTGTTTGCCTTTGTAAAGTTCGTCCACTATTTTGTTGTTTTTTCTTCGAAGGGTATTTGTAGGATAAGTTCTTATTGATTTATATGTATTTCTGTCTTCTATTAGTTTGTTCGTCTTTTCTAGGTACTCTGCTTTGTATATGACTACAGTTTTGTTGCCTTTGTCGGCATCAGTTATAACAATATGGTTTTCGTGCTTCTGGATAAATGCCTTTGCTTTATAAAATGCTGATAAAATAAACTTCTCCGCTTCGTTGTGTTTTATGTTGCGCTTAAGCATTAAGATTCTATTGCTCACTTTATTTCTTGCTATTTCCTTTTCCTTATCGTTCTCCAGTGACTGTATTAGTTGATCCATTTCTGCTATTATATGTATCGGCGAAAAGTTTGATTTTGTTGTTGGCAAAGCAAATTTTCTTCCCAGTGAGAGTATCCACTTTACCTCTTCCGGAAAATCTATGGACAGCAGGGGTACCGCAGGGATATAAAAAGGTTCTTATGAGCAGTATATTTCGGCTTTGATTTTTTGTTATTATATTAGAGAAGCTTACGTGGTATTGCGATAAATGCTAGTTTAATGATTTTGTACAGACTACCACATGTTACTAATGAATTTTAAGGTTGGTTAGAGGCCTCTCGCTCCCTTCCCTTTCGTTTCGACAAAAATTACGTACGAAAGGATGTAGTAAAATTTTATTTTGACAAACAAAAACATAAAAACATGCGATCATGAGATCATTACAACGTGCACTAGCAAAACAAAACAATTTATCACAACTAAAGCACAGAGAATTTTTCACAATGCATGTACCTTTTTTGTTCCTAATAAAAATACATTTTACACTAAATACATCAGAAAACATAAAAATAAAATTTCTAAACTTTGTGCAAAACTCGGGAAAATGCAATAAATTTGCATATAAATTCGCAACTTTCTATTCAGACTTTTTTATACAAATTTTGAAAATGAAGTTTTGCAGCCCATAAAAATTTAGTTGATTTTTGGTATTGTTTTTACTGAGAGTTTCTTTCATACAAACTATGTTCGACATTTTTTTGTATGTAAAAGACACTATTATCAGCAAAAAATAAATAATTTCAAAAAATCAACGAAATTTTCTGGTAACTTCAGACTTGCACTTTACTAATTGGCTCAAAAGCTACATTTTCAAAATTTGTGATCAGATGACAGAGTCTCCGAGTCAACAATTTTGTACGGCACGGTACTTATAAGTAATCAAAGAAAAAAAATTAAATACAAGGTAACATTAAAATATCAGTCATTTGTTTCGTTGCTGTGAACTTGTTTCAAAACTTCTGGCTTTTGCTTAATAAATTGTAAAACTCTGTGCATGTAATTTTAACGTATTTAGGTACATACTTATATTAATCATCAACTATTGCTTTTGCAAAACGTGCTAAATTTAAAAAAAAATCGCATATGAAAGAGCACCAACCCACCTCGTAATAAATTTAAGTATACAAATTTTAGTATTTAGTATAGAAATATTCAATTCAAATACGCCAATATTAAAATGAAGCGCTTTGCTCTTTACGGATGCTTTTTCATAATTAAGTTAAAAAATATATATTTAAATTCCATGCTACCTGTAATGGGATTTGAACCCTGACGCTCTGGAAATCAGCAATTCGTGGCAAGCATCTTCTTGCACTCCAGATATGTGCTACAGCCAGACATGTAAATGTGCATTCAAATGTTCAGTTTGATTCAACACCACGTGTGCGTGGTATGAAAGTATTGTTTGTAAATACGAAAATTTTAAAACGATAATCAAATAAAAAATATTCATGTTTACTATGCGTTATTTCCCCAGTAAATTCATAAAATTTTTCTTAATATTACAACGCGTTTTTTTCTCAGTGTAGTCGTTTTTATTCAAAATTTGTGCAATCAAATAGAAAACCGGGACACTTAAACGAAACCCGGGACATTTTAAGGTTGGAACGGGACAAATAGTGTAAAACCGGGACATGTCCGGGAAAACCGGGACGTCTGGCAGCCTTAGTGTAAAGGATACCTCAGAGGAACCAGAAGTGAAGTGACATTTCAATAATTATTCCAAAACTCAAAAAATAATTTGGTTAGGTACAGCAATATACTGTTAAATTTTTTTCGTAAAGAAAAAAAGCTTTTGTAATACTGCAGTAACATATCAATTCAATGTTTTGTAAAACATAGTAGCGTATTACTGGCGGATTTAATTGCCAAAAACGTGTTTTAGGAAAAAATATTTCGAGTATTTAGCTGCTTGTTTCGATCGCTGTGTGATACGGTTTCAAAACGCTATTTTCCAAATTTGTGTATGTTTTCTTTGCTGGAAAAGTTTGGCAATCTAATAGGTTTCACATTATTGAGAGCAGTAATTTATTTTAATATAACAAGGTGATTCTGACAGCTCGGATGCCTTGTGACAAAATTATCCTTTAAAATTTTTGAAGTGTGAAGAATGAAACCGACTGAAAAATATACATGTACATACATTTATACATATTAAATCTTATGGTGATTTGGTTTCTACAGAAAAATGTTGCCCTTGCCCGGCGCAAAATGTGTTTGATGTTACACTCAACCCTTTGAAAAGGCATGTTTTTGCCTTCTTGTCCTTGTCCAGCTCACGCATTTCATCATATTATCGTTTTAAGTAACGATCTAATTTTCAGAGCAACCATTTCCCCTGACAAAGCTTCAAAGGACAGAAAAGGTGTCTTTTTTGCTTTATTAGAGTGTGGCATTTTAAGAAATGAAACAACATTTTCTCACCCTTTGCCTTTAATTTATGCGACATTTTTTGGGTAGAAACGAAATCACCATTAGAAAATTATTTTGTGCGCATTTCTTTCAAACCGTAAAAATTTTTCATCTGATGACAAAATTAGGAATGGCTGAATCTTTCTATGTGCGTTGGATAAAAAATGGAAAACAATAACAATAGTAAGTTTAATTTCATGAATAATTTTATTGAGTAAACTTGTGGTTTTAAAGTGTAAATAAAATTTTTTGAACTTCCAAAATTGACCCTAAATATTGTCTAAACAAACAAGCAATTCAACAATCGACAGCTTAAAAATTGTTAAGAATTGCGTTATTAATTTAAAAAAAAAATTGAAAATCGGCCACGAAATAACGAATATAGAGGGTCGTAAGGGTACTTGCGCGCGTTTTTTGGAATGCGGAACACTGTGCAGCACCTCCGCTAGGGCAGGTACCTTGTCGTTGGTGCGGGGGCTTAGCCGAATCGTCAACCGGTCTTCCCCTGGATTAAGGTAACGCGAATGCTCTCGCAGCATCCGCGCTACCCTGACTCAGCTTAGGGCCGCTGGCGGACTGTGACCAAGAACTGCCACCTCCTAATCCAGGGTGTGACGCGACACCGTGCCCATTGGACGGTTTGCAGCCAGGAGGGAAACCGGCTGTATTAGAACGGCGCCTTCTCGACACCGGGCCGCCTCGAGGAGTAACGGTGGCCTTACCGCGACAAGGGGCGCTGGCGCGGCGGACGACGAGATCCTCTACTACTTATAGACTGCTACGTCTGGCAAGTCAGACACGCGGTCGTACGAACAAGATGAATACAACTAAAGAAAATAAACACAAAAACAACAAAAAACAACAAGAAAATAAAGACACTAAAATTAGTAAAGAGGCTACCAAGGAACAAGGTAAAGAGAAGAAAGACAGTAGCACTAAGCCTAAATGCAGCGCGCAAGAGGTTCGGAGGAAGAACTTCCTTAATAGTCTCTCCGATGCTGCGGCAGCTCTATTTATAGAGCATGCAAAGGACGATGAGGAACCCTGCACAAGTTCAGGCATCTACCATGAGAGGGCATTAAGACCAACAGGTGGGCATGAGACCACCGAGCAGCAAAGAAGGCACCGCAGAAGGCACGACAGCGAACCAGCCCAAGCGCGGGATAGGTCCCGCAGCCGTAGCTCCACGGCATCTCGTGACTCTACGAGGCAAGAAAATGAACGCCACCGGGATAGGCGGGAAAAACCACCCACACTTCCGCCTCTGGGGCAACCAGGAGCCCTAGATGACCGCCGGCGGCGTGGCCTCAGTGGGGCAGCCTCAAAACGGTATGTGAGGTACCTGCACGAAGGTAAGACACCCGAGGTGGCTAGGGAACTGGCCCTTGCCATACCGCCCTCAGGGCAGAATAAGACGACCGCACCCGCGAATGAGCGGAAGAGCGGGCATCAGCACGATAAACAAGAATACTCTCGCAAACAGACCGCACCCGCCGACAGGCGGAAGGGCGGGCACAACAGCGAGAGAGGTAGGCACGCACCCGCTGATAAGCGGAGAGAGGGACACCACCAAGACAGGCGTACCGGCGAGACCGCACCCGCTGAAAAGTGGAAGAGCGGGCATGATCGCAGAGACGGTAAGAATAACGACGAAGGTAGGAGTGAAAGGGGGTCCGACGAGACCGCACCCGCTGCAAAGCGGAAGAGCGGGCAGTTAACACCCCAGACTCCCGATCCGAAGAAGCAACGGGGGCAGCCACCACCTCAGGCATCGGGACCCGGGGGTAGGCATTGGGAACCAACGTCCTCGAGGGGTGAGGGAGGGCAGACGCCTAGCTACTCTGACGCTCTTAGGGGCATCAGGGTGGCGGTACTGTCTAGAGACTACCCGGCGGAGGGCTGAGTCCGGAGGAGCTGACTACCCTACAGGATGCCATAATGGATGAGGTATTTAAGGGGTGGTCGCACCCGCTGGCGTTCTGCGGAGTATACTTCCGTCCCGGCATGCTGCTAGTGGACTGTAAAGACGAGGGCACGGCAAAATGGCTAGAGGAGGCTGCACCGAAACTAGAAAGCTGGAGGGGGGCCGTATTGTGTGTCAAACGTGGCGATGACATCCCACCGATGCACAATATGTCCATCTTCCTGCCGAGAAGTGCTGACAAATCGTCGGATTATGCGTTTGGGCTGCTGAGGGCGCAAAACGTAGGGCTTAACCCCCCTGCGTGGCGAGTCATTTCGAGCGCCATAGAGGACAACGGTCTACGTCTTAATGTAGGCATCGACGAAGATTCGTACTGTAGCGTCAGAAGGGCCCGATACAAGCTGAACTATAGATTCAGCTTTGTCACAATACGGCCCTGGCGACAGAAGGCAGCGGACGAGAAGGAGGGGGGCGAGGAGGAGATCAAGGTAGATGGTAATCCCCCTGCTCCAACGGAGACAGGGAGCGCGTCGGCCCATCAGCCTAAACCTCAAACCCAACCTTCGAGTCCAGGAGGTACCGGTGAGCAGAGTTCGGCGGCCCTCATGCAGGGGCAAGTCCCCTCTACACAGGAGCTGCTGGAGGGTCTATATATGAGGCGGCTCGAACTCGACGGGAGCAGCGAGGGCGATTTACGGCTCTCGGACCTCGATGAGCAATGATGAGGCACCCAGCGCCCTTGAAAGTAGCCCAGATCAACCTGCATCATGCGACTGCAGCCTCGGCTGTAATTGCAAGCAGGTTTTCGACGGACGATCTGGGCATATTACTTATTCAGGAGCCGTGGACTTACAGAGGCCAGGTAAGGGGCCTCAAAGGAGCAAGAAATAAGGTAATATGGGACCTCTCTGCTGAGAGGCCCAGAGCATGTGTAGTGCTTAAAAACAATATTGATTATTTTTGCATTACAGAGTTCCTAACACAGGATCTAGTGGCAGTGCAGGTGACGCTTAGGGTGGACGGAAGACCCAAGGACCTAGTCTTCGCTGCCGCTTATTTTCCAGGGGAGACCAACAACATACCCCCGGTAGAGGTACTAAGACTGGTGACGCACTGCAGAAAGGCCCGACTTCCACTAATCCTCGGCGCTGATGCGAATGCTCACCACGTTGAGTGGGGAAGTTCCGACGTTAACAGAAGGGGTGAGTCGTTACTAGAATATATA
Source organism: Rhagoletis pomonella (assembly GCF_013731165.1). Taxonomy (NCBI): domain Eukaryota; kingdom Metazoa; phylum Arthropoda; class Insecta; order Diptera; family Tephritidae; genus Rhagoletis; species Rhagoletis pomonella. The sequence continues at coordinate 101,813,121 of NW_023458556.1, read as the reverse complement.
TTGAGTGAAGATCTGAGTATAAATAATGTGGGACATAGCCCGACATTCATCACTAGAGTAAGGCAAGAGGTCCTTGATCTGACCCTCAGCAACAATATGGGTAACGAGCTGGTCAAACAATGGAGGGTGTCCACGGAGCCTTCCATGTCTGACCATAGAATTATCCAATTCGTGCTGGGAGCGGAGGTCAAGGCCTACGCTCAGATGAGGAACCCCAGAAACGCCAACTGGGACAAATATAGAGAGCTTTTAGCTTTGAACCTACCGGGTTTAGAGAGGGAACATAATAGAGAGGGCTGTATTTCGCTAGAAAATAAGGTTAACAGGCTAACGAACATTATGACCGACGCCTTTAACTACAGCTGCCCCGAGACCAAACCAAACCTGGCGTCAAAAAACGCGTGGTGGTCAAGGGAGCTCTCAGCGCTCCGGAAAGCAGTGCGCAGACTCTTCAACAAGGCCAAGCGCACGGGAGGCTGGGATGAGTATGCAGCTAAGCTAACGATCTGCAGCAAAGAGATTAGGAAGGCGAAGAGAACCAGCTTTAGAACCTTCTGTGAAGGTATTTTGAATACCCCAGCAACCGCGAGGCTACACAAGGTTCTAGCTAAAGGAACGGTGGAAACGGAACTTGCGCTTAAACGCAGTGACGGCACCTACACTAGAATCTTGGAAGAGAGCCATCACTCTGCTTGAGGCACACTTGACAGCGAGGTACAAATACAAACAAAAAAGGGCTGTCCTCAGGGGGGGGTCCTATCCCCCCTTCTATGGAGTTTAGTAGTGGATGAACTCCTTCAGCTTCTCTCTGACAATGGTATCCGCTGCCAAGGCTATGCGGACGATATAGTAATCATTGCCAGAGGGAAGTTTGAGAGCACCCTCTACGACATCGGTCAAAGAGGCCTAAGATTAACAAGGGAATGGTGTGCCAAGTTAGGGCTGAGTATAAACCCAGCTAAAACCGCCATCGTCCCCTTTACTAGGAAAAGGGCCCTACCGGGCATGAGCGACATTACCTTGGATGGGGTCGTGGCCAATGTCGCCAGCGAAGTGAAGTACCTAGGACTAATCCTGGACACCAAACTTCTATGGAAGAAACATGTGGATGAGACCACTTCCAAGGCTACGAAAGCATTAATAGTGTGTAAGCGTCTGTCGGGAAATCCTGGGGTTGCAGCCCCAGGATCCTAAGATGGCTTTACACCATGATAGTACAGCCAATAGTGACATATGGGGCAGTGGCCTGGGTTTCAAGAACCACTCTGGCTACAGTGAGACAATCGCTCACTAAGCTACGACTGGCATGTGTATGCATAACGGGAGCGATACGCACGTGTCCGACGACAGCGCTGGAAGTGGTCCTTGAACTCGAGCCCCTGTGCATAACTATAGAACTGGCTGCCAAAAGAACTCTGCTTAATTTCACTAGAGAGGGTCATGGAAGAGGTAAGGTCATTTCCTCTAGGAACATGGCGAAGCTAGAGTCCTCGCTCCCGCTAGTCCTGCTTCCGAGGGATGACATATGTAGAACCATAAGGTTTGAAAAGAGGTTCAAAATTGAGTTAGGCAGTAAGACAACCTGGAGTGCTTCCTTCCTTGAGGGAGTCCTTCAGGATAGTACACTGCAGTGGTACGCAGATGGCTCGAAGACCCCGGAAGGAATAGGGGCTGAAATCTCCGGACCTAGGTCCAGGATCTCTATCCCGATGGGGAAATATCCGAGCATTTTTCAGGCTGAAGTCTACGCCATCTACGTGTGTGCGGATACCATAATTAATAGAGGATACCGTAATGAGAAGATTGTAATTCTTAGTGACAGTCAGGCGGCACTCACTGCTCTGTTATCCTTCGAAATTAAATCGTCTCTAGTCCTTGGGTGCATAGAGAGGCTCAACTCCCTTGGCATGCACAACAACGTCAAACTGGCGTGGGTGCCTGGCCATATGGGAATAGAGGGGAATGAAGCGGCGGACTGTCTCGCTAGAGAGGCGGCAGCCATTACTCCAATCGGCCCTGAGCCCTTCCTGGGAGTGGGTCCCAACACTATTAAGGAAAAGCTCAGGGAGGAGAGGTACAATATGAGGGACTCGAACTGGCAGAGTTCGGTAGGTATGCGACCGGCAAAAAGCCTGCTAAGAGGGTACAACAAGAGTAGATTCAAAAGTTTAATTAGCCTCCCAAAGGAGAGGCTGAGAATATTAACAGGTTTTATTACAGGACACTGCAGACTGGGAGGGCATATGTATAAAATGGGGTTACGATCGAGTGACCTTTGCCGGTTCTGCGACGTCTCCAGTGAGTGTGATGCGGTCAGCAGAAGACGTGAGAGGAGTTTAGGTTCCATGTGGCCACAGTTAGAGCACATTCACTCCTTATCCCCAAAGAAGCTCTGGGACTTCCTGGGGGATCTTGGCTTGGAGGAAGTATTGTGAAGAGTGGAGGGCACAATAGACCATTAGGTCGCAGTGCATACCTCATAATTTATCTATCTATCTATCTACTGTGCAGCACTATCTAGAATTATGGCCAATACTAGTGGACCACGCCAACAATGTAGACAGCTACTAGCAAGTGTAGTGAGAGCAATAATACTATATGGATCAGCGACATAGTTCCACGCATTTAAACGAGTATCATATGTCCGATGCATTAACTCACATATCGTCGATGCGCCCTACGTGTGTGCTCTGCATTTCGAACGGTGTCGGAAGAAGCTGCTCTAGTTACAGCAGGGCTATTCCCACTTGATATAGCGGCACAAGAGCAACACGAGCATCATGTGGCAAAGCGAGGCCACCCAAACACTGAGGACATGGACTACAAGAGAGCAGCAAGACAACGAGATATGACCCAGTGGCAAGCAAGGTGGGATGCTGCCTCAAATGGAAGGTGGACTCATCGGCTCATTCCAAAACTTGAAGTATGGTAAAATAGGAAGCACGGCGCGGTAGACTACTACCTCACCCAAATTATTAGCGGCCACGGCTGCTTTAAAAGTTACCTCCATCGTTTTGGACACGAGAAAGATCAGTTTTGTGAAATTTGCGGCCCGGAAACGGCAGAAGACGCAAAGCACGTGATATTTACTTGCCCACGATTCAACGATCACCGACGAAGATTAAAGGAAGCTTTGGGTGTTAGCGTTGCACCAGAAAACTTAGTCCTGCGAATGATCGAGAGCGTAGAGGCGTGGATGGCGGTCTGCAGTGTATCAGCAGAAGTTATGCAGCAGTTGCGGGTAAGCGAACAGCAACGACGCAGAAACGAACGAGCACAGCGATTAGAGATAGAGACTAGCTAACGTACAAAGTGCGGACTGAGACTATGAACGGAGACCCCGACGTTCGTACGGAGATGACTGACAATGTCGACCTAAACATCTTCGAGCAATTTCCTCAAACGGCCGCCTGACGAAATACTTGACGGTAGTACCAGGGGGAAAACCGGACGAGAAGAGGTGGTTTTAGTGGGTTAAAGTCTCACACTTACGGGGTTAAGGCTTTCGATACTTTCCATCTCTATATGAAAAAAATAAATAAATAAAAAAAAAATGTACATACTAAATACGAGCACCAATTAATTTCATTTAAAGAAATGGTGTCGTCCATTTCCGCTGTAGCGTATGTAGTGCATATTTTTAGACGCAATATTTAACTACTTCCGGCGAGGAAATCTACCTCCAGTGTCTAATTGTATGATCTTTAATATGACATCTACCGACGAGGTTGATGTCTAGACTTTTTATAGGAACTTTGATTATAGCGAAGGTGTCTGGATAAACAACATTGCGAGTTAATAAAAACGTTGTAACAATGCACATTATCTGCCCTTGGAAGCCTTGTCAGGGTAAACGGTTGTCTCAAAACCAGATGGTTGCTTAAAAGGGCAATATTATGAAATGCGTGTGCTAAACAAGTACAAGGCAAAAACAAGCCCTTTTACCATAAGTACATCTTGCCTACTAATTGTGTTATATTTACAGAAGCAGAGCACAAAACGAGGGCATTTGTCAAAGCAGAGGCAGTAGTTTCGCCATCGCTCCAGCAGAAGCAATAGACGTAACACCGCCAGCACTCATACAGTAGCCAGTAGCAGCAATAATACCACATTCCCACGACAGCCGGTTCTACGTACCGGAATGCCTCGGGTTTTACCCGACCAAGGGCTGTTGTTTCGGCGATCTAACCCTGTTTAGGTCGGTGAAATATCTCAGTCATTGTTCGTCCATGGGGCTACATCTGCTGGCGTATTCTTCTGCTCAGGGCTGGCATTGAGTCAAACCCTGGGCCAGAAACTTACACCTGCTGTGTATGCCAGATACGACTGCACCCCAACTCCACCGCAGTCAAGTGTAATGCTTGCAATGGGTAGAGTCACCTCAGAGTCTGCACAGGCCTACGGACTCATCGGCAGTGGACCACATCATTTGTGGCCCCCTGCTGCTCAAACAGAGCTGCCTCCACGCCTGAGCAGCTCAACACAAACACCACAGCACCACAACACAACAGACCACACCACCAGAGACTGAAAATAAAAGTTATTTTACAATTTTTGATATCAAAAAGGCATAGTGAAAAAATAATGCTATAGCCTTTTCAAAGGCACCATTAGACTCGTCTCTCATTGTAGATGGTGATTCCTCCATGACTTTTAAAAATGTGGCTTTTATCATTTTGAGCAAATAATACCGATTAATTCTGCTTTTTATTTTTTTAAGGCAAAAATAAAAGTTAAAAGTTGCCTTTTATTTTTTTGCGCAGAAAATATTCGGTAATTGTTGCCTTTTATTTTTTTCAGGCAAAAATAAAAGTCAAAGTTAAAAGTCAAGTATTTCAGAGTTGTGTATACTCGAATTTATAAGTTTTGAAGCTTTTTTTATAATAATAATAATAATAATAATATCCCAACGGTTTTTACCCTCCATTCCCGCCCATCCGCACGAGGGGCGCAGTCCGCATGACGTACGGAACCAATATTTTAAATTTTTGTGCCGAGTCACGATAGGCAGGAGTTTGTTAAGTGTCGAGATCTAAAACTGTTCAGCTACAGAACTAAATTCATCAGCTGATTTTATGTATTTATATCAATAATTCACTTATTGAGAGAGGAGAGTATCGCTTTCTTAATGCTGAAAAGCGGATCTGATATATCAAACGTGCCGGAATGAGAGTTAAAATCCTGGCATAAGCAACGCAGTGGGTCGTGCAATTCAAAATTGGTTTTACAAGCTTTCAGAAATATGGGACAAAAGTGTCTTGATACGCGTGACGGAACATTAAAGCTTACATCAGCCAGAAGAGACGGACTTGAAATTGAGCCTGTCAGTAATTTAACCATAAAAATTATACCAAGCATTTCCCTGCGACTGGCAAGTGTAGGAAGGTTAATAAGTTTTAAGCTACTCGTATAAGGTGGAAGACTATATTGAGAATCCCATCGGAAATTTCTTAAAGCAAAAAGTAGGAATTGTTTTTGAATTGATTCTATCTTGTCTGAGTAAATTTGATACCTTGGATTCCAAACCACCGAGCCGTATTCCAGCATCGGCCTAACTAATGTTGTAAACAGGGTTTTAGTGATATAAGGGTCACTAAATTCTTTTGGCCATCGTTTCACAAATGCAAGTACACCTTTAGCCTTGTTGACTGTCACATTAATGTGAAGATTAAAATTAAGCTTAGGATCCATTGTGATACCAAGGTCCACAAAATTGTATACCTGTTCCAGGTTATGGTTACCTATTATATAAGAAACTGGCAGAACAGCTCTTCGCGAGAAGCACATTACTTTACATTTCTTAAGATTTAGAGGCATAAGATTTACTTTACACCAGTAAGCCATGCTGTTTAAGTCTGATTGTAGCAAAGACCTTTCTTCAATTGAAACGTACGATTTATAAAGTTTTACATCATCTGCATACATTAAAATTTTGGAGAATTTTATATCTGTAGAAATATCGTTTATAAAAAGCAAGAACAGAATCGGGCCTAGGTGGCTACCCTGAGGGACTCCTGAAGTAACATCAATGACGTCAGAGATAGTATTTTTAAACAATACCCTTTGTGATCTATCATAGAGGTATGAAGAGATCCAACGTAGAAAATTAGGTGGAAGACCAAGAAGATCAAGTTTATAGATGAGCAACGAGTGACACACTTTGTCAAATGCTTTACTGAAATCAGTATATATAACATCAACAGTTTTGCTCTCACTAAATGCTTTTGGGATATAGGATGTTAATTCAAGTAAATTTGAAGAAGTTGATTTGCCCTTGCAAAATCCATGTTGACTGTATGAAATGCTTGAAGTGATAGAATGCGTCAACCGATTTGTTATAATTGCTTCAAATAATTTAGGAATTGCAGAAAGCTTAGCTATGCCCCGGTAGTTCTCCACTGAAGACCTGCTACCGCTTTTATGTAAGGGGGTTATGAACGATTCCTTCCATACAGTTGGAAAAACGCCCTCTTTAAGAGACAAATTAAATAAGGCTGTTAACGGCTCATAGAGATAATCAGCACAATTTCTAAGAAAACAAGTGGGGATCTGGTCAGGACCATAACTAAAAGACTGCTTTAAGGACTTCAGGTAAACTAAAACATCATCGGGAGATATTATAGGGTTATGTATTGAGTTAATTGGACTTAGTTTAAAAGGATAGTCAAAGTATGCTTGGGAGTTAGAGGAATAATAGGATTTAAAAAACTGAGCGAACATGTTAGAAATTGTTTGATTATCACCAGAGACGGTATTTTGATACTTCATGGCGGAAGGAAACCCCCGTACATTTCGCTTGGAGTTTACGAAATCATAAAATGATTTGGAGTTATATATTATACGTCGTTTGATTTTACACAAGTAATCTTTATAACACTTTTTGTTTAATTCAAAGAACGTGTGACGCAAAAGTGAGTATTTTACATAGTATGAGTGTAAGCCGGTTTTTTTGTGTAATCTAAAATAACGTGACTTTCTGTTTTTCAAGTTTCTCAGTTCTTTAGTGAACCATAACTGCGTTTGTTCTTCAGGAACACACATGCGTTGAGGCACATTCTTTTCAAATAATCTATGTACAGTACAATTAAAATGTGCAACGCCTTGCTCAACTTTTTCTTTGTATATAGGCCACGACAATTTAGACAATTCTTTATTCAGTTTTTTAAAGTTGGCTTTCGAAAAATCAAAGCGAATAATTGGTTCGTATGTTTGGACATCGCAATTTTGACCATCGTTTATAATTTCGTAAGATATCTCAATAGCAGGGTGGTAGACATCTTCGGGCAAAACTAGTGGGTCACATTTATTTACAGCCGACTTAGATGCATCATCAACATAAACAATATCTAATACTTTGCCAAACTTATTGCAAAGTACATTAACTTGATTCAGGCAGAGTTCTGCCATCTCCTCTAAAAATACGTTGTTGCACGCGCTAGACGAGAAAGGTACAATATCATTGTCAATGATGTTCCATGATACATTTGGTAAATTAAAGCCACCCAACACAATCAATGAATCAGAGGGTTTAATCATTGAATTAATTGATTTCAGTAAAGATACATGTTGTGAATACACTGATAAGTCAGATCGGGGAGGAATATAGCATAGAGCTAAGTAAGTAAACCCCCTACCAACCTGAACACGAATGCATTTGAATTCTGCAGATTCAATGTGTGGAAGACTAACTTCTTCAGATGGTATTGAAGAGTCTACGGCAAAGAGTACGCCACCGCCGACTCTGTCCTCCCGATCTTTTCTGTAGATATGATAATTATTTGAAAGAATCTCTGAATTAAAAGTGTGAGGTTTGAGCCAAGTTTCAGTCAAAGAAATTATATTATAATTGCATTCAAGGCCATTAAGATATAAATTCGTTAATTTAGTATTTATGCCTCTTACGTTTTGATAATAAATACTTAAAGCAGATTTAGTAATCAGTTTTTTGGTTCTGTATTCTGACGGGGAATATTTGCTAAATTATTATTTTTGTTGGGATATACTCAAATTCACGAACGAAAGCTCCGGAGGGCCAAAAAGAACTACTAAGCAGCATGTCAAAATTTTCTAAATTTACGTCTATTTTAAATGAAGAAATATTTCTTTCATATTTAAATTAAAATTTTCTGATACTTAAGTTGACAGTTTTAACTTTGGACGAGATGTAAAACTTTATATCGTCCTCGGAAGTATCCCTCGAAAATCTAGATATAAATATAGACTTCTTTGGGGGAACCACAACCAGTCTCCTAGTATCAGACTCGATTACCGGCGGACGGGGTTGAGTAACTGAGTTACTAATTGAGGGTAGAGTAAGCGTTGGAAGATTAGATGGCGGTGCCACAACTTCAACGGGGGACTTTGATATATGTATATGTGAAAGATTTAATAACACTTATGTTAATAAAAAGACAAGCAAAATAAGTTTAACACAACACACACAACAATTTAGGAGCTGATGTATTTAGCTTAAAAATATATGTAGCGAACAGTTTGAGTATCACTGTATTGTGACACTTAATAAACGCAGCGCAAACAGCTGTGACAAGAAATACTAAACGAAGTAAACAAAAAGAGCAAAAAGAAATGTGCAAAAATAGAAACGATCTCAGTTAACTACAAAGGAATAACAACAACAATGATAACAACAAATGACTCGGCAAGATTAGATGTAAGCTAGTGAAATTTAATTAAATTTAATAAAAACCACAAAAATCACAAAACTTTCACTTAGCTTCGGTTAAGATGCTCGTAGGCACTTTTTATAGCAACTTTTACTCAAAATTAACACAATAAACTTTGCAAAATACAAAGACCAATCAAGGCACAATATAAGTAGAACTTGACGTTTGCGGAATTTATCTTTTATCTGGAATTTAATAACCCCCTAATATATAAATGCCAGTGTTAGATCAAATCTATACATATATGTATGTACATATGTATACATACAATACATGAAGGCAATTTTTGTTAACGGCATCACATCTGCACCGATTATTCGATTTTCAAAACTGAGGTTTCAAATTAAAGGGCTGGCCTCTAAACGTAAAGGGTTGCCACCTTTTTTTTAAATTATAAAACCTGCACCGCTCGTTGTATTAAAAAATATCAGGTGCAAAATGAAAGGGCAGGGCCTCTAGAAGTACAAGGTTTCATTTCTTTGAAAAGGGTTGCCACCTGCTTTAAAAATCACAAGACCTAAATGATGTAAACGAGATTGGTCTATAGATCTACAAGGAAGAACGTCTCATTATTTTTTTTAAAGGGTTGCCACCTGTTCAAAATTATCTTTTTGTGCAGAGCACCAGATTTATACCGTTCTCTCGATTTTAAAATGAGGTTCCAAATTAAAGGTATTGACCTAGAGATTTTCTTTGGGTTTAATTTTTTAAAAGGTTTGCCACCTAATTAAAACTCTATATATATCGCAAAATTGGCATCAAGCAAAAGGGTTTTTATACTAAATTGATATGTTCCTGCTTTTAAGAGTTGCCACTATTAAAAAAATATATGGCTACGAAAGGTAAGTAACGTATTAAAGACGTATCAAACGACAGCTAATTAAAAGGGCTTTTGTGTAAATGTATGTGACGCTCGCTAGCTCTAACCACTACGCCGCCCAATACCACAGCAGCGCACACAGCCAATTGCGGTCAGACAACACACATCCCTCACCAATACCCCCCACCCAGCCAAACATAGGAGTCTTATCGCCCCATGACACTCCTTTCGCCGGTAGTGAAGACAGTAGAGGTCTTGCTACTCCCGTAATTTGCGAACATCTGTCCCCAGCGAAGCGTCAGCATGGTTTCCGTAAAGTGCACAGCACAACAACAGCACTAAACACTCAGATATCACGTGGCCTAAACCGCAACCGCCCCTGTGAGAGAAGTATTCTTTGGATCTGTCACTCGACGCTGCTAGAAGACATAGAGGCCTCCTTTCCCCCACAGAGACTCAAACAGTGATCGGCGAATTACACAGTGCTACAAAAAAGCATAAAGTAGAAAAACCTGGGAAGTTATGTATATTTTCTGGTAGGTCTTTTCGAGTAAAGCCAGAATCGAAATATGAAATTTGCCAAACACCCCCAAAATCTTGACTTACCGTTAAAAACCCGATTTTTCGTACTTTTGCACACTTATAAACCTGTAACTTAGTTCATTATGAACAGAGTTTCATTTTATTTTTCAATTTTAGTGAGGTTTTTACGCACTATTTCATAAGAAAACCGTGCTAGTTCTAAATTGATTGTAAAACCAAATTTAATAACTTCAAAAATCGGATGAAAGTTTACTGAGGTTTTTAACTTTTTATGAAAACAAAATTTTTGCAAAAATATTATTTTTGACTATACTACTCAAAAATGTTTTCTTCACCGTTTTTTTCTTAATTCAGCATCACCAGTTTCTCGTTGTAGTGACCAGCAATATTCTGAAATCATTTTTATACCCAAGCGCACTTGTGCACAAGGGTATTATAACTTTGTTCTCACAACGGTTGTTTGTAACAGCCAAAACGAATCAAGATAGATATGGACAAATGTATAAATAAATGATCAGAATGAAAAAAAAATCGATTAAGCGGTGACTGTATGTCCGTCCGTCCGTCTGTGCACACGATAACTCGAGTAAAAATTTAGATATCTTTACGAAACTTGGTATGTGTACTTCTTTTTAGCTTAGGACGGATGGTATTGAAAATGGGCAAAATCGGACAATAACCCCGCCTACCTCCCATATAACGGTAGTTTTCAGAAATACGAACACTGCGACATTTCATTAACTAAATACTGAAGCTTACTCACTCAAAATTGATACTTACAATCATTTTTAGACGAAAATTAAGAATATAAATTATTTGGAAAATGGTTTTGACCTTATTACACCGGCACACAAAAAAAAAGGTTGTTTGTACATCCGACACCACCTACCTACCGGCATATATTTTGACCGCTGAATCCGAATTTTAAGTCAGTTTGAGCCGTACACCCTTAAAAAATCACACGTAAAAAATCTTTCCCCTTATTCGGTGTATACATAATTTTTTAGACAAATTGCAATTTTTTGCTATTTTTAACATATTTCAAGGTTTTTTACAATTTTTTAAGATTTAAAACGGTTTATGGTCTAGACACACTTCGGTTTTGTATTCAGCGGATAAAAATACATAAGAATTATGCTTGGTTTAGTTTCATAAATTTTTTTTTATTACCATTTATCCCATTTTAGCTATTTTTACAATTTACTCGATATTGAAGGGTGTACGGCCCAAACTAACATAAAATTCGGATTCAGCGGGTCAAAATACATGCCGGTAGGTAGGTGGTGTCGGATGTACAAATCGTAGGTATTTCTTGGTGAAAGTGTTCGCCTTGTTCATCACTGAACTGGCCCAAATTATCTGGGAAGAAGTCCAAATGCAAATGAAGGAAATGAATTTTTATGGGCATGTTAAAACCCATTCCACCGTAAGTAAATTATTGCATAGCGCTACAAAACACTTCCATGCACGTTTTTCTACAGAGCTTAGCTGGTTCAAAAAGCTCACTTTGCTCAAAATTGTATGAATTTGAGGTCCTATGAAAATACATAAAATCCATAAAAAGAGATAAAACCGATGAAAAAGTACTAGACGAGAGAAGAAAAAATTAATACCTCCTTTTATTTTGGCTTCACTTAATTTTGAGAACACCACTTTAAGATGCCAAAAAGCGGTTCTATTTACATAAAATTGTTTTACAATTAGGGGTATTCTCGGAGTCTTTCAAAGCCCTTGCACGGTACATGGATTGCACGAAAAAAAACGGTCTTGCTATGGGACAGATTTGCAAACCGTGCAATTCGTGCACCTTGCAAGGGCTTTGCAAGACTGAGAGAATACCCCTATAGCGTAATATATCTAGCTTTAAATGCATGTAAAACAACATGTTCAGCTTTAACCAATGGGACGTTTAAAACGTTTTCCGCCCTATTAAATGCCTCACGGGATGGTCATACTTTGCGATCATAGAAAACGTCAATTAAAATAAAAAACTGTCAAGCAAAAATTTTTGAGTTGCATAGCCAAAAATAATATTTTTGAAAAAAATTTGGTTTCATAAAATGTTTAATAACTCAGTAAACTTTCGTACGATATTTAAAAATAAACACTCGTTTTTCTCGCTATTAAATTTAGTTTTATAATCAATTTAGGACTAGAATGGATTTTCTTATAAAATAGTGCGTAAAAACCTAACCAAAATTTAAGAAAGGCGAAAAAAGTAAAAAAAAAAATTTTGCTGGGTATATACTAGGGATGTTAATTTTTCGTTCCGACTCCGGGATTTTCGGGATGGCGTTGTCAAAGTCCCGGGATTCAGATATTCATAACTTTTCTACAACTTGAATCGAAAAAATTGCTTCTATATTGTTTGAGAAGCTCTCCTACCATGAAATAAATAATAAATAAATGGGTTTGAAACCATGGTACAATAATTACAGGTATTGTCTTCCCAGAGAGCGGATATTCCGATCTGCCTTATTTAAAAAATATCATTGTTGCCCACACTAAAACGTTTACTGCTGGAAATATCCCTTTTTCCATACCCATATACCATATATGTTCACGTATTTTTTGTTTAATAAACCATCTTACAGAGAACTTATTCAATTTGCTAAAGCCGGAAATAAAACATTTGCTTGTAAATAAATTAAAAATTTGTATGGCTCACTTCATTTCAAAAGTTGTTTCTTTTGTTTTGAAAAATTTTAAAAATTAAATTGAGCGAAAACAAAAAGCAAAGCCAAATAAAAGTAAAAGAATCAATATTGAACTGCGTAAAAATTAAAATAAGGGAGCAGGAATTTCGATGTGAAGCAAAACTGTCTAGGAAGACAATACCTGTAATTGTACCATGGTTTGAAACCTACTTTTTTATTTAAAGTGGCGTTTTTATTTTTTCTCTCTGACCGCAGGATTTATTTTGAAGGACTTTGTAATTTCAAAGATATGATTAATTCCAAAGATTATTAAAAAATTCAATGCGATGTAGAATAAAAATATGGGTAACAAATGCAATTGGAAATTTCTTTAGAATTTAAAAAATTAAAATTTTTTGGATTCACCAGGACGAATAGGTAATTTTTAAGCTGACAAATTTAGAACGAAATTCGAACAAATATTACGAAATTTCAAGGATAAAATTATAAAATTACATTTTCAATATTTACCAGCCCTTCTGCACTAGAAACTTGAATATGTTTAAATTCTACAGGGTTTCCTCATTAATTTTATACCCATACTTCTTCTCTAAGCACATTTCTCTGAATTTTTTAAATCATTTTTGAATTACAGACGTCAAGAGTGAAAAACTAAAAACGCAATTTTACTATATTTGGCCCATGGTTTCGCGAGTATATTGATATTTGTATTTTAAATTTACTATCGCCCGGTGTTATATGTACATATAATGAGCTAGACATTTATAAAAAATATATTAATTAATAAATAAAAAAAGAAATATAGCCAATACTCGTCAAGAAAAGGAGTTTCTATTATTGCCATCAGTGCAAATTATAAATCCCGAAAATCCCGGGATTACTTGCCAAGAATCCCGGGATTTCCGAGACCTTAAAAAGTCCGCGATCCCGGGATTAACATTCCTAGTATATACACACAGATCTCTTAATGTTTCTTTATTCACATATATATTGTTCGAAAGGCCCAAGTATCTTCTTAAACCCGGCAATAAAATGAGACTCGGTTCATAATCAACTAAGTTACAGGCTTATAAGTGCCCAAAAGTACGAAAACCCATTTTTTAACGGTAAATCAAGATTTTGGGGGTGTTTGGAAAATTTCATATTTCGATTCTTGATTTACTCGAAAAGACCTACCAGAAAATATACATAACTTCCCAGGTATTTTTTAGTGTCGCACAGTGTTACCTGAGTGGTCGACACTCGTTAGTAATGGTTAGAGACAAATCGGGTGGTGTCCTTTCCCCATTACTGTTTAAATACTATATTTTCAAGCTCGCTCAACCACCAGAGGGAGTCGCGACTAGGAACGTTAATCCCGGGATTCCGGGATCCCAGTTTTTTAGGTCCCGAATTTGTAATTTGCACTAATGGCAATAATAGAAATTACTTTCCTTGACCAGTATTGGCTATATTTATTTTTTTATTTAATAATTAATATTTTTTTATAAATGTCTAGCTCATTATACATATAACTCCGTACGATAGCAAAAAATTTTACACACAAAAATCAATATATTCGCGAAACCATGGGCCAAATATTGTAAAATTGTGTTTTTAGTTTTTCACTTTGACGTCAGTAATTCAAAAATGATTTAAACATTTCAGTGAAATGTGCTTAGAGAAGAAATATGGGTATCAAATTAAGAGGAAACTCTGTAGAATTTAATCTGATTAAATGTTTTTGTGCATAAGGACTGGTAAATATTGAAGATGTTCTTTTAAAATGTTATCTTGAAATTTCGCAATATTAGTTTCGAATTTCGTCCTTATTACTTTATCCGCTTCAAAAATTACCTATTCGTCCTTGTGAATCCAAAGAATTTTATTTTTTTTATTTACAAAGAAATTTCCTCTTTCATTTAGTACCTATTCTTTTATTCTATTTTGCATTGAATTTTTTAAATAATTTTTAGAATTAATCGTATCATAG
>NW_023458556.1:101789748-101798435 GCF_013731165.1 Rhagoletis pomonella | reverse complement strand
TGCTCCCCGTAAGGGAACATAACAAGTTGCTTTGTAAGCAGTTTCTGGTGGGGTGCCACAGAAGTGAACACCCAAACAGACCTGTGCTACAGGAGGAGCCTCCACCCAGGCACGTCAGGGGGCACCTATGCGTGTACAAGGACGCAGTCCAGCAATACGTAGACCAACCACTGGACCCGACGACGTACAGACGAGAAATCAACGACATCGCTAGAGAGTCAGTCACCACCTACCTTGACTCCCGGCCTATGAATGCCGTGATCGGATCCCAATCACCACCCGTAGAAGAGACGGAAGAGAAGAGTCAAGTTATGTAGATTCCCGCCCTTTGAATGCCGTTCTAGGCACACAACCACCGGACGTGGACGGAACAGAACTTTGTCTGCCTCGGGAGACCCGCACTACAATAGCCCAACTTCGCTCTGGCTATTGCAGCAGATTCAACTCCTACTTGAGCAGAATCAACGAGGATGTGCCCAACCAATGCCCGGCATGTGGAGAGTCGCCATATAACTCCCGGCACCTCTTCACATGCTAACGCCCCTGTCCCTATGGACAGCCCCTGTGAATTTGGCACACTTCCTGGGCCTTCCCCTAGCTGAAATTGACGACAACGTTGATGGATGAACCGCCCCGAACGGGGCTTGGTAGCCGCTACAACAACAACAACAACAACAACGGAGCTTCAATTGCCAAGAGAGACCCGCGTTACCCTGGCCCAATTACGGTCTGGATACTGTAGCTACCTGTCCAGACTCGACCCCAACATCCCCAATGAGTGTCCGGCATGAGGAGAATCTCCTCATGACACCAACCACCTCTTCACATGCCAGCTCAATCCGACTCAACTGACACCCCTCTCCCTCTGGTCCGACCCTATTGAAACAGCTCGTTTCCTGGGCCTTCCGTTAGTTGAGCTTTACAACAATGATTGAATGTAGACCCGAAATAGGCGGGGCTTAGTAGTGCCGCTACAACAACAACAACAACGACTGAGATACTAGCCGATCTAGGCGGGGTTGTTTTAGCCGCTACAAAAACAACAGCAACAAGCAGTAATACCACAAGCGCTCTAGAAATACCACTTTCGGTTAGTTTATTCTTTGAAATAGTTTGAATGATAAAATATTATCTATGGGCGTCAAAAAAAAGAGAAAGATATTTTTGTTGGTTAAATAGAAACTGTGGGTAAGTCTCGATATAATAAAGTGAAAAGTTGTATGTGAAATATATATAAAAATAATACATACCTTTTTTCAATGTCCTCCAAATCAAGATTGACCTTTTTTATTCTCTTTTCCGTAGATATAAGATCGTTTTTACAATTCAAAAGTTTACGTTTTCGATCTTCGACAGATATTTCTTGAAGCGCTGTAATCAATTCATCTCGCCTTCGAAAAAGATTGTTGGTTAAGAGATTATCAAGTTTATTTTTTACAACTTCTAATTGCATTCTTTGAGTGAATGCTTCTTTGTTCTCTTGATTCAACTTCCTTATATCTTCATTAAGCTGATCTATTTCTCGTTGGTCCTGTACCGATAAACTGGATAACAATTCTTGATTTAGCTCTGCTTCCAATCCAGCCTTGGTGCTATTCATCGCTTCTAAACTTGCTTTGCATTGAGTAGCAGATCTTTCCCTCGTTGATCTATATTTCTCAATTCTTAATAATTCTTCTTTCATTAGACGAATTTCTCCTTGAAGTTTTTCAAAAATGTCTTTCGTCTTTCCTTGTTTTGTTTCAGTTTTCTGAATATCCGAAACAACTGAATTAATACTATTTTCGGTTTGTTTAATCTCGTTTCGTAGTTTGCCAAGCTCCTTTTCGAAATCACGATTTTGCTGAGTGTATTCAGTACGTTTCTTTTGTATTTCTAGTCGTGATCTAGACGTATTGAAATAGCCACCTGTTAAAGACCCTTTCGACGACACTTGATCGCCATCTAAAGTAACACAATCTAACCCAGTACTTTTAGCCAACTCTGTCGCCCTTTCCAAATTTCTACATATCAGAGTTTTCCCAAATATATACCTTAATGCTTTGTCATGCTGTTCATCATATTTGAGTTTTGAGAGCATTGGAATAGAATCTGGATCGTCAGGGTAATCATGTATCTTCACCTGTAAACGATTAAGGGGCATAAATGTAACTTCTCCTGGAAGTTTAAGTTTATTCATTTCTTTTAAAATTTGCGTGCCTACTTTGTCGGACTCAACAATATGATGGAATAATCTATTTCCAGCGGTAACTTCTACAGCTGTATATATTGTCTTATCGCAACTGAAGTTTTCAATAACTGGGCCGTAGTACGATTTGGCTATTTCCGCAAAAGGACTGCCACGCTCAAAAAAATTATCCAAAACTTTGCGAACGGAATCTCGACCATTTAATATAGGCTTCCCAGCCATACTTCTAAGCGCCTGGTCTGTTTTCGAAAGTTCCTCCTTGTGCGTTTGTAGTTGCTGTGTCATTTGTGTTTCCTTGCGCCACAATTCATTTCTCATTGCTTGATATTGGTCTTTTGTCTTCTTCAATTCGTAGTACTTTTTATTGTGCTCGTCAATTTGAAGCCTTAACTGCTCTAGCTCGTTCGAGTGCTCTTCAATTTTGCGATTAAGATCAGCTTCAGCGTTACTATCCTTCTTCAAATCTTCGACTAATTTTGTGTTATGGTTTATTTTGTCTCGTATTTGTTTACTTAGAGACTTTAATTCATTTAGTATCCATTTGTCTCTTTCCTCACGTGACGAAAATTGCGATCCTCGCCCCTGCTTCGCGTACAACTCATTCCTTTTTTGTTCTTTCAAGGCGAGCTCTCGTGAACATTCTTCTTCTTTGCGCTTCATAGCTTCGTATTTTGGTTTAACTTCGTCCAACTCCCTTTCCTTTTCAGCAATGGTTATTTTTAATTTTTTTAACTCAAGGTCTGCCCTTTCCTTTGATTTGTTGTCACCTTGAACTTCATCATTAAGATCAACTATTATGAGGTCAAGCTTTGTTTTTTCACGCAAAAGTTGTTGTTGCTCTGTCAACAGTACGGACCGCTCCTCCTTCGTTGAAACAACATCTTTTTTAGCGTCCTTTAGTCGTTTTTGCACGTCTTTTATGTTTTCTTGAGCCTTCTGGATTTCTAAATTGTAGACCTTTTTCTTATCAACAGACGATTTTTTCTGTTCATTCAAATCATCTAGTGCTTTTTTGGTCTCCTTTAATTCAGTTTCGTGTATTATGTACTCTAGCATTCGCCTTGCTTTATCCCATTTTTGATATTCTTTAAGCTCTTCCTTTTCTTCTTCTAAAGTTTTCAAACGATCTTCTATAGTTCTCAAATACTCCGATATCTTTTCGAGTTTTCCTTCGGTTTCACGTAAAATATTGAGTGATTCCTCTTTCCTCTCATCATAAACGCGAGTTCCAGCCACTTCGCGTAATAATTTTAATCTGTAAGAATCTGCAGCTGTAGCCATTTGATTGATTTTTCCTTGCTTCACAATATAGTACGGATTAGAGTTTGAAAATCCAGCCGATTCGAGCAAGTTAACAACTTCAGTTCTTGGAACTACTTTTTTGTTTAAAAAGTATTGATCTTTTTTGGACCCAATAACTCTTCGTAGATATATTTCTTCCTTGTCTATCTATAATAAAAATATAGGGTAAATAATATGTACATATACATACATATGTACGAGTATATGAATGTATGTGTGTACATTTATAATTTTAACCGACTTCAAAAAAAGGAGGTTATCAATTCGTCGGAATACTTTTTTTGTGTATGTTACCGGATATCTTTGAACCACGTTAATCAATATATAGTCTTTTTCAAAAGGATAGGTGGTACCTCCGAGGTGGTCCCATGTTAATTTGGTTTAGATCCGATCAGATTTGAAGTCGGTTTTGTTTTTTGCTTAAAAATTACTTGTTTAACTAAAAATGTATATTACAAATTTTAATTATACGCACATACATACATAGATACCACTTAAATTGGCCTATATTTAGTGTAAATACTGAGTTAAACCACCGCAAGCGAAACAATTGTTGTCACGAAGTTTTGAAAAAAGTATATCATTGTGAAGTGCTTATCGTTACCTTAATATAGAAAGGCCCTAACTCATATAGTCGCTGAAATACAAAAAGCCATTACTAAGTAAAAATCCAAAATTCCTGTTTTGATTGATTATGATGCATTTCATCGAATTATAAGTCCCCGCATCATTTTAGGCAATAAAAACTTTTAGTCAGATACGGCTTTTTTGCCTTTCAGCGACTATGTATGAGTTAGGGCCTTTCCATATTAAGGTAACGTTACGATGCTTTTGCTGGCAAATTATATTTTAGAGCATGACAAATTTGAAAACTGAATTTTCTCTAAAATATGATAGATAGGGGGATAAAATTTCTCACATTTACTTTTTCTTATACCAAAACAACAACGTCAATTAGTTATAAATAATTGTTTTTTCAATAATTTCCTTTAACAAAACAGCAAAAATAGCACTCGTATGACAAAATGTTTTAAGTAAATTTACCATTAAAGATGTCAAACTTTACGATGGCAATAGTTTTGTTCGTCGAAAATCCAGCAGGAATTATCCAACACTCAAAATCATCGCAGTTTTTCCTAAATAAAAACAGTATCAGCTGATTGCCAAAAAATGGCTACAGCTGAGATCACGTGTTTTTTGACACAATTACTTTCATTTCTATTACATTTTCTCCATTTCTATTACAATTTATTCAAAATACCCTAACACACTGAACCAAAAACACCAATACATTAACCAAAAGCACGCCTAAGGCCTGACAGAAAAAACGGTGAGAAGAGTTACGTTACTTATGGAACTGTCCGATTCTCAAAATATTATAGAGTAAGAAAAAATTCTCTCAAATTCTCTCAAGTAGAAAAACAAATTTCCGCATATTTCTGCACGAAGGCAAATTTGCAGGAATTTGCAAGTTTCCCTGCCCGTGGACACCAGGGTTGAACTGCAAACATAATAAATATTTTTAGAATTTTTAAAATTCTTTCCGATGTACAAAAAACAGGATCGACATATATACATTTATATTTCTTGTTGTTCTTCCTTTCTTTAACATTCATTCATTTCAATTTCTTTATCGTACCAGCTGTCAGGTTTCCTAAATCGACTCTGGCTGCGATTGCATTCCGATTACGAATACAATTTTTTTTTCAGCCGAGTACATTTCAAATCTTTGGAATTAACTAAATTAAATATATCAACAAGTATTTACTTATACTTCGCCTAAAAATCGCGCATGTTTATAAATTTTTAAACTTAACGAACTTATTTATTCAAATTATCGTCGACAAAAATGCAACCATGTGCCACCAGCATATGCTTTCCGTGATGGCAAATCTCTCGAAGAGAACTGTCCGTTTGCGCTCTCAACTTTTGAGTGATGGATAATTTTTCGGTCTGCACGTACGTGATTTGAACAAAAATCATGATTATTCGTAGAAATTCGTACAAATTTGTATATCCATTGAGGGCTGACTATGTAATAATTATTTCAAAAATTTAATTGTTTATAACTTTTTTAAATAAAAATAATTAAACAGTATCTAATGGGTACGATGCGATTACTATACCCAAAGATATTGAATTTGGAATATGGCAAACTTTGAGCCTTCATATCTCTAAAAAAAATTTTTTTTTAAGAATTCCCGATACTAAATTTCGAAGGAAATTCTATAAAAAGGTTGGTGTCATTTAAAAAAGTTAATCTTCTTTGTGAAATTCCTACGATCTAAAAGAAAGACCCACATAGGTCTTATGTATGAATGTATTTATGCAGCATATTTATAAGCAAATGAAAGATAAGTCATACTTACTGGAACACGATTATCGCTATTATCGAATATGATCTCTACGTATGCTGAAATTACTCGAGCTCCCGTACCTTCATGCAAGAGCGCTTGCCTTTGCTCTGGGCGAAGATGAGTAAATTCGTCACTAAGAACAAACTGTATTGCTAAAATACACAAAAAAATTATTTATTTTATTAATACATATATGAGCATGGACATTTTCAAGAGGCGCATAGACCGCGCTTAAGGTACATTTATTTATTATATCTTTACTAGTATACATCGTATAAGCTTCGTTTTACAGCGTAACTCATATAAGTATCGTAAAAGATTGTCGTAAACGCGATTTTGACGATTTTTAGTTAAAGATGCAGTTTTATTTTTTTAAATAAGATCTTTCGATTAGTGTTATCAGTTTTTGGATAGCTCCTTTAGTTTCCGAGATATTGAGTAATATTTTGTCGTATTTGTAAGTTCGCAAGCGACTCAGTCAACATTTTGTTGTATGTGACGAAAGATTTCACATACGACAAAATTTCCATACAGTTTGATGAAATTGATTACTTGTTAAAATAGTGTCTTATGTGACAAATTGTAAGATACATACAACAAAATCACACCGCAATAGGTGGTCGAATACGCTATGGCAACTCGTATTGACAATAAACAGCTTTGCATTTAGTTGCGAAAATGATGTCATGCAGAGGAGCAGAATTACCATCGCTGGCATTGCCAGAAGATCTTTGGGCGTAAGTATATTTCTTATTGTTACAAAACTAAAATAAAATTAATATTATAATTACTTTTTTAGCATTAAATATTAGGCCCGGAATTGTGTAAAGAAGAAAATTTAACATTAAAGGATTTTTAGGAGGCCGCATATGAAATAGTGGCATCCACACCATCAGCTGTTGAACAAAGCGAAAATTTTCAACTAAATAATAGCACATATGAAATAGTGCCAATCACACCATCAGCTGCTGAACAAAGCGGAAATGAATTGATTGTTACTAATATTTGTTGATTTTATTCATTAGCTTATTTCTCAGGTGTATTAGATTCTCTATTTTGCGTACGAGCAATAACTAATTTCATTTTGTCGTATGTCATACAGCTGGCTCGCGTTTAACGTGAAAATGTAACTTACGACAAAATGATTTTAGGAAAAGTGGCTGAAAAAGCTATATTAGTTACTGAAAATTTAAGAAAATGTGGATTTATACTTTAAATAGTATGTACATTGAAGCATTAAATTTTGGTCAAAAACGATTGTACAGCTTTTGAGAAATTGTTACTGAATATTTAACATCGATTTCCCAAAACCTGCCGAAAGTAACACACGGCAATCTTTTAGCCAGGCGACGATATATATGTACCAGGTGGCGAAATTGAAATGTCTGTTTTTAAAAATAACATAGCTTTGTTGTTTTTAAAAATAACATAGCTTTGTTGTTGTTGCTTCTTTATTGTTATATTTT
Organism: Rhagoletis pomonella; assembly: GCF_013731165.1. NCBI lineage: Eukaryota > Metazoa > Arthropoda > Insecta > Diptera > Tephritidae > Rhagoletis > Rhagoletis pomonella. The sequence continues at coordinate 101,791,122 of NW_023458556.1, read as the reverse complement.
ATAAAATGTTAGAGGGCATATTTAAGTTTATCTTCAAATCACTCCATTGGAATGTAACCGCCGTTGGCGTTGACAACGCATCCAAGCCCTTTCCGGAATGCCTGGCAAGTTGTACGAATGATATTCTGATCTATTCGGTTCCATTCTCACGTCAAAGAGTTTTTCAGCGCATCCAGTGTTAGCCTGTAAAATGCTCCAAATTCCATAATCCAGAGCATTCAAATCCGGCGATGATAACGGCCACTGTTCGTGCTTAATAAATGAAAAAACGTTTTCTGTAAGCCAATTTTGCGTACCTTTTTTGCGTGGCTTTACGTGAAGGTGCCGAGTCTGCTGAAATGTCCACCGCTCCGAACCAAATTCATTGCGTGTCCATGGTAGCAAGGCACCTTCTAACACTTTCTCCCGGTAGATTTGCTGATTTGTTTTTACCTCGTTCCGGCCCATTGGAAGAAAAAGAAGCCGAGAACGGCCTTTTTCAGTGACTGCGGGCCACATCATAATTTGGTCGGCACCTTGGCGTCGAGTGACTCTTAATTCGTCAGAATGATCACGGGAACGTCCTTTTAAACAAACCCGATCGTTTTGCTTGGTGACGAACTGCTCCACACAAAACGTTTTCTAGTCAGAAAATACTAATTTTCACGATGCAGCGAAACAAAGGTGGCGCCTTCCACGGACCGCTGACGTCACATTATTATTTTTTAGCACTAGTGATGAATATTAAATATTCATATTGTACCTATTTGCCGAAAAGTTGTACCCAAAAGTAGATACGCGTACCTAAACAGTAAACATGTACTCTTATGTTCATATATTTTTGATAGTTGGGGGAATACATCTTCCTTCTGTACCATAACAACTTTTGGACTTACATGAAACAATATTTTACTGCGTTCCAAATGTACCTAAAATTATGTGATTGTACCGAATGTACGTTCAAATTTAAGAAGCTGAAAAGTTGGTGCAATTCATCCTAGTTGTGTATCACTATTTCGCACCACTTGTTCGCTTCTTCCTCTTCTTCTTCAAAATTATTCTTTACAATCTCATTCTCATAATAATGTGACGTCACACCCAGTTGCTCTCAGCTCGATTGGCGCAATCTTGTATTCTATCATTCTTGACTAATTTTGGCAATTCGCCGCAATCGTACAAGCGAATCAGCTCTTTTGATCGCTCCAGTCGTTTTTTCGCTGCAAAGCTGTTAATTCTTGGGACACAGTTTTTTTGAAAGGATGTATTTTGAGCTTGTTTTTAATTATGCGTTGGACGGACCTGCGGCTCAAACCTCGTTATTTCGCAAGCTGATTTACACTGCACTTCATGTTTCGATAAAGTCGTAGACGAACTTTTTCAACGTTATGAGCTGCC